>NW_026067986.1:1474068-1555712 GCF_014885135.2 Alexandromys fortis | reverse complement strand
GAGAGAGGAGAGGAGAGAAAGAAAGGAGAGGGAGAGAGAGAGAGAAAGAGAGAGAGAGAGAGAGAGAGAGAGAGAGAGAGAGAGAGAGAGAACACATTCTGTCTTGTGAACAGAGCTTACCATTAGCGCTCCCACTTTCTCAGAACTTAGAAACACCTGTTCACTGGGATTTCTCCCGGAGGCCTCTGTGGGTTCTGACTCTTCAGTTTTAGACAATGCTGTAAATCTAGCCTTTAAAGCCCACATGCAAAAAGAGAACAAAGCAAAACCTCTTCCACCTGGTTTCATGCATCTCTAATGGAAAACTGGTTGTGTCTGGAGAACTCAGCTGGCGGAGCTCTCCCAGGCTTTCTCTATCAAATGGCAGCAAAGCAAGAGCACCATTCTCTGCCCGTGTAGCTTCGTGTGTGTACATTGTGATATCCCTTCCATATATACACAGTCACACCCCCTAAAAAAGCCATATAATTGGTGGGTGCTTATGTAAGGCCAGAATCAGACCACCAAGCAGAAGTCTTTGAAGTGCCGTCTTTGTGAACGTGTTTGCAGGCAGAGGTTGACACAGGTTTCCCTTTTCATGGCTGTGATTGGAAAAAGCCTTGCATGCCTTCCGTGTCCATTGTCTGAGACAATCAGAGAACAATCTTTTCCTAGGACCGTTCAAGGTCTGGGTAATTCAGAATGAAACAGAAGTATGGCTTGCCAGCTAGTATATTTGCTGTCTCCCTTATGCCAGCTTTGGAGACTCAGCATTTGCCAACTGAATGAAAGGAGAGGTGTTTGCAGTGGGGTGTGGCTGTCTGTCTGTGTGGAGCCTGTTCCCAAGAACCGCCTTCCTGGGAGTGAGTGTGCAGGACCTCTGGCTAGCACGCCCAAGTGCATATGTCAGCTGGCAGCGCTCTTTGGAGAGTTCTAAAAATAAAATCTGATTGTTTCCAGTATTTAATAATATGTCTAAACAGGATCCTATTTGGGGATAATTAAGATTAAAACTGAGTCTGCATTGGATAGTGTCAAGCTTTCATCCAAAAACTGGCAAAAGGTATTAAATCAAAATTTATAGTTTACTTAAGACCTAGGTTTAAGCCAGGTGGTGGTGGTGCACGCCTTTAATCCCAGCACTCGGGAGGCAGACACAGGTAGATCTTTGTGAGTTCGAGGCCAACCTGGACTACAAGAGCTAGTTCTAGGATAGGTTCCAAAGCTACAGAAAAACCTTGTCTCAAAAAAACAAAAACAAAAAAATACCTAGGTTTAAAAGAAAGTAGCAGAAATCAAACCATGTTCTTGCGAGCAGCCTCTTCCACATGTCTTCTCTGGAGATGGGGCTACTTTATGTCAAAAGTCAGACAGAACACAAGAAAGTGTTTCCATGATTCTTGATTGAGGAAAAAGTGGTGAGTGTGCAGATAGGTCCTATGTGTTCAGAGTGGCCAACTGCTAACTTCCAGGCCAAGCTGTCAGGTGTTTTAGTAATGTATTCTCTGTCTCAAAAAAAAAAATCAAAACAATTAAAGACTTGAGATACACTTCCAATAATAGCAGTCAGCGATTTTTGACCAGATAGGAGAAAGAAAAATGCCAGAACTTGATGTGATGAACACAGATCTTACAGTGGGACTCAGAGACAGTCGTGGTTGCATCCTGCAGGGAGGAGTAGGAAGATAACGCGCGCGTCCAGGGTCCATCGAGACTGGAGATGATCCACTCATGGTCTTCAAAAGATGTGCTCAGAGCACCCGCGTGCCCTGGAAGCTGTTAGTGCATTCTAAGTGTGCCGATGTAGTGCATTCTAAGTGTGCCGATGGCGAGCAAGCGAGGGAGGTGGCTGCTGGAGCTGGAGTGGCCAGGAGAGCCACTTCTTGGGGAAGGAGACACTTGAGCTAAGATGAAGTTGCTAGAGGACATTCCAGAGAGAAGGAAAAGCGGGAATGTTGTTTCTTCTATTTAGTTGCAGTCCTTTTCCCTGGCTCCTTCTGTAGTCCTCACCTCCTGTGCTTAAAACACTTAACACGAATGTGAGATCACCCAGGCTGTTGACAACCTTGTGACAGCGAGGAGTGCCACGAAAATGCTTATTTGAAACTGGCACAACTTCAGTTTTTTAACCACTTCCCCTTTTCTTTTCTTTTTTTTTTATGATAAGAAATGTAGTTTGGTTCATTCCCGTCTGCCTGGGTCCTTTTCCACGTCAACACAGCATGAACGAAAAGATTTTGCCTTGGCTTCCAGAGTTACCGCACCATGCTTTGAGAACATACCTGAATCAAATGGTTAACTGGAAAGGGTTTCTGCCTTCCAAATAGTCCTCACGATCAGGACTGAATGGAATTGTTTGCTATGTCGAAAGGAGCATGTCTTAGTTCCTTTTTCTTGCTGGGCTAAGACACGGGACCAAAATAACCAATAGAAGAGAGAGATTGTAGGGAACTTACTTTTCAGAGGGTGAGTCTGTGGCCATCATGGTGGGAAGCGTGGCGGCAAGCAGGCAGGCCTGGTGCTGGAGCAGTAGCTAAGAATTCACATCTGATACACAAGCTGGAGGAAAGACAGAAAGAGCAACCTGAGAATGGCCTTGGCTTTTGAAATCTCAAAGCCCAACCCTAGTGACATACCTCTTTCAGCAAGGCCATACCTCCTAATCCTTCCTAAACAGTTCCACCAACTGGGGACCAATCATTCAAATACATGAGCATGTGGGGGGTGGCATTCTCATTCAAACCACAACAGGACCTTAAAAAGTGACACATTGGGAAGTCCTCCATCATTCAAACATTAACCATTTCTTTTATCCCTTGTTTATAGGGCTAATACCCCTAAAAGGAAGATGGCTGAGCTCAACACTCACGTGAATGTCAAGGAGAAGGTAAGGTCTTGCTGCTGTGTGTTGGCTCTCAGGAACTGCAAACTGGATGCCATAATCCTTGCTGGGAAAACCTGATTATAATGGAAGGAGGGGAAAAAGAGTTGCAGGGATACATAGAAAGTTTGTTGTGCTGGTATACTATGTATCAGTTGCACTGGTATACTATGTATCAGTTGTGCTGGTATACTATGTATCAGTTGCTGGTATACTATGTATCAGTTGCTCTGGTATACTATGTATCAGAAAGTTACATCTGTGGACTGTGTGATAAGCACAGCCCATTCATTTGCTCAATTCTGACCTTGATCTCCATGCTGCACAGCTGAGTCACGTGGCTCAATTCACATAGCAGGGAGGCAGCGTCTAAGAGCTTACATCTGACACAATCTCTCCAGCCATCCTGCAGTCCTTTTAGTTGGCCTGTTAGGTGTCTTTCAACCCTGAGAGCTCATGACGCTGATTCTCCCTCCCATTGTTATCATTTGTTATGAACTGGTCCCCTTCCCAGCGGGTCATCATTATCTTCATCTGTGTATTAATTAATACATTGTAGGATTGACGCCTAATGGCCCAGAATCCTCGGCCATTGAGATAAAGCTGCCCCACCTACCTCCTAGCAACAGAGACTATGAGACTCATGCATAGGGACCTCTGTCAGTCTCCACTCACGTTTCAGTCCCCAGAGGTGCTCCAGACTCCTCTGGACTGTGACTTCCTTAAGGGCAGGTATTTGTTCCTCATCACTCTGTATTCATGCCATTCCTAAAAATATAGCATGAAGCCTGAGAGAAGTGACGTTTGTGAAGTCCTAGTGATTCTTTTCTTTACCTGACGCCGGTGACGTGGCTCCAGACACGCAGATGAGGCACCTGCTTCCATTGAGTGCCGTCGAGAAGCCAAAAGTAAATGCAAGAACATATAACTGAATGCAATAGTTTCAGGCCAACAGCTTTGAGAAACACACAGTAGGGTGCTTTGGTGGGAAGGCAGGTGGGAAGGGAACTACTTCACAGGAGGAGGTCCCAGGAGCCCTTTGAGAGAAGGTCACATTAGAACTGACAGAAAGTTGAGGGGAAGGAAGCAACCACGGAAAGATCTGAAGGCAGAGAATCCTATGTAAAAAGGCAAAATAAAGTGCATAAAACGTGTGGAGTTGAGTGTGTTCGGAGACCAGAGAGCAAGTAGGGGCCTTGGGTGACAGGCAGAAGGGGTGGGACATAAGGCGGGGGGGGGGGGGGGGGGGGGACACCACTTGGCCTAGGCCATGACAGAGCACAGCGAGTGGGCAGACCACCATGAAGGCCTAAAGGGGCTGATGTGTCCAGATGTGTGCTGTGGGGGTTCAGCAGGAAGGTGCCATGCTTGGCTTCAGTGTATTGCCTGGAAGGGGCTGTGAGTGCCCATGTGAGGATGGTGGTTGTTTGGCTACTGCTCTGCTGTAAACATCAAAATGTTGGCAGTGTTTTGGGAAAGGCTGATGTTTGAGTTGTAAATATTGTGACTCTACATGACAATGAGGCAGAACTCCTCTAACTCAATTAGTGAATTCCTCCCTCCCGAGTCAAAAGTTAATAGCGTTCTCAACTCAATCAAATCAACCATAAGGAACAAGAGAAATTCTGATCATATGTAGTTTTACTTTGATTTATTTTAGTGGACTTGTTTCCTTTAGTTATTAGCTTTTGTGGCCTTTAATGATGAGTTTGTTTCTCAATGTGTCACACCAAGCAATGACATTTCTGAAAATTAAGAATAATAACAACTGTTAGGTCTTCGTTTATAAGTCTTCATTGATTAGTGAACAGATCCTCAGTGCTTTAGATGCAATATCTAGTCAACCCATTGGGAAGGCGGAGACCAGGAAATTCCTGGAGTGTATTAGCCAGTCAGCCTCCCCAAATCTGTGAGCTCCAGGGCCCACTGAAAGGCCTTACTCAAAAATTAAGATGGATGGTTCCTGAGACATGACACTCAGGCTGACCACAGGCCTGCGCGCACACACACACACACACACACACACAGGCATAGACACACACAGGCCCACATACACACCTGTACACACACACACTTACACACATACACACCTGCACACACACACAGGCATAGACATACACAGGCACACACACAAGAATAACAAGTAATGAAGAAATACATAATCTGTTCTGTTTTAGAAAAAGGTTTGACCTTGAAATGAGTCCTTTATATATTTCTAGTGGATCAAAGGGACAGATTGAATACAAGCAATTTTTGTCTTTGTGCAGATTTTTTTTAGTTCAGAAAAGAAGCTAATAATGTTTAATATCCAGGATAAATAAATGTTGGAGGGAGTCCGCTTATTGGTTCCTGGATGCCGGGTTAGCTTAGACCTGAAATAATTACACAGAAATTGTATTAATTAAATCACTACTTGACCCATTAGCTCTAGCTTCTTACTGGCTAATTCTTACATATGAATTTAACCCATTTCTATTAATCTGTGTATTGCCACATGGCAGTGGCTTACCGGCTAAAGTTCTGGTGTCTTTCTCCGGTGGGGCTCCATGGCTTCTCTCAGTCTCCACCCTTCTTTCTCCCAGCATTCAGTTTAGCCCCCCCCCCAGCTAAGTTCTGCCCTGCTAGAGGTCCAAAGAAGTTTCTTTATTCGTTAACCAATCAAAGCAACACATAGACATAGGACCTCCCACATCAAGTTGTAATAGATTCTTATTACACTTATTTCAAAATAACTTTGTATTATTGGATGACAACTGCAAGGATTTAAATTGTGTCTGTGACTCAAACAGAAGTCCAGTTTCCTCAATGTGGCATGCATTTTCTTCCTTCCTTCCCTCTGCCACTGTCTCTGCACACGTGCCCCTCAGCCCACCATGGTGACCTTGAACATGCTTGCCCACAGGGCATTGCCAAGGCAGTTTCCTGGGTGCCCGTGTGGTTCATCTCCTTGCCGAGCCTGAGCCTCACTCCCCTTCCGTTCCGGAACTCTTTAGATTCTCTGCATCTTTCATCACAGCTTGCTTAAATGCTGTGTGGGCTTAGGTGCCTGTCTCCCTGCTCCAAGACCTGCTGTTTCTTGGGAGCGTGGTGCGGGCCTTACCTTCTTGGATTTGACCCATGGTTAGCCCCTTGGCTGGAGTTGGATAAATGAATGGGTAGCGGATGAGTGAACACAAGTATTTGAATAGTTAAGGTCTTCAGAGAGTTGATGAAACCTCATTTATGAAATTTTATCAAATCTCAAGGCTTCTTGAAAAATGGAATGTAGGTTAATGGAAATGTCACCTCATTTTTGTACCCATGGCTATTAATGCAGGTTTTAAATTGCTCCTGGAAACAGGAGCTTAGTTGGGCTTTTTGGGCTGATGACGTGGACTTCAGAAGGTGGTGAATAAGAATCAGGATAACTAACGAGCTAGCTAGAGCAAACTTGATTGAAGACGGGCAGCAGAAGATAATATCTAGGCAACCCAGGATCTTATCGTTGGGGATAGTTCACGGTTTACAGGTATTTTCTCATCTATTTTACTTTGTTAAAGGTATGTTTTTCTTATTTTTAATTAAAATTTAGGTGTGTGTATGTGTGTGTGTGTCCACCTGTGGGCTGGGTGCGTGTACATGAGTTTATTTAAATTATTTTTCTTAAAACAAAGTTCAACACTAGAAACTCCGTGGATAGATTAGTTGAGAGCATACTATTGAACTTCCTGCTTAAAATACATAGTTATCAAGTAATACTGATTTACAGAGCTTTAACATAAAGAATAATAATGATTGATATAGAAAAATAGGATTTTTGTCGGTTTTTTAAAAATATATTATCAGTTATTTTCAATTTAGTAAGAAAATTATTGATGAAAAGTAAAGGGAATCCTTGCTTATAAAACAGAGTGGGTGTGTTCCTAGTGTCCAGGTATGGTGTAGTAAGCCATTCCCGTGATGAATGATTCCTGAGCCACCATAGGGGACTTCATGTCCTTGGGAGTGACCTCAATAAGGAAGGCTATGGGGAAGCATATGTCTAGAAGGCAGGAGTTGTCATTTCCGCAGTGAGGAGCTGAATAGCCTGTAACAAACACTGAGCTCTTCCACTCACGTGTGAAGTTCCAAGGTTCCCCAGAATGAAGTCATCAAATACAACAGTAAGTGCAGAAATGTGTTATGAGCTCTTAGTACCAGGAAGCTAAAGGATACAGGCACAGGGCAAGAGCATCTGTTGATTTTGCAAATAAAAATGGGGACATTGCCTCTCATTAGCACATCTTTCAGTGTTCAAAGTGCAAATCCCTGTAGAACCAAGATTGGGAAGGGGAAAACCAATGAGAAGACAGAAAAGTGGCCTTGACTCTCAGATCTGGATAGGTATTGGTGAACTGCCCTGCCAATAATTGAGGCAGGACGGTATGACAGTGTTGAAATGGGGACCAGCTCGGCCTGCGATGCCATTGCTGGGAGGTCATCTATTGGGAACAGCTTTCAGAGCAGGCTGAGCTGCTGGGGTAAATTGGATTGTAAGCAATCACTGCGTAGCGTCATTGAAATGAAAGGGGACAAGACTCTTGTCCACACTGCGTCCGAGGTAGTGGCATCATCACCGTTTCTGCAGGTCACTGCAGAACGCTCTGATCTGAGCCCAAGCTGCTGTCTGTGGCAGTCAGACGATTATCTCTAATAAGCTCTTTTTATTATTTCTCTCGGTCTGTTGCAAAGTACTGAAGACATAGCTTGGGTGTTTGTTTGGGCTGGAAGGTGGCCAGAAAAAGCCACGAGTTTGATTAGAGATTTTATCAGATCTGAGGTGTTGATATTCAGTGTGAAACATCTTTAAAATATTAACCTGTCTCATAGAGAAACCATTTCGTAGGAGTTGGGATGAGTTTTAATGACATATAGTTGATATATACAAAGAATCTATGCTCCAGGAGAAGCCTTAATTTTATAATTTGTCACGAGAGTTGAATTTAGCCCAACCGTTGGATTCAGATCACAAGAACACCAGCTCTGTAGCTCTCAGATTCCACGGTGGGGCCCGTGCCTGTCATCACTTTCTCATGGGAGGCGGTCATTAACTTTCCCTTTCAGAGAAAGGAGAAACTCGGACAACAGTTATTGCCTAATGCGAACGTACAGAATCGCTGTTATTGTTGCTTGGCAACCAGAGGAGGCCTGACAAGTCATCTAAAGGAACTGAGTGAATCAATGGAAATGTCACCATCAGTTTCAGGGCATCAGAAGGAATTTGCTATTGCAGGATTAGTATCGCATTGCTTTGGCCATGTTACATGGCCAGAATACACAAGGTTTCTTCTGTTTCTTCTGTGCCCCCCCCTTTCCTTCTGACCTTCCATGGTAGACCCTTTTGTACAACGGCCGAGGGATGTATGTGTAGGAGACAGATGATTAATGCTAAAGAATATGAGAGCATGTCAAAAAACTAAATCATTTGGCAGCAGGGGAAAGTAACCTTGGTTGGCAATCCCTTGGAATGTATGGGGGTTTCTCCCACATTCTAGCTAATTTCCCACAGTGATCCTCCATATTAAGTTATCCAGTTTTATAGATAAAAGATTGATGCAGATGCAGCAATGATTTCTTCTCTTCTGACCTTGCACATTGAAAATCCGTCGAGAGAGACCCATAGGTACACAGATCAGCAGATTTAGCCCTTAGCAGTAAATTCGTGGATTTTCCTGAAGCCGCTTTTTCTTCTTTGAGCCAGCAGATAAGACTTTTGCACTTGCTTGTGTACTTAGTGATGCTATAGATTTTGCTCCTCTCCCGGTGTCTGTCCATCAAAATCTGGTTTAATAATTTAGTCGAGATTCTCTAATGGTAATCGTAGGTAATTATGGGTAGGGACCGTTCGTAGGAAGGCAGGAGGTGGGGTGTGCCTCCGTAGAGTGGAAGTGCAGGGTAGTGATTTACTAACAAATGTGAGAGAGATGCAGCTAGAGACAAGCTTTATGATATCTTTGAGAGGAGGGGGTAAAAGAGAAAAATCCAGCAGAAAAGGTCTCCAGCTGATGGGGAGGTTCAGATCAAAGCTGCCTACTGGAATACTGTGTCCCTCACAGTGGGAACTGACAGCATCTAGAGGGGCAATGCCTGCGCTGTCAGTCAAACTGTGCCTCCTACAGTGGTCTTCTCTAGCCTCACAGAACTCAATTGCATCGAAAAACTGTAAAAAGGAAATTGAGATATACGTAGCGCAATTTCTAATGGGTCTTAATAATAAAAACCCGGAGTCAGATAGTAGGGGATGAAAGCTGACAGATCAGAGAAGCAGAGCAGCCAGCTACTGGTTCTTACGTCTATAAAATCTCTAGCCCGAATTGGGTGTCCTGTCTCTATAAGTCCTCAGACTGAATGCTTTGAGCTCCTGTCTCCTCCTGCCTTATATTCCTGTCTCTGCCCAGCCACCCCCCTAGTGTGGAGATTAAAGGTATGTGACTCCCAAGTACTGGGATTATAGGTGTGAGCCGTCACCACCTGGCTCTGTTTCTCTTTGCAACTGGATCAATCTATTGTAGCCCAGGGTGTCCTTGAACTCATAGAGAGCCATCTACCTCAGTCTCCTGAGTGCTGGGATTAAAGGTGAGCACCAGCACTGCCTGGCCGGTCTGGCTAGCTACTGGCTAGCTCTGCACTCTGATCTTTGGGCAAGCTTTATTTATTAGGTCACAAGCAAAATATCACCACAGATATTTATTTTGGAATTTTATCATATGGTAAAAGCATGAGTTCTTTATTTTGCTGGAAAAAATTGAATAAAAAGTTTTGGAACCACTGCTCCGAAGTAATTAGCAAATTAAAATACAAACTCTTAAGGGGCTAGTGGGAGAGAACAGTTGACAGTTGATGAAGCAAGAAGACAGGGGTTCAGTTCCCAGAATACACATTTAAAAGGCCAAGCACAGTAGTGTGTATGTGTGTCCCGTTGCTGGGAGGAACAGGTAGATCCCGCATGCTCCCTGGCCAGCCAGCCTAGCCTACTTGTCTAACTCCAGGCCAGAGGTAGACAACAACTAAGGAGCAGTAATCAAATTTCCTCTGATCTCCTCACTCGTGTGCAAGGGCGTGCGCGTGCGCGCGCGCGTGTGCACACACACACACACACACACTTCATGACTCAGAATTCCCTTGCCTTTGCACACTGGACTGTGTTACCACTGGTATGAGGGTCTTCTCAACTTCTAGAGTAAGGCATCATTTAATAACCTTTGCCCCCAAGTCTAACCACATTTAAAGAAGAAAGGTCCAGTTCCTTCCACAGAAAAGTCTGGTGTTTTGCTACATTGTGTCTGCTCTTTCGCTACATTGTGTCTGCTCTTTTGCTACATTGTATCAGCTCTGTCCGCCTTGTTGTCTTTTTGCCCCAGGTGAATTGATTCATTACCCTGAAGAGGCATCAGAACCTTCCCTCTAGTAGAACAACCTGTGGTCTCATGCACTGTAAAAGATAAAGACAGGGTGCCGGACCACAGGGTGCTGCCTCAGACTCCACGGTAGCTCCTCTGTTTGGATTATCGTGCACAAACTTCTATTCTGTGGAAAATGCAGAAATGTCATTAAACTACCTAAGGGTTCATTTATGACTCGCCGGCCCACATTCTTTGTGGCTCTGTCTTTAGGACTCTCCAGAATTCTGTTTCTCCATCTTTGAAGGTAACTATTAGGAAAAGCTGTTGAAATAAATATCATTGCTCAATTATATAACAATGGGGGTTTTATTGTAACATGTCTAACGTGACAATGTCCCTCTTAGAACCGCAAACCTATGACATGGTGTTAGCTACGAGCACAATGTCTCTGAGATTCACCTGTCCCTTTCTCTCCTCCCGATGCCTACCTTCACGGTCCCTGGAAGCCACCACAGTATCGTCTGCTTTAAGAGTCTGATTATTTAATACTTCCTAGGAGTGGAGCTCGGCCGCATGGGTCCCGTGATAGGCTCTTAGCTTTGGCAGAGTGTCCTTAAAGTTTATCCATGCCGTCTTGTTGCTGCATATCTGAGCATTTCCTTTTTATTAAGGCTGCATCGCGTCTCTGTGTGTGTCTGTCATCCATTAGGGAGAGAGATTGGTCTTTCCTTTTAATACTTACAGCCAGATGTAGCTGGCTTATTGGACTGAAGGCCGTTTTATATTTTTTTTTCTTTACTGTCTTTAGAGGAAACCCAAACAAACAGAAAATTGTAGGGAAAACAAGATCTGGTCAGTTAAATAATCATTTTGACTGATATTTTAAAACAGCATGCCTCTTAAAAACTGGTCCACCTTTGTAAATAAAAATAAATTTTATTCCCAGTGTCCATGGAGGTTTATGATCTGCTTCCCCACACCACAGTGAGGAAATATCCAAAGCTAATATACTTTAGAGATTAAGTTAACTCTCTTCAGCTGCTATTGACCAAAGGGCAATTAGCTTTTTTTTTATTCTAGTATTGATTAAAGGATTATAAGTTAATTACACCCTTTTTTATAATACTTCTTATCTGGGAAGTTTGGTGAATGAGAAAAAGATAGAAGAACTGCATTAAGGGTGAATGGAAATAGTTACCACTTTTTCCTCAAGTAGAGGAAACCGCAGAGAAAATGCGGAAAGAATGTTCTGGATATTCTTTCTGGAACGGGATAAATTAAAAGTATCTTGTTTGTCTACTCTTGTTAATATACCCAAACCAAAACAGCTTGTGGATATAGCATTGCTTCTTTTTCTTCAGTAATAAGTCTAAATATGGAATTCATCAGAGACACAGAATATTTACCTAAGCCCTAATGCCACTGTGTATGTGGCCAGCTGGATGGAAGCAGCCTTTTAGTGGACTGAGGGGCTCTCTGCCTCCAAAATTATCTGCATGTCTAATTAATTATTCTGGGGAAATTGGAGGGAAAAAAACCAAACACAGTGACAAAAAAAAAAAAAAAAAAAGCAACAGCCAAAAACCAACTCAGGCCTACACTGAATACATGTATCTAGATGGGTGAATTGAAGGGTTTGTTAGCCTGTTGTGTGTCTCAATGTAAATTAGAGGGACAGATGCCATTAGCAACCATCATATACATGGCCCCTTGCTTTTGTTGTCTGTACCCTTTCAGGCCAATTGTATTCGGCAGTGATGTCTACAAAAGTATCTCCCGTATCAAGACCTAGCATCTTAAAAGGAGATAGGCTCTTTGCAGCAGGCTGACTTAGTGTAGTAAGAAACAAGTTGCTTCCAAAGTGGGGGGATCCTGCTACTTATATCATAGTTGGGGTGCTTGCATGGGGTATTGGCTTGCTCTGTAAACAGCCTATTATAAGGTTACCATGCTATGAGAAAGACTAGCCAAGCTCATCGAGAAACCCCATGGAGTGATCTTCATGTTATACAAAGAGAACACACTGCCCAGCTAATGGTCTCACCCCATTGTTTTTCTGTGTCTGTGACCCAGGGAAAATTCATTCAACCAAACTTCTCCCATGTTGGAGGAGGCTACTTGTTCTTCCTGGCCACCCTGCTAGCTTAGACCTGAAATAATCATAAAAACTATATTAATTAAAACACTGCTTGACCTATTAGCTCTAGCTTCTTATTAGCTAACTCTTACTTATGATTTTAACCCATCTCTATTAATCTGTATATCGCCACATGGCTGTGGCTTACTAGGTTAAGTTCCCAGCTTCTGTCTCCAGTGGTGGCTCCACAGCTTCTTCTCTGACTCCGCCCTTCTTTCTCCCAGCATTCAACTTCGTTTTCCCCACCTAGCTAAGTTCTGCCCTGCTATAGGTCCAAAGCAGTTTCTTTATTCATTAATGCTAATCACAGCATACAGAGGGGACTCCCACATCATTCCCAAGTGCATCTCCACAGAGACAGTGAAAGTACCAGATCAGTTGGGCTCAGTGGTCACCCAACAGTAGGTAACTATGATACCTTCTTCAAGAGAGGGCTCACCTGAGCTGGACATATAGCTTGGTTAGCAGATAGAGCCTGGGGTCCAATCCCCAGAACCACATAAACTGGGCATGGCGATACACTACTGTAATCTGAACCCTTGAAAGGTGGAGATGGCAAGGGGGAGGGGGAGATCGTAAATTCATAGACATCCTCCACTACATAGTGAGTGAGGCCAGGCTCAGCTCCTCGAGACTAGGAGAGAAGGAAAAAGGGAGCGTACGTCTGCCTGCAACAGTTTTACTTTACAAAAGCTTTATCGTTGAAGTGATAGCGTTGCGTGAATAATGAGAGCTGTAGAAGAACTGTAGCATCCTCAAAATTACTTGAGAGGTGAGCAGTTAGACCTACAAAGAGCCCTCTCCTGGGCCACCGTTCTGTTTTTCCTATTCCCTCCCCTTAGTAAAGAGACTGAAGATGTGTTGCTGTCTGAGAACCAGAGAAACACTGAGGACTTAAGAGAGTGAAGGGGGAGAGGTGGAGTGTTCCAAGTAGAACAACACAGGGCACGTGCTTAGGGGAAGGAGGACGGCCCATGCTCCTTGGAGGCCAAGTATTAAAAGGGCTGGACTTTCAGAGACAAAGGCGTGAGGCCAAACCTGACCTGTAACTTCCATTATATCTCAGATTCATGGTTCTCAATCCTGGGTGCTCATCATCAGAACCTGGCCAAAACTTTACTGCTAAGCTGGTCCTCACCCGAATTGCTTCCTGCTTCCTGTTCCTTGCATCTAAGCAGAAACCAGTTGTTTCTTCACAAGTAACCTGTGAGCCCTTCTCCACACTGCTCAGATTGGCCCAAACTCTTGCTCAGGATTCTGTGTGAAAATCTTAACGGGCATTCATTTGATCTCCTTGAGCTCATACACAAAGAAAACAGAATGACCTTAAATGTGCAAATATCATACTCTTCCCCTGAGTAAATCTTCAGAGACTTTGCCTTAGAATCAGGCTCCAGGTTGGCAGTTACAGGGCCTGGACCACTTTGGTCCCATGCCTTTGTTTCCGAAATTCCATCCTAACTTTTACTACTTGATGCTCCAAGGATCAGGCCTGCTTTGCTTTGAGGATACTTCCTGTGTCCTGTGTTGTTCCTCCTGGGTACCCCATCATCTCCTTCCTTTGCATCCTCCTGTGTTGTTCCTCTTGGGTACCCCATCATCTTCATCCCCTGAATCCTCTGTGTTGTTCCTCCTGGACACCCCATCATCTGCTTCCCCTGCTTTCCCCTTAAGCCAGTTTCAGTCCTCTGCATTTCTCTGGTTCTCAGACAACAAAACATCTTCGCGTCTTTTAACTAAATTCATCAGACATCTGTCTTTGGGGACCGTAACTTTTCTCGGCAGGCCACGCAGCGTGTCTGTAGCTGCCTGTGGTCCAGCTTCAGGGTCTGTTCACTGTGACTGAGTTAAGGAATAAATGCAAAAGGAACAGGAATGAAAAGATTGCTCGGAGCTCTGAGGACATTCTTGTGGCCATATTCTCACTCCCTTCCTTGACTCAACTCAGGTGCGTAAGAATTCAAATCAACAATTTGGCTCCAGCCCACACAAAACTTAAATCAATAAATCTCTGAGAGAAGCCAACAACTGGCTTTTTAAGGGCTACCAAATTGGAAGACATGGCTAACGTGTTCCTTGTCTGTGGTGGCGAGATCGCAAGGCTCCAAAAGTAACAGCTGGCTGGAGCGCCGAGTCCGAACTTACATATGGACATTTAACAAAGATGGATATCAAACCCGTGCCTGTGTGTTAGTTTCTCATCACAGGCCAAGCCCGCAGCCCTCGTCACGAGAATGGTGGGTGAACCGGCCGTGGATAAGCTCCATGGAGGCCAGCAATTAGTGTGTTCCCTCAAGCTTCGTTGTTGTTTCTGACAGCTGGGATGAGTAGGTGGGGACCCCCACTCCCGAAACAGATGCAGATGCCAAAGCTCTCTTCCTGGGTCCCTGCACCCCCAAAGTTGAGCAGTATGCACTTTCAATAGGAAACACTCGCGAGAGTTTGACCAGACCGCGAGAGCTAGGGGATAGAAGCTCATGGAAGATGCAAGGCAGCCTGTTTGCTCTGTCATGGTGGTGCTCTGCAGAGTGCTTCCGTTCCTTGAAACAGGTGCTGGGCTGGACTGTAGAAAAGGGGTTGCCTTCTTAGATGCCAGAAAGCGCACCGGGGGCAAGGGTTAAAAAGACCAAGCGGTCCCTCTTCGGCTATGTGCTTCTTATCGCCAACGTCTCTTGCCCTTTTAGTTTTTTCCTTCATCTCGGCAGGATGTCTGGTCCCATCATTCCTCTCTGGGGTCCTAATCCATCTTCTGTAGGCTTTAAATGACTTCATCAGCTACTTTAACAATACCCTGGAATGCCCAAGCCTCGGTACCTCCCGCTCTATTCTTTACAGTTTGTAACACGGATCATCCCTCTCCTCTGCTGATAGCTTGCTAAGAATCTCTGGGAAAGCCGTGCCAGCGGACTCCTTGACCCATCCGTGCCGTCCGGCATTCACGGACCTTCAGGCCTATCCGGAGCTCTTTATTCCTCTCAAGTTCCCACGAAGGCGGCTCCACACGGTTCTCCACTGTCTAAGCCTCGACGCTCACACGAATGGTTCCCATAAACGTTTCCCCCACACTCTCGAGTTTTTATTCTTTCTCCTCTCTGCCTCTCTCCCCTTTCCTTCCGTCTCAGAATTCTGAGTGTGTGCATGCCCATGTGCAGGGCAACTTTGGGTGCTGTTCCTCAGAAGCCATCCACCACCTTGTCTTTGGAGACAGGGTCTCTCTGCGTCCTGCTTCTGCTAGGTTGGCTTGCTGGCCACTGGACCCTGGAGATCTACGTCCCTAGGACTGCAGTGACAGGCGTGCACCATGCTTGCATTCTTAGGTGCGCGCTGGCTATGAAACTTGCCTCAGGTTTCCCTGGGGAAGTGCTTGCTTAACCTGAGATGTTCCCAGCCCCTCCACAGCGCAACTCCATTTTCTCATTTCCTCAGGGAATCTGCTTTCATAATTTATCTCCTTTCTCTCCTCTCCTCAAATTCTTCCTCACTGTTGCTCCTTTCTCCATCAATGAACACGCCCAAACGCTTCAGGCAGTAAATTATACACCGATTGTTTTAAGATGGATTTGAGAGGGGGAAACACCAAGCCAGAAATCCAATTAGGAGGCCTTTCCAGAGTCTCCCCGAGAGATGAAAGGAGCCTGCCTACGTTAGAGAGAGAGGAGGGAGCGAACAGGTGAGGGGCATAGGGATTTTGGTACCAGGCCAGCTCTGAGTAGCTGGTATTTATTACTTCACTTTGTCTTCTCCACTGTTTTGCTGACCCCTCTAACTTTTCTCTTGTGAGATGAAGCTACAGTACATGAATAACTGGGACTGTGGAAGCCGTGTGGTCAGGGAGGGAGGGGGTTTGCTTACCGGGTAGGGAAGGAATCGTATTTCCTGATTAGGAACAAGCACGCAGTGGACTTTGGTCCTCAAATGGGGGTTCATGGCACCCACCATTACTAAAGGCTTCAGGGCTTAAGGCAGTATAAAAGAAGCACCCGAGAGCTCTGGGGGTCAGGGGACTGATGGGGATTTAGAGGGTACAGCAAAACATGTCCACAGGGCCACGTTCCTTTCAGGAGTGGGTGATGGGAAGAGTTGGTTTTCTGGTCTTTTCCACTTTGGAAGCTGTCTTGGCTCCTGGCTTTACCATCCCCTCGGTCTTCAATCCCGGAAGTGGCTCGTAATGTCTTACTTTACATTGCTGTTACCTACTCTCTCCTTCCTTCCACATCTGTAGGTTCCTGTCATGGCACTGAGCCCCACTGACATAGTATGGGGTGATCTCTGTCCTTCAGTGGGGACTCATTAACAACCGCCATTCCAGCTGCAGAGCGAGCATGCCCTGAATCTCAACGTCTTCGCAGGTTCTGGGGAGCCAGAGCGTGGACAAAGCCGCTCTGGCCTGTCACGTTCTGGGACCAAGCAGTACCTTGAAAATAATTCAGTTACATGCCCAGAGTGTCTACCTGGTTCTGGGTAGGTCCCAGCTAACTGAGATAGATTCAGGAGGCCTATGGAGAGTGTCACCAAGACCCTCCCTTCCGGTTTCCTATGATTCTGTCAACATGGCGCACCCCCCCCCATCTTCAAAGCTTCATTTTTCTTTCTAATCCTGTTCTGCTCACCCCCAAACGTTAATTTTGATTTGTGCCAGTGGTGTTAATTTCCAAAAAGTCAGCCAAGCAGACGGTGACAACACTTCATACATTTTTTTTTTTTTTTGCTGGCAGGAAGTAGATGTTTGAAAAAGCAATTAAATTATGGAATTATTCTCGATGCAAAGGTATCAGGCTGCAAAGGATATTTTATTCCCCCCAAGAAGACTCCCATGGAAACCGCCTTTGTTAATGTGTAGATAATACTTCTGGTCCGGCAAGCCAAGAGAAACATAGTAAGGGAAGGAACTGTTTCTAAGGCATCTCCAAACGGCTCGGCGTGTGAGAATTATGACCCGACCGACGATAAACCCCTTTCAGTGTGGCAGGAATGGCGAACCCATCGATAACAGGTTCTCACTGGTGCAAAGAGGAGGTTGCTGGCCGTTTGACTGCTGCCCTGATTGTGCAGGGTAGGTTAGTGTTCATCTCTGAGTGTGTCAGTTCTTCGAGGCTGGAAGCCGCCATCTGCACCTGGGACCTAGGAGGCCTCGCACACAGCTGTGGCTTGAATCTATTAAGCTTTTTAATACTGCCTGGTACTTCCTGCTGAACTGTGGACATGCACTGACAAAGGTGTATTACAGCGTGGAGTGTTCCCGTGACCATCTTACCAGATCCCTCGCTTCCTCTTTTCATTTGGCCTCTCGGCAGATACTGTGCCTCCGTCCCGTACTGGGTTCCCCCCAGCGTTTAAGATGCTGTGGGTATAGATTCGCCCCGAGTAACTCACACTGCATCAGATAGAGTCTGGCTCCAATTCTGGAGCATGCGTGAGAGCCAGAGGGGGTGTGTAGGTAGACTTGTGGCTTCTCATCTCCTGGCCTCTCGCTTTACCCTCGGACTGTTTTTAGCCTTAAAATCTTCCGGCGTTCTCTTCCTTCACCAATTAGATGTGTGTTGTTTTCATTTCCAGCTCCGTTTGCTAATACAGCCTCTGGGCACCTGCCACGTGCTCTAGAAAACGAAACCACCTCAAACGAGTACAAATAAAAAAGAGGTTATTACACAGGTCTGTCCGGGTGCCAGATGACTTCGGAGAGCTAAGGAAACAGAGTGTGAGGGTTGGGGAGGTGGGCGGGAGGGGGAGGCGGCAGCTTTCTTCAAGACGGGCCCCATGCATCTCCACTCTGTCTCCCATCCCGGATAATCGTTAAAGAGTCTGACTGGTGCATTTTGGCTTTTCATGGCGGCGGCTTCCTGACCATTGTCGCTGTGAATACGCTCTGATTGCTTCCTGTGCCGACTCTCATACCATGAGAGGCAATTACAGACCATCGGTCCCGACTGACCATGATTCGACTTACAAATTTTCAGCTTCGCACTTGTGCAAACGCGACACCCTTGCAGCCATTCCTGGCTACGCTTTGGGCACAGTATTAATAAATTAAGATATTCGGCACCTTACTGCAAAACCTGCTTTGTGTTGAGTGACGCTGCCCAACTGGAGGCTACTGAGATTGCTCTGAACACATGTAAGCAGACTAGGCTAAGCTGTGGCATGTAAGTAGAGTAGGCTAAGCCGTGGCACGTAAGCAGACTAGTCTAAGCGTGGCTTGTAAGTAGACTAGCCTAAGCCATGGCGTGTAAGCAAATTAGCTTAAGTAGTGGCACGTGAGCAGACTAGCCTAAGCCTTGGCACGTGAGCAGACTAGCCTAAGCCGTGGCACTTTGTTAGGGCAAGTACACCAGATGCATTTGCAAGTTTTTAATTTGTACCTGCATAAGTTCATGTGTGTGAGCACGTGTGTGTGTGAGCTGCAGGCACGGTAGAGGCCAATGCCCAATGTCTTCTTCAATCACCCCTCCACATTAGTTTGGAGACTGTCTCTGACTGAAACCGGAACTCACTGGTTGGCTATGCTAGCTTGCCAGCAAGCTCAGAGATCCTCCTGTCCCCCACCTTCTCATGGCCGGGTTCTCAGGAGTGTAGGTGCTTATGACCCAAACTTGGAGCCTCATCCTTAAACAGCCAGCGCTTTATCAACCAAGCCCTTGGTTCCCTGCCCCCCATCCCCACCCACCAATGCACTTTTGGCTGACAGGGTTTTTGACTTAGGATGAGCTCATGGGTGCCGTACTGCTGTTGTGAGCCACAGGGCATCTGTGTCAGTCCATCTCGTCAATGTCTGCACGTCTCTTTCCCGGCTCTGCCACTGGCCGAACTGTTCCTGCTCGGTCCAGATGCCAGTGCCAGGACTAGACTTTTAGCAAGGAGTTAAGTAAGGGTAAGAGGGACGTGCACATTGGCCACATTTAAAATGGATGGAGTAAAGACAGGGAACTTGGGGGACAGCATCAGGCCCATTGTCCCTGAGTCTGGGGAGGAAAGGACTTCTCCAAGCAGTTGGTAGAGACGGTAATCTCTCCCAAATACGTCTCGGCCAGCACGTTAGCTACTTGTTCTTGCATTTCCATGGCTTGTTGTGAATCTGTTTCGGGTCAGCCTCTCTAGCAGACACCTTGCAGGCATCACCTCCCCCCCCCCCCCCCCCCCCCCCCCCCCCCCCCCCCCCCCCCCCCCCCCCCCCCGTCTCTACAGACTCCTGCAGATAATCGCCTGTTTTACGCCTACAGAAACAAGTTTCAAAGCTCTGAGTAGCTCACCCGTGTCACAGAGTTGGTGCTTGGAGCCAAGATTAGAACATAGCTCTGTTAACCCCGTGCTCCGTCCGCGACATCGTTCCGCCTAGGAAGCATCCTCTATCCCGGGGCAGGTGTCCTTGCTCTTCTCTGAGCGCCACCACACCTTGTTCATAGAGAGTGTGGTCCTTACCACACTCTCATGATAGAGTTGCTGGCTGCGCTGCTCCACGGCGCCCCCTTGGGGCAGAACTGTAGCTGGCTCTTTCTTGCATCCCTAGCATCTATCACTCAAAGAGGACTCAGCCTATGTCTGTCTCCTAAGCTGACTCTGGTTTTGCACTTTTTTTCTATTTCCACAAACTTTGAAAACACTCTCGTTCCTGATTATACAGCAGCAAAACTTAGGCCCACATGTTCTGCACCCATGAGTTTAGTTCACATGTTCTGCACCCATGAGTTTAGTTCACCGCAGATCAGAAACATTTTGGGAAGAAACCAAACATAGAAAGAATTTTATCTTATCATTAGTCCCTAAACAATGCAGTATAACTCTTTTCATTCTTTGGGGGTATTTAAAAATAAATATTGAAAGTGCATAGAGGATCTACATAGGTTACATGTAAATACCCATTTTTTTTAAATAAGGCCCTTGAGCTCCCATGGCTTTGGTATCAAGGGGTCCTGGAACACATGTCTCTCTTTGCCATGGGACAGCCATATTTTTTGGAAAGGCAGCAGCCTCAGAGTGAATTTTCAAGGAGAAGCTAGAAGTAGAGAGACCAGCTATTTTGTGTCCATTGATAGCGTTGGGTCTTGGCTAATCCCACAGCAGTTTGAGTAGATTGGAAATTCTTGTCTGAATTACTTTGGAAACTCCAACATGGTTTAAGACTCAGTGGCAAGCCCAGAAGAACATCTAAGGAGCCATCACAGACAGGCTCCATGGTGTGCAGTGTAAACAAGGATGTCTGCTACCAGCTCTTCAACACAACAACACCCTGAACATCCCGCTGCTTGGTTAGTGCAGGAGCCAGCCGGGTCGGCCAGGTATGAAACATGCCAGAGCCTGTAGGGCTGGATAGGAAAGCTCCCAGAGAAAGGAGAGAATCCAGATAAAAATGACGCAGAAGGTAACATCACAGCAAAGCCCTTTCCAAGTAGCAAATTGAATTCGCCAGACCAGACATACGTTAGTAGAAACAAAACAGATGAGCGTGGCATGGGAAGGCTAAGGCTGTTGCTAAATGAAGTGTTAACTAGGAGTTTTGATTGTCACCCAAAAGCCCGAATGGCTACCCTGTGGGCACTGATGGACCGGCTCTGTTAGTTTGGCAGGGGACCCCAGTAGGAGCGCTGTCAAGGGCAGCAGCTTCCAGCTTTGTTGTAGAGCTGTGGAAGCGCCTGGGGCTGTGGCAGGGAAGGAGCCGTTGTGTGAGAAGCAGCGCCAGCCGTGATCCCTGCAACACAGCCACAGCCTGCGTGCTTTTCATGAATTTTCCGTATGCAAAGTACCATTAGTCGTGCATGGATGGGGCCATTCCTCTAGGTCTTGGGAGCTGCATTTCCACAGAGAAATGGTTTGAATATATGACCTTGTACGTGCCAGGCAACTGAGCTCCATCTTCAGCCCCATCTTGGCTTCCCTTAAGAGCATTTTCATGTTCAGTGAGAAAGAACACCTATCTTTCTAAACATGATAAATACACACAAGAAGAGCCCCCCATAAACCACTGAGGGATGATTTCCGAAGCCTGGGAGACCCCGCCTGGTGTGGTCCCTGTCAAGTCTGACCTGCACTGGGCTCTAACAGCCCCGCCCTTTCCCCTCCATCCTTACTGTGGAGTGGCGTCCAGCCACGCTCTTCCTTCTTCCCAGAATGCTCTCCTTTCCCCTCCTCTGACGCACCTGCTCTCACTCCTCCTCCTCTGAGAGCTTCTGCCACGTCAGATGCCCCTGGCAATGATGTGTATACACACACACACACTCACACACACACACACACACACACACTCAATGATGTATGTGCAACATGTGAGTCCGGTCTCTCTCTGTGGCCATTTGATTGTTGTCTGCATCCCTGTGGCTGGCCTTTAGGTGTCAGGAAGTTTGGTGTCACCTCACGCAGTAAGTCAGTGGCTCTCAGCCCCCCTAACACTACCATTCTTTAATACAGTGCCTCATGGTGTGGTGACCCCCAAGCATAAAATTATTTGTTTGCTACCTCATAACTGTGATTTCACTATTGTTATGAATCATAATGTAAATATCTGATATACAGGATATCCTGAGACGCAGCCCCCCCAAAAGGGCCGTGACTCACAGGTTTGGAACTGTTACAATAAGTATTTTAAAAAGAATATTCATTCTGTCAGCATGGTGACCCATCTGCCAGTGGGAAGGCCAAGACAGGAGACTTTGGGGCCATATGATGAGGCCCTACCTAAAATAAATAAATAAATAGTATTTACCGAACTGTTTTATTTTTTTTTTAAGACGGGGTAGCAGAACAGTGAGGAACTTGGAATTTTAAAAAGTTGTTTTTTTCTAATGAAGTCTAGAGAAACTAAGAGCCATACAATGTGAGAATAATAAAAACCTGACGGGGTACAGACTGACATATACAAGCACATGTTTTATTAGAAACTCAGCAAAGCCCAAATAGTTAGTATGTTTAAATGTCAGGATTTGAAAGCGATCGTAGGATCAATAATAACGTCAACACTTCTACAAGTCCTGTGCCCACAGCCCAAGTGTTTTCCCATTATAACCTAAACACTATTACGCACGGATCTGCGTGGAACGGGGTGTCTGTTTTTTCACATAATCAAGAAATGGTCTGCGCGGCTCAGTGAAATGTCTGGTCAATAGTGTCATATCGCCCGTCCCACGCTTCTATAATCCATACCCCACGAATCCAATTACTACCAAATCCATTTAACTCTAAAGCTCGCTGGCCGTGATCTAACTCCGTGTGGATCGTGTCTGGATTGTTCGGTTCTTTAGTGAGCGACTCCCGCTGCCCCGCGCGGGACTCTAGCATTTGTTAGCACGGAAATGCTCCTCGTGAAAGAAAGAGGGGAGCAGGGTTCTGCTACAAGACATAGAACAGTCTGCAACAACCACAGGGTCTTCAATATAAAGGTCAATTGATTCTAGCGCGCAACCAAAAAGAGACCATGCTAAATCTGATGGAGGGAGGCTTAGGTGTCATGGAGGATTGAACGCCCGCCCCAGAGCATCGGACTCCTTGGTGCGTAACGTGTTTGTTTTTACTCTGTTCAATGTTTTTTTTTCCCCCCTTCAGAAGGGTGTTTGGGAGCATTTTCTGTAAGATAGCTAGAATTACCATTTCCCAAGCGCAGAGCTCCGTGTTTTCCTATCTCTATAAACACTGGTGGAGTTTCACAGCACACTTCTGTGACCCTCCGATGACTGCCTCCACTGTGCCCAGCGAGAAGCTGGAGCGGGAAGCTATTTCTGTATATTTTCTAAAGATACCCCCCGAGCCAGTGGAAAGGAAGCTGGAGACAGAAACAGATTTCTGTGTCCTCGGCGAGAAACACATCTTGTATGCATTCCAGTCTCCGAGAGGGTTGGCTGCCAAACCAGGGTTGGCGCCGCACACTTGTTCCTACGGGTTCACAAGGAGATCTCTGTAGAGGTGGGTGCACAAATAAAGCAGCCATCAAGGTGATCACCCCCAGATGAATGCTCGCTTCTCTGCAAGGCCTGGAGTACACTTGTTGGCAAGGAGACCGATGGTTGGCTTTCCAGAGCCTTTCTGAGTTATACTTCTGCTCCGTCTAGCGGGAGATCTGAAGAGGAAGAAAACTCGGGTGTTTACCACTCTGCTTTCCTTTCCCTTTTCCTCTAGATCTATGCTGTTAGATCGGTCGTTCCGAACAAAAGCAATAATGAGATCGTCCTGGTGCTACAACAGTTTGATTTTAACGTGGACAAAGCCGTGCAAGCCTTTGTCGATGGTACGTATGCATGCCCTCCTGAAACCGAACACGTTGGGGCTCGTTAGTCCAGATACCCTGTATTTTCCCCCCTTAAATGAATTGAACATGAAGAAAGAACTTAGTTTCTAATACTTCTCATAAAAAATAAAAATAAAAACACAATACACCTGTAATTCCCACCCTCTGGAGACAGAGGCAGACAAATCTCCTCGAGTTCAAGGACAGCCTGGACAACGTTGTGAGTTTCAGACCAGGTAGGGATCCATAATGAGACTCTGAATTCTAGGCCAGTTAGGGCTTCTTAGTGAAACCTTGTCTCTGAGAACAAAACAAATAAAGAAGCTAAAAAGCCCACTAGGCATCAAACAAACAAAAACATTATAAGAGCAGAATACAGAAAGGTCTTTTCTTATCGTTTAAATTAAGACTGTAAAGACCTAGAAGACACTAATTATAAAGCTACTGGTTCCTTTGCCAATTATTTCAGTTTGCTCAGAGTGTCCTTTATTTGGTGGCGTCCTTGTGAATAGAGGACCCTGCTGACCTGGAAGGTATCACCTCTTCAACCAGCTGAAGCCTCCTGAGAGTCGTGGCTGGGATTCCGAAGTCCCATGTCTCGAGGGGCCAGTCTCGGTGGACTGAATTCCCCACTGCAGTGTTTTCTGTTCGTGATCGTCGTATCCATCAGTTCATCTGCCTCTTCACTGATGTTGGTTTCCTAGGAGAAAGTCCTTCTCCTTTTTTTTAGCAAGTGCCTTGCCAATGGTACTGGTGAACCTCAGATCTGGAAAAATGTTTCTCCTACACATGTGCAAGTTTGGGTATCTTTTCTGTAAACTGTAGAGAGGTTTTCTTTCTTACGTTTTGTTGTGAGTAAAGATCTCTTTCTCATCGCTGTTCTTATATGCCTTGTTTCCTGGAATCGTTCTCTGCCCTGTAAGTAATGGACGAACTAGACGCGACCTGACAGACAAGGTCGGGAAGACCGGGCAGCACTTCTCAGCCATACCTTTTCCTCGCGGTGTCAAGGACAGCACTATTCCCTTAATTTGCGAGGCTTGGAATAACTGTCTTGAGTTTTCTGCAAGGGGAATAGAATTTCAGGGCCAGAGACAAGCACTGTGCCCACGTTCTGTCCTAAGGGCATGGGGCAGATGATGATCGTTCTTACAAACCCATGAGCAAAGCCGCTGTGTGCAACTTTTGCAACGTTTGCCCTGCTTCGGTGACTATGCACACTGTGAAGATATCAATGTACAATCTTTAATCATTATGACCAAATGGTAGCTGTGATTTGCCCCCCACTACACACACACAGAGACACGCATATATGCATGCATGCACACATGTGTGCACATACGTGCACACACATGCCTACATGCATGAACACATGCACACATGCATGCGCCTACACGCACACACATGCATACATGCACACAGGCGTGCATACATATGCACCTACGTGCATGTACACATGCGTGCACATGCGTGCCTACACACATGCATGCATGCACGCAGGCATGCACACATATGCACATACATGCATGCACACACGCACACGCATGCACCTTATTTAGGTTTTGTAAACAGGCATGTCCTAATAGAGAAATTCTCCTGTCAGATTTTCCTTGCTGCATCACCCACATAGGAAAAGGTTGAGGAAAAACAACATTCCAGGCTACTTGCAGCCTCCATTTCCACCTCTACCTCCCTGAAATCCTGAGGGGTTTCTGTTGCAGGGTGACCCTAATCAGATGCACAGAGGCCAGCAGCTACGGGCATTTCAGCGCAAGGCCTTGCTGCCGCTGCGGCTCTCAGTTTCTCCATGTCAAGACCTCCTTAAAGCTCTCCGAGTGCTGAGGCTCCTCCTCTGTTTAGTTGTAATCCAGTGGGAAAAGATGCTTAAAACCCAGTTAGAGTCGAAAAATACTTGTTGAGTGTCCTTGGTGGACCACACTGAAATCAGGAACCCAAAGGCCTGACAGGACATACCTCCAGCCATCTTTGACACAGTCAATTGAATGACGCTGCCTTCAGAATTCTTTGTAAATAAAAGGATTTCTTGACAATTACTGTGTAAGCTCATTGTCCAAATTGCAAATGAGACCAGCATCAACATACGAAAACAAACCGGATGAGCGTGGAACCGAAAACACAGCAGCCCACCTCCCGACAAGAACGGCTTTGACTGTTTTCTCAAGTTTAACTTTACTTAGAAGTAGAAGCTTAGCTGGAAGACTGACTCTGATGTGCAACCAACCAGGACACTGTCCACAAATATTAACTCCTCTGGCGAATTAGAGAAATGCCGACCCAGTTAATAAAAGGTATAAATTCATGGCAGGGTGGTGGTCGCCCGTGCTTTTAATCCCAGCTCTTGGGAGGCAGAGGAAAGTGGATCTCTGTGAGTTTGAGGCCAGCCTGGTCTACAGAGAGATTTTCAGGACAGTCAGAGCTACACAGAGAAATCCTGTCTCTAAACACCCACAACAAAAAGAAAAAGGAAAGAGGAAGGAAGGAGGGAAGGAAGGAAGGAAGAAGGAAGGATAAATTCTAGTTTCCTTTTGTGTGCAGCCTTGTTATTTCAAGGGCCTGGCAAACTCAAACAAGACAAGGAAGGCCCTGTATTGGAAACTCTGGATAGATAGGAGTGACCAGTCTGTTTAAATACCATAGCCTTCGACAGTCAGTGCCGTCCATCACAGGGGCCTGGTAGTTGGAAATTTACCATTAATACCCATTCTAAGTTAATCTCTGGTTAGCCAGTACCTTGTAGGTAGCTTTCAGTGTCATGGGATCGTAGTATGCTTAACATTGTTGGACTACTTGGGACCCTTGAAGAAGCACCTGCTGATATGGGATCCCCTGACTCTTCCTTGTCAGCAACTTGTCGAAATTGCTCCCAGGAGGCTGGAATGATTTGGTTCAAGTGCGTGGAAACTGACTGTAGTTGGCAGTGGTGGCATGTGTACTCATCAGGACATGGATGTGACCGGACCAGGCAGAACTTGGGGGCCCTTTAGTCATTTAATCAACGTGGTTGGTTGTGAAATAGAAGCCTTGAAAAGAACACATTCTCCCCTCTCATGGTGGACAGAGAGAAGCCAGAACAGGTTCTGTCTTCCTCAGCCCCTGAGAGTCTTGAGCACAGTGAGCAAGAGTGAAAACAGAGAAAGGATGGCCGCACAGAAAGGCCCAACTGCCGCGGCTAATAACACAGAAAATCCCATGTTTGGCTCAGAGGACAGTTGCTTTATTCGCACATCAAAGAGAACAATTTTAATTCCACCTATGGCCATGAAGCGAGCAGAAAATTCTCAAGATATATTTCATATTCCCTAAGACAATATCACGATTTTATTTTAAAAAAAAAAAAAAAAAGTAAGCCTCGCAATGTAGGGTTTAATATTTTTATAAAACCAAGATTGTGCGGCGAATTAAATGAAAATCTTGGAAATGAGAAGCGAAACTGGCACTTTTATTAAGGCCGGCTGTATCAAAATAAATGAAGGAGTCCGCCCCGCCCCGCCCCCCCCCCCCCATTGCCACCACGGCTCAGACGAATTCTCTGCCGCCTTGATTGCGTGGATATTTGTTGAACGCTCTTTCTCTTTTTCTAGGCAGTGCAATTCAAGTTCTCAAAGAATGGAACATGACGGGAAAGAAGAAGGTAAGTCAGATCAAGGGTGATGGCGAATTCGTTACATCTTCCATCAAACCCTCCGAGCTGGTATCCTCTCAACAGAGCTGCCAATTTCATGTTCGTTAGTATGCACACCCAGAAAGCTCCCGATTCCGGTCCTCTCTTCCCTTACCAGCCACTCCTGATGGCCTTGTTTTCTGTGCGGTGTCTTCACCCACCTGGGGATGCTTAAGGAACACCAGAGTTGTGCTTCTTCGTGAGTAAGTATTGAGGGGAGGCCAGCAACAGAATTCAAAGCAGTGAGGATGCTAACTTGCCCGAACGTATCCCATAGCACAAAGGAAAAATTTAAAGAATGCTTCAAGATACTTAAAAAAGCTCTAACTGTATTTTCACTTTTGTATTCCAACTAAAAAAAAAAAAAAAATCTATCCAAGACTGCTGTAAGGTACCTTTTGCCCTGAAGTCAGTCTTTAGTGAAAAGAGTAGATGCCTTAAAGCCATAGAGTGCATGGTCCTTCTGGAGCACTCCTGAACCACTCCTAGACAGCAATGGCCAGGGGGTTTTCCTCTGTCCCATCCACATGATAAGGCTATACCGTCTGGTCACAGGTTTTTGTGGTTCCTGGGCACAGCGCGGTGTTTTTGCATGCATGCGCGCACGCACACACACACACACACACACACACACACACACACACACACACAGAGTCTGCTGTTCTTCACGGCCACCCAGCACTGTGTTTCCACGCTGGCACCACGCAGCCATGGGTTTTGCTACTCATAGACATAAGATACCAACCCACCCTGCCCCCGAAAGGGAAGGTCCCAGGCTTGTGCAACAGGTTTTGAACAGATGAAAAAACAAGGCTGCTTTCGTGGAGCCGCGAGATCACAGGAAGTGCTGGACTAACTTGGCCTGTCCTGGTGGTTTCACGTAGAAGAGGAGGAGTCAGGAGAGGCTCCCCTGCTTGCTGTCCACCCCTTTGTGACACTGTCTGCTTGTCTTTAATCATAGCTTCCCAGGCTTCCCCGGGAGGCAGAGACAGAGGACTTGCAACTGACTGAAAGGCCACATTTAGCTTTACATGGGAAAGTTTCAGATGTGTGGTTTGGGTTTTGAATTTCTCTGATTTGGGGCTGGAGGGCGGGCGCAAACAGCAGCTGCAGAGCTCCTTACTGAGTTCCGTCCTAAGGGTTCCGTAGGGAGATGGTCTCCAGACCTAACCCAATGGACACTGGACAGGAACTCCAGAAGTCAGCGGTGTGTGTGTGTGTGGGGGGGGGTGTTAGTCTCCTCCATAGCTTTTTACCTGTGCTCAACAATACAGATCTCTCACTCAGAAGAGCAGGGACATGATTATGACTTTAAAGGAAGAGTCAGGAAGTAGGGAGGCTAAAAAAGGAAGAGTCAGGAAGTAGGGAGGCTAAAGAGGGAAAAACAGGTTCCTGGGGTCTCTGAGTGCTTGGAGGATAAAGCCAGGCTGGTGCCCTGCAGGCATGCGCAGACTCCACAGGGGAGACATACTTTCTAATTTGGGTCAGACATCTGCAACACTGATTGCTAAGTACACGGAATACCACGTAAAGAAAATACCAACGTCAAGGGCTCCTGGGTGGCTCTGCAGATAAAGGCGCTTGCTGCCCAGCCTGACCTCCTGTGTTTGCGGTGGGAGAAGAGAACCTGCTCCCGCAAGTTGTCCTCAGACATCCGCACACGCTTTGCGGCACGATAGAAACAGAGAGAGCTTGCGCAAATTTAAGAAAAACAGATGTGTAAATTAGGAACACGTTCTTCATTTCCCGGATGCTGTTACACACTCGTTGACCAAGCAAGCTTCTGAGGAAAACTACAGCAAAGTTCTGTGAAAGTCTAAAACGCTTTGAATAAAAATGTAACGCGGAGGTATTTCAAAGCGTATGTAGCGAACCTTGCTCTGTTCCGCTAGCCACTGAGAGGTCCTGGGTCCGAGTGGAGTGGACAAACCTGGTATTACCCTGTAGTAGCGCTTGCCCTGCCTTAAATAATCACCACAGGACGATTCTGAAGCCTCTGGCTGCCTTGGTTTTGCTGGATGCTGGCAGCAACTCCTGTACTTTCCTGATTGATAAGTGACTTCGCAGAGATCAAGCCTTGTTTTGTGTGCTGCTTTGGTTGTGTGACGGACTTCCCCTAGGGGGATACAACACACGTCTGTTTCCCCCCCCCCCCCCAGACAGGATCTCAGGACAGACCAAAGTCTAATTTGGTGAAAACGATAAGTGTTATTGGGGCTCATTACAGGAGTATGGGTGAGGGGGTACTTAGAAATGACTCAGAAAGACAAAACCCACTCCAGCGTGGGTTACAATTCACCATACGGAACCTGGAGCACTGGGCGCTGCCTGCAGGCAGCTCAGCAGGTTGGACGCTGCCTTTTCCAGGTGCCCCAGTTGGTCTAAACCGCTTCCTGGCAGCTCAGCTGGTTTCTTCTCCCAGCCAGCTTGGTTTGTCCCGAAGTCTTCTTTGGGTTAGTCCGTTTGGGGAGGGCCTCCCAACAGCATTGTTTACTCTTAGGAGCTTAGGACGGAGGGACGGAGTGAAGTTGGTCAGTTTCAGGGACTTCCTGAGCTACTTTTAGCTGCTTACCTTCCTTCTTAAGGAGCTTTCAGAAGGGTACAGTGTTTCAGGAAACTGCTACACTAGGCTGGTTTTGCCCTGGCGGGTTATTCCTGCCACTCAGGTTCCCTCCAGATCATGGTACCCGAGTGTTCAGCTTCCCTCCCGATCCTGAACTGCTTCAGAAGCAGGACCTATTATTTCACCTATTCTCCCAGAGCTGTTAAAGTTTTCTGTACTGCCAGCCGCGCTCTAAGAGAATTTCTTAAGTTGCCTAAATTACCTTTTTGCTATTTCATTATTACTCCTGTTTTTTTTTTCCCTTAAAATTAAGGGAATTTTTCGCTTACTACAATCGCAATGTAAAAAAAAAAATCAAATAACTGACTTTAGAAGCACAATATTTAGGTTAATTTGGGTGTTTAATAAAAATGTGTTCTCGCCCATTCTGTTAAACACCGGGTGTCAGAAGGATTGTCTCCTTTTACTATATGCTCAGGAGACTTCGCTGAACACAGCTCTGTTTTCTCTTCTGTTCTCCCATGCAGAATAACAAAAGGAAAAGAAGCAAATCCAAGCAGCATCCAAGCAACAAAGATGCCAAGGACAAGGCAGAAAGGGCGGAGGTGGGGCCCCTGCAGCCACAGGTACCGCTGATGCAAAATGGCCACATGAATGGCTGTGACAAGGACAGCTCATCCCCTGACTCTGCCCGAGAGAAACCGGCCCTCCCGCCACGTGAGAGAAAGATCTCGATACTGGAGGAACCCCCGAGGGCTCTGCGTGGGACCACAGGTCAGTTGTTCCTAAGTGTTTTTGCTGAGGGTGATGGGCAGAGAGTGCAACGCGCATGCACACAGAGGTTAATGCCTTGCAGCTCTTATGGCTGCTGCTGCTGCACAGGATGAGAAACTCTGAACTGCTAGTGTGTAGATAGATGTCAATGAGTCCTGAAGCCACATAGTACGTGACCTCCAAGAGATGCTCCATCTGTCCCTGCATGGACTCAGAGGATCCCCACCTCCACCCAACCCCACTGAAAAGCCCCATAGTTCTGTTCCCGTCTAGGCTCCTTGTTCTGTTCGGTTGTTTTCTATGCCAGTTAAAGAATTAAAGGGCAGGAAATATCTTGAGCTTTAACACGGAACAGCTGGGGAATCTTCCAAGGCGGCAGAGAGGATCAGCCAGAATCCGTCAATGAAGAAAGGTTTTTATTAGGGGGTGAAGAAACACACACACAGCAAGCACTTGGAGTGAGACCTTCCCCAAAGCAGAGGGGGATTTGGGAGCCTGAGGCCCAGCTTCTCTTAAGGGCTAGGATTTTTTTGTTTTTGTTTTTGTGTTTTGTTTGTTTGTTTTTAAGTCTTCGAAGGGTCTTCCTCCCCTAATTTGGGGTTGTTCAGCTTGAGGAAGGCAGAATGACTGATTGGCTCACAGCGGTTGTGAAACACGACCTCATTAAGCCTTGAACTTGTGAAGCAGGGATCCCACGGGCAGGAGAAAGACCCTCGAGGCTGTTGTTTTAGCTGCCAGACTTTTGTCTCAGGGCTGGAGGGTGAGGAAGAAGCCCCTTACCTTCTTGCTTACATAGCTGCTACCCCTCTCCCTATCTTGCCTGTCAGGATCTGTCTGAGTCCCAGTCCCTCAGATTAGTTCATAGTAGGATCTTGGGGGGACTAAGTATTGCTATCTTAAAGAGATGCTTCTTCTGGGATAAGGGAAAGACAGTATGACAAGAAAAAAAATGTTATTAAATTCTTTCTTTAGACCAGATTATTTTATCTCCTTTTATACGGTGGACTGGAAGAATATTGAGGGTATTAGAATGTGAATTCATTATATACGCTGCAGCTCTCAAGTCACTTCAGAAGTCTATGTGTGTGTATGTGTGTGTGTGTGTGTGTTCTATGTACACGTGTGTGCAGGCGTGTATGCCAGTATGAAGGCCAGAGGAATTTGTAAGGGGTCTCTTGCTCTGGGACCCTCCACCCATTCCTTTGAGATAGAGCCTTTTGCTGTACCACAAGGCAAGCTGACAGCCAGCAAGCCCCAGAGACCCTCTTCTGCCTACTGTGCACAGTGGTTGTGCACAGCGGTTGTGAACAGCCGTGTTTAGCTGCTTCCATGGGGCTTGGGGATTTAAATTCCAGTCTTCGTGTTTGCACAGGAAGTACGCCTACCCACTGGGCTCTCTCACCAGCCCCAGAAGGGTACTTTATTTATTTATTTATTTATTTATTTATGTGCTTGTATTTTTAATTTCCTTTTTATCTGTTCTTTGTGTCTTTCACATCTGGATCCTATTCGTTTCTCGTTCCTTTGTATCCACCCTCACACCTCTCCCCCAGATAAAATTTAAAAAAAAAAAAGGAAAAAAAATCAAGCTTGTCATGTAAGCTGTAGTGTGACACGGTGAGTCACGCTGTAAACCCTTTCGTCCATGTATCCTAACTTGCAAGAGTTCATTGCGAAGAGTCTTCGGTCTGGTTCGAGGCCCCTGGTTTTTTGGCTGGACGCTCACTGGAACTCCTCTTGGCCTGGGCAGTGCGATAGAACCAGTCTTGTTATGGAGGTGTGGGTAAGCTAGCCCCAAAGTTATGAATATGGAAGAGCTGCGCCCCTTGCTCATCTGCAATGTGCAGCATGGGGGGGTGCTCCCCATGCACCCCTCCCCCCACCACCACCATCAACCCCTGACACAGGTGGAGAGCTGGTCCTGAGGTCACAGGGATGGAGAGCTGCCCCTGCCTGCCACCAACTGCAACACTCAGGAGAGCAAGCCCTGCAAGCAAGTGTGGGCAGCACAATTTAGCCAACCCCATTGGCCGAGGCGTGGGCAAGCCAGCCCTGATATTGTGAGCATGGAAGAAGGCAATTTCTTAATTCACTGTCGATCTTTTGGGTACATTGTTTCTTCTCTACTGGCCTTTCGCTATTTCGTAATATAAGAAAACCGTTTTGGGTGTGTTTCTGACTGCTGCGATACCGAACGCTGTAGACAGGAAATTGTAAGCAAGAGAAGCTTATTTGGCTCGTGGTTCTAGAGGCTGGGAAATCAAACACTGGCAAAGAAGACGCGACAGAGTTGAAGGTCTAGACTACGAATCCCCCGCTGTAACCACTGCAATCTCATCATAAGAATGGCGTCCTCAGTTCCAGTCACAATGTTAAGGGTTTACCTCCCAGCATTCAGTATGAGGAGTTCACTTTCTAGTACTTCTGGGGACCCCTTCAAGCCATAACTTTCAATAATTAAAGCTACCCACTACCCCATGGTTATAACAAATCCTAAAAATAAAATTTATACGTGATGGAACCTGCCTAGAAACAGAATTTCAATCAAGACCTAAGACCTTTTTGACCAGGTGAACTGGGAGGTCTTGTTCACATATACAATGAGCCACTTTGGGCTTAAGATGGAAAAGGCAATATTTAGCTGGATATTGTAGACAGTGTTTCTTTCTGTCTAATATATGAAGAAAGAGTCAATACATAAATAAATGCATCTGTAGAATCTCTGAGAACGCAACTGCTACAAATTCAGTCTGATGGGTGCTGGTTGCCCAAGCCTACACCAGGAGGACTGGGATGGGCACCCCTGGGAGAGTCTTAGTTGAGTACCAGATGCCAGGTGAACTCTGAGAAGGATACCCGTGGGGTAGGCTCTGCCGGACTTGCTCTCTGATATTCTTGTAGCGAAGACTGTGGAATACAGTGAATTTCAGGCTTGGAGAGCAGAGATGCCACCTCCACCTGAGCGATTGAGATGTCATAGATTGGTGGGCAGGGAGAGATCTAGGGACAAGGTGACAGAGAAGGCTGGGAAGGCTAGGGACAAGGTGACGGAGAAGGCTGGGAAGGTCAGGGACAAGGTGACGGAGAAGACAGGGAAGGTTAGGGACAAGGTGACGGAGAAGGCTGGGAAGGCTAGGGACAAGGTGACGGAGAAGGCTGGGAAGGCTAGGGACAAGGTGACGGAGAAGGCTGGGAAGGCTAGGGACAAGGTGACGGAGAAGGCTGGGAAGGTCAGGGACAAGGTGACGGAGAAGACAGGGAAGGTCAGGGACAAGGTGACGGAGAAGACAGGGAAGGTCAGGGACAAGGTGACGGAGAAGACAGGGAAGGTCAGGGACAAGGTGACGGAGAAGACAGGGAAGGTTAGGGACAAGGTGACGGAGAAGGCTGGGAAGGCTAGGGACAAGGTGACGGAGAAGGCTGGGAAGGCTAGGGACAAGGTGACGGAGAAGGCTGGGAAGGTCAGGGACAAGGTGACGGAGAAGACAGGGAAGGTCAGGGACAAGGTGACGGAGAAGACAGGGAAGGTCAGGGACAAGGTGACGGAGAAGACAGGGAAGGTCAGGGACAAGGTGACGGAGAAGACAGGGAAGGTCAGGGACAAGGTGACGGAGAAGACAGGGAAGGTCAGGGACAAGGTGACGGAGAAGACAGGGAAGGTTAGGGACAAGGTGACGGAGAAGGCTGGGAAGGCTAGGGACAAGGTGACGGAGAAGGCAGGGAAGGCTAGGGACAAGGTGATGGAGAAGGCTGGGAAGGCTAGGGACAAGGTGACAGAGGTGACTGGGAAGGTTATAAGGGGTACGGAGAATTTTGCTCAGCCCCCTTGTCTGTCATACCCCTACAGTTAGTATGGCGTTGTTATCCTGTGGCAAGCCAAAGGTGAGTGAGATCATCCCTGTAATGAGTCTTTCTCTACCCCACCTGCCAGCTCCCAAATAACTTCATGGAGACTGATTAATTACGAAATCTTGGCCAATAGCTTCAGCTTGTTTCTAACTGGCTTTTGTAACAAATTAACCCATATTTTTTAATCTATGTTCCTTTACGTGGGTCAGTTTCTTTTACTTTCAATGCTCCTGGCTCCGTTTCCTGGTCTCTCCGCCCTTCTTCCCAGACTCCCCTGTTCCTGAAAATACTGCCTACCTATCTCTTGGCTGTTCTTTTTAAACCAACCAGAGGGATGCATACTCACTGTGTCCAAAAAGACTGTTCCACAACAAATCCCTGCCTAGGATTTCAAAATACAAACAAAACCTGATGGTGGTACACACGGACTGAGGAACGTGGCAAGGGGAGGCCAAATCATGACACTCGGTATCACACCGGAAGTCTTTAGGTTGCCCCTCCAGCCTTCATTTGTCTCCCCCTTTCCTACAAACTCCGTCCACAGAGCTGTGCTCACTCGTCCTTATCAACTACACGACAGTGTCTTAAAACCAAGCAGCTACAGCCATGAGAACCGCCTGGTTCATTTTGCATCCAAATTCTCCAGGAATTTCTAATTCGGTTTTTAAAATCTCTCTTGATTTATAGTCAGGACGGGAGGAAGAAATTAAATAACCGAGTGGCAGGTTCCCAGCTTTACTTGTTATTGCTTTCACACGAATTACTTTCAAAGTCTAATTACTCAAGTTGCCGTTTCGATATCAATCATAAACTAAAAGCCGAGCCGTGTATGTGCTCATTGACTCGTAATTTATGCCTCTGTCCTAACACAGTTTCAGTAAATCTGTCAAGTAAATGGACTGGATGCAAGGCAGAAGCCCTTCACCTCCCCGCGGGTAGCCCCTTGACAGCTAAGCACCAACTAAGGCTGTCCTCTCTGCAAGGGGACTTGATCCTCACCGGCAGGAGGATCTCTGGGAAGAATCTGTACGATCAATACAAAATGCCGCTCGGTGTCCTTTTGGTTCTTTTGAGTGTCACCTGAATGTATTGTTGCTGTTATTGGCTCCTCACAAATCTTTATGCTTTCTGTGAGCATTTTTTTGCAGAATGCATGACGGGAGTAGAAGGTCATTAGGTTGACCGTTGGCTCCATGGGCGTCCCACGTGCTGTGGTCATAGATTTTAAAAGAAGTTTGTGATTGGTTAGGTTTTATTCCCCCCCCCAAAGATAGTAAAGGCCCATCATGAAGTAGATGCCAAAGCTGTTCGAGGACTCTAAAACACATGTTTAATCTATCAGAAGTCCTGAGCCCACTGACAGACAAATCTCAGGTGAATGTCAGAACTCGTATACGCGGTGCCCCATTCCGAGCAGAAGGATGGATGAGGTGCAGCCTTAAGCCCTGTTTCTTTGGGGAACCCAGGCTCCTGCATGGAGAGGCCAAGGAAGTACTCTTTTCCCTTCTGAATTTGGCCAACTTGACTCGGTTAAGTCTGACTAAACTGCAATGGAGAATTAATGCTAAAGCCACAAGGTCTCTAACTCCTAAAAAGAACAAATTTTAAAAAACGTGTAATTGAAAAATTAGGGAAAAGTAATAGTAATAAAGCCATATAATGATATTCTGTGCTTGAGTGGAGTCGCAGACTGAGCCGGAAGGAAATCTCCCGGCTACTCGTGGCGGTACATTTATCAGGCTCTCCAGTAATGAAACCTGCTCGACAAAGCCTGCCGCGAACGTCCCTCCGGGCAGCAGGCTGTGGACGTGTGAAAGGCGTGTTTTATCTTTTTATAACACCTTGACATCCAGGATCTCTCTCTTTCTTTTTTTTAAAGTCTTAAACAGAGTCATTATTCCAGTAGGGGAAAAGTTAGCTTTAAGATATATGCGGGTGGCTCCGGGGTGTTAGCGTGACTTCCTCCGTGAAAAATAACCGCCCAGAGCGCCATCATTCTAGGCTGTAAATATAGCGCTGTCAGCCAGGACAGTGCTGCGTGGAAGCACGGAGCGTGGAAGCTGAGGAGTAGGCTTTAGGCCTGAGAGTCGTTCTTTCTGTATTTCAGAATGTTTAATAACAGCCCAGATGAGATCTTTTATGTATAATCCAGTCCAAACCATCCTGTTTCCAAATACTAAGTTCAAGCAAAGACTAGACGGAGGTTTATTTTTATCAAAAGCAGTGCTAAAGATAGTCATTTTTACCCCCTCAAGGCCTCCAAACTAAACATCTAAAGCACCTTAGGGTCCAGTTTCCCCAAATCTCCCTCCTGCTGTGTTTTTGGAGCCTCGATTCTCAAGCCTTATCTGAGTTTGGGCCAGAACAGGAAATCACGTTCCTCCCGGTCTCCCTCCAGCTGGACCCATGCCCACGGAGGAGGGAAAGCAGGAATGGGGCCACCCCAGCTCCCCTTTAGAGTTTATCATCCCTAAAGCATCCTGGGAGGCCACATCTTCTTTTCCTGTTTGCCACAAGTGGAGGGCTCCCTGCTGTGTGTGCTGGCCTCCACAGCCCAGACTGCAGATTGTCCCTGTCCCCATGTCCGCCGTCCCTTTACAATCTAGACCTGAGGAGCTCACAAGCACAGAGCTGCCTCTTCACCTTGACCTGAGGAGCTCACAAGCACAGAGCTGCCTCTTCACTTTGACCTGAGGAGCTCACAAGCACAGAGCTGCCTCTTCACCTTGACCTGAGGAGCTCACAAGCACAGACCTGCTTCTTCACCTTGTTCTCAACGTGGAAATCAACCACAGGAGAAAGAAAGGGTCTTGTTGTGTTCTAATGTGGGTGTTACCCAGAACATGTCCGTGTTTTGAGGCACCTACACGGTTCCCCTGCAGACTTTTTGTCTTGTTACTGTTGGCAGGAGCTCCAACAGGATCCCTCCTGCTCTTCTGAGCCCAGCACTGGGACAGAGGATTATAGAAGACCCACAGGAACGCTGCTAGCCTGGAACTTTCATAATGAAGCGAAATCTGTGTAGTCTAGGGTTTCAAAAGTGCCTGCTCTCCAATGACTCAACAGATCATGAGCAAGAACCGGGGTGCCCAGCCATGGAAATGTCTGGGCTCAAGCCTCCGTCTTGTGTAATTATGGGCTGTGTGCCCATGGGAAAGTTAACCGCTCTGTGCTTCATTTAACTCCCTTGAAAAGCAAAACAAACAAACAAAATATCTAACTGTCCAAGGTTTGGGCGAGCAGTGAATGAATAGCTCAGAGCCCTCAGCACAGAATCTGGCAGAGAGGAAATCGCTGTGCCCCTTGTTTACTCAATGAGTAAATCTGTCTGAGCATCTAAAGGCATACCCGATGTGAAGATGAACCAGATGACTGTGTATTTGCTCCCAGGGAGTTTGCGTACTTTGTCAGGTAGGGAAAATAGATAGATAATAAGCCAACATAAAACGACGCTCCTAAAGATGGTTAGAGATTCTGAAAAGCACGAAGGCCCCTTCTCTGAAGACACGGTGGATGTGCGGTGGGTGTGCGGTGGCTTCAGATGAGGTCACACTGATATAAGCATCTGAAGAGGAGATGTTTAAGCTGAGCTGCGGGCACTTCAGTATCCCGTGCCAGGCCGCGGTGGGCTCCACAGCCAGGTTTGTTAGCTTTTGTTCGTTTGTTTCTTTAGACTTGGCGAGCACCTCGAAGAAGCCCCCGCAATTATCAGCGTAGGTTTCTGCTGTCTTTGAAAAATTAGAGGTATCATACTTTATATAGAGCTGAGATTGTGTGCTCTCTTACAAACACACATTTTATTGTTGTTTCAAAGCACGCAATTATCCATCATGTTCCTCTTTAGTTACTGTTTTAGGACCCACTTGGTTCACTTCCGTGTAGTGTGCATTGCTCGGCTTTCACCTTTTCTTCGAGCAGTACTGGGGCTGAAATGGGCAGGTACTTGTAGGAGCAGCCTTTGGTTCTACCCTCCGTGACTCAGATCTCTGCTTTCTTTCCCTGGAAGTCGAGAGCAGAAATGGACACAGACAGGCACCGGCTGTAGTGACCCAAGGCCACTGGACAGCCAATGCCCTCAGCTACTTCTTTGTTTCCTAAGCAGGTGAAGCCCAGAGGCCTCTCTCCCCTTCATCGTTGACAAAGCACATTGTATCTTGTCCAGCAACAGCACCCTCTATTGATGCTCATCTCTAGATATCCTACCTTTGGAACCTCGACATGGTGGCTTCAGTTCCAAAAGGACTTGAAAAGAATGCACATGGGGAGAGGAAGGGGTTTCCTAAAAGGTTTTAAGACTTTTCTTTGAGCAGAGCTTTGAACGAAGCTCTGTCGAATGCAAAAAGGGTTGAACTTGCCTCGCAGGGAATGAAGACAGTGGCGTACGTTTGACTTTACACGTCTGTCTTCTACCTCTGACAGCTTGATCCGTTGCTGATACCTGTTATCTTTGAATACGATGTCAGGGCATCACCCGCTTTCATGGCCTCCAAGCGGCTCGGGTTCCCTGGGACTCGGATGGAATAATAATGACTAAGGAAATTTTTGAAAGGGCAGAACTGACATTATGTCTAGCTAACCTCCGTGTTCTGCCCCCTACTGCAAAGTCAGTGTGTCTGTTAGCCGCCCGGTCCTGCAGAGGTGGGAGAAGAGATGGGAGGGAAGTGGCTGTAACAGGAAGAACTTTCCTGCGGTTTCATCACTGGACCGTTATTCTGTAATATCTCAAAGGGGTTATTTTTACCCAGGTCTCCACGCCATCACCCCCACCTCACCCATCAGACCGTTTGTGATGACTTTTCCATCCCATCTCTCCAAAGACACTGCGCCCAGGGTCCGCAGGGGCCTCCCAGTGACTGCATCTGACAGATGTTTCATCTTTCCTTCATCTTTCCTTCCAGCAGACGTACCATTGTTTGCACCTCTGTCTTGACCCGCCGTGTCTTTTCCAACTTGGTTTCCATGGCACGGCCTCCTTATTTTCTCTGCGTCTTTGTTGCTTTCCCTCGGTTTCTTTTTGTCTGGTTGTTGGACTGTTAAGTCTCATCAAGGCTTGGCTGGCCCCAAGTCCTTCATCTTGCAGGTATGCCTTCTTCTGAGATCATCTGGACCACGCCCTGGCTTTAATTATGTCACGTGGCTCACCCCAATCTTCCTAGTCTGTATTCTTCTCTGAAATTTGGAACTAGAGTTGATGTTTTCATTTAGACATTTCAGATCACTTCAATGGCACGCTCCAAACCATCTCTTGATCTCCATTTTAAGCTTGGTTCTCTTGTTTTCGAGTTCATATCCATGCAAGGCAGAGGTCGAGCAAGCACTTGGGACAGCTCCCTCTCTCTCCGCCCCCCTGCCCCTGTTATTAGTCCACCAGCAGGACCTGCTGATTTTCCTTCCCTGGTATGCATGGATCCATTTCTCACCACATCTCCCTCTTCCTTCCCACCCAAACCACTGCCCCATCTCTCTCACTAACTACAGAAGTGCGCTCAGGAAGCCCCCACATCGCCTCTTGCCCTCGAGTTCCTTCTGCAAACGGTGCTCTTTTCAAAAACCCAAGTTTGACTTCTTTGAATAAAGAGTAAGTCTTGTTCCTGGATCTAAAGGTTCAGTGCATATGGGACCCTGGGTCCTACTGTAGGCTTATTTTAAGTTATTATCTTTTGCTTTTTAGATATAACTATAGAGTCGGTGTTTCTGTGTTTAAAATGACTTTGTCCTAATTGAGGAAAGTTGGAAAATTCCATTAGATAAATCCTGTCTCCCCAAAACAACCGTTGTTAAATTTCATTTCAAAATCACTTTAGGGCACAGACACACAGACTATTCACAAAAATAATTACATAGCACGTGATTCTTTTGCATTCTGCTTTACTTAGCATGGAAGGGTGAGCATCATATCACTGAAGATCTGTTAAGGTTATTCTTCCCATGGTATCTCATCTTTTATTCATGATTATAACAAAGAGGAGGTTCTGTTATAGTACAACCCTATTTCAACGTTCTGCCTCTCACTTATCCTTTTTAATTTTTTATTTATTCTTTAGTCATTTCATACATGAGTTCATTGTATTTAAAGACTTAAAATAATTAGGTGCATGTACACGTGTCTGTGTCTGCATATATGTCCATGCGTGCAGTCGCCCTCCGAGGCCAGCAGAGGGTGCTGGATCCCCTGGTGCTGGAATTACAGGAGGCTGTGAGCCACCCATTTTGGGTGTCGGGAACTGAACTCTGGTCCAGTCTAAGAGCTGGGAGTACTCTCAGAGGCCAAGCCGTCTCTCCAGCTCCAGAAACAATGTGCTCAGAGTGTGCTCACATCCAGACTAGTTCTTCACGAACGTAGGCGGCCACTGGATCACAGGCTATGGGCCACCGTAAACTCACACCCCTTCCCTCAGGGGCCATCAGTTGCCAAAGTGCCTCTTTTGGGGTGGGGTCTGAACCCTCACTTCCCTGAGTCCCAGAGTGCAGTCTCCTAAGCAATCTTCTCCGAACTTTGGCTCCTGCGATTTTCCTACCTCTTCCACAGCATCGCCTGAGCCTTGCTGGAAAGGTGATAGAGCTGTCTCTTTAGGGAGACGCTCCCTCTGTAGTCACTGAGAAGTTGTGAGACTCAGTACTGACAGCCATCCACCCCATAGGGAAGCTTCTTTGAGGAGAGGGGAGGTCATATTTATGAGTGTATATTAACTATGTAAAACGTTGTGTTTATTAACGGATGTATTATTTTTATATATTTGTCACATCTTTTAACTGTTTCTAGACTGTTTGTTTGTATGGATTCTTTAAGTTTATCTCTGCTTTTAGGAACCACACTGTAGTGCAAGGCTTCTGTGATTATTCCTGGGTCCTGTAATTACTGGGTTTAAAAAGGATGAGTGTGCCTGTGTGTGTACACAGGTGTGCATGTGCGTGTGCATGTGTGTGTGTGCTTGCACATATATACGTGAGCTTAAGTTCTTAATATACTTCTGTCTAAAAAGGTTGCACTAATGTTATTGGTTTTTTTTAAAAAAAAGATTATTTCCTAAGGTAATTTTCATTTGTATTTCTCTTATTATAAATATTGAAAAACAGTAATATCGAGTACCCAAGAGCTATCAATTATATTACCAGTCATCATAAAATGGAATTGTATTTACTTCAGTAATTTTTAGAGAGTGTTGACATGTTTTAAGTGACACAGACATTAGGAATCTTAAACCTAATATTTAGCAACAAAGTTATGCTTTGTGTATCGATTTTTTCCAGATAAAGCTACCTTACAACCCTTAAGCATGATCAGGCTTTATTGGAATATCATCTTTGGGAAAGTCTCTGAAAGCATCTTAATAGGTTAAAATAATGACTTTAGGGCTGCTGTATTCACTACGCCCCTTGAGGTTAGAGCTAAATTGCCTGTCTACTTCCTACAGTCTTCTTAGGAAAGCATTGGATTTACACAAAATCAACTAAAATCTAGGGAAAAGAGGCTTTTGAAATTTTAAAATTTATATCCGTACATAGTTGTTCATACATGGTTAAAAAATGCGAGCCCATGTGTCTGTATTGACAGAAGTGGTTAGGTAAAATTATGCTCTTACATGGGTCCTAACTTATTCACGAAGAACGTGTTTGTTGAAAGGACATTGTGATAAACAGATAATGCAATCTTGTAATCTTTACAATGATCTCTAATTGTTTTTAATTTTTATACTAATATATACTCAACATGGTAGATATAATCTCATAGTACTAATAATTACATTAAATGTAAGCGGCTAAAACTTCAATTAGAAAGCAGGTAGCAACAGAGTAGATGTGATATGATAAATGTAAAGCTAAAAGTAGAGCATAGGAAAACCACATACAGTTACATACAGAGGATAGGTGTGGCAGAATTAGCACTGAGGAAGAGATTCCAATTCGAGAAACGCTGGCAGAGCCATTTCATAGTAACACGTAAGTCAGTCTGTCAACTACAGTTCACGATTCTAAACCTAATTATAGCGCTTCAAAATCTATGCAGCAGCACTGATAGAATTAAAGAAAGACCAATCCATAGTGGTTGTAGATTATAATACTATGTTCTTACTGATTGATGAGACAATTACATTAAAGATCAGTACTCAACACTGTCAACTAACCTGATTGATAGGGCCATAGACCCAACATTGCAGGAACATCTGGTGTTTTCATCAAAATAGACCAATTAATAGGTCATAAGTCTCTGGATATAAGTTTAATATTGTGCAGTATCTGTTAGGAGGTATCAACCAGAGAAGACTACTTGGATGTGTGTTCAAACCAACAGAAAGTCTTTATTAGCCTTCCAGAGACTACCCTAGGTGTTCAGGACCTGAGTTCAGTCCCAAGCCTTTCTCAGGATGGGTACTGAAGCACAAAAAATAAGTCCTGGGTTGACATGCCTCAATTAGCAAGAACAGTTAGCCAAAAACCACAACTACAGAAGCCTGGAAGCAAGGTTCGTGTATCTAGTGACTGTCTCAGAACTCCTGACTTTGGTGGATTAGGTCGTTGTGCCCATTTTGGCAAGTGATAACTCCCTGTATACATGCTGAGTTCCAAGGCCTGAATGGCATTTCCATCATGGTATCAATTGTGCTAAGCTCTGGGGGCCTGTTTATGCACGCGCGCGCACACACACACACACCTTAGAGTTTCCTTTTTCTGTAATTGTAACCAACATTTGGCAATTTAAAAGAATTTAAATCTTACATACCAAAACAAAAGAAGTCTAAAATACCTAGGAATAAATTTGATTGTTGATATTTAAGACCCCTAAGACTAAAACAATTTAGTTAAGATCATTTTTAAGGCTCAAATAAATGATGAGGCTCATAATGTTTTAGAATCAAAGGATTCAACATTGACAATAGTCCAGATTTTTCTCAAATTGGCTTGTAGCTTGAGCACAAATTCAACTAAAATTCTGCCAGATTTTCTACTGAAATTCTTTATTGGAAAAGCTAATTCTTGGATGTATATTAGAATGCAAAGGGCCTATGGTAGACAAAATAATCTCTAGAATAAAAATAAATAAATCTGGAGAACAGATATTATCTGATACTAGGACTTCTTAGTAGCTGTGATGAGGACAGATAACTCCATCAGTGGGTACAATAGAGTCCAGACAACAACTCACGCAACTCGTCAGTTGTTTTCCAACCGTGTTGCCGGGGGCAATTGAGACAAAGAAGGTCACGTCAGGCTCATTATCAGCTTCTTACGTTGTATGTATCGGTGTCAAGGGCAGAGAGATGTGGCTCACTGTGTTCTATAGGAAAGGCAGAGCTAGCACATCAGCGAGCCCACGTGAAGTGTCCCTGGAGTCTCCTTGAGTCAGAAAGCTAACTGCTTCTCCGCGAGTCACTCGCTAGCTGTGTGAGGAACTGCTAAATATTTTCCGTTTGGGAAGGGTTCTCGTAATTGTGACATTCACAACCACAGACGTTTCTGGGCGCCATTATTAAGATAAACACCCGGGAAAGAATTAAGTAAAAATGGGTAGTTTTTGCTGAAATCTGAGCAAATTCGCTCTTTCGAAGAGGTCACAAATTTGGCTCAAGTCCTGGATGAATATTAAAGCCACAGAGGCTCCAGTCTGCCGAGGTGCCCTACTGTTGGAATGACCCTAGCGATGTAAAGTGCTGCAGTAGTGCTGGGTCATGGCTACATATTTTTCATTCATTCATTCATTCATTCATTCATTCATTCATTCATTGTTTGTCCTGTAGCAGTCGATATCAAGCCTAGGATGATAAGCGAGGCCTGTATCTCTGTCTCAGCTTTTCACGCACAGAAAGTGCAGGCTAAAATAAATGCCTTCTCATCGTAGGATATAGATGAGTCGTGAGCGATCACTGCAAACTCTCCGTTTCTTACAGCCTATACCAGTGTTGACCAATGGAAATACAATGCAAGCCCAAGTGTAATTCTATTTTTCCTAACAACCCCATTCAAAGGTATAAGGTGGTTTCAGTTGGGTAATATGTTATCTAAATTGGTGTATCTAAACTATGATCATTTCAACGTGTGATTAATATTTATTTGCTGACTTTTTGTATCGCTAAGGATTCAACCTAGGGCCTTGCATATTCTGGGCGAATACTACACCGCTGAGCTATACCCTCCAGTCTCCATATTTTGAGTATTTATTAAAGAATCTTTGGAAGGTATCGTGCCAAGCTTTTTAAAAGAACAGCCTGCGCTTCCTGTCGGACTTCTCATGTCAGTATGGATAAGTCACATTTTAGCCATCCCATAGCCACACGTGGGGAACGGCTGCCTTATTGATCGTGTAACCCATGTGGATCAACTCCGGTCAGCTACAGGCTGTTCAGTTTTAAAGCTGGACTCCAGAGGGAGACCTGATGGTGCTTCTGATGCTGAAGGGAAATCACCGTGTCCGGGAAAGAACTTCCATTATTGTATGACTGCAAGTCCAGGACTTGTGGTCCAATGGCCATCCTTCCGTTGTGGCTGTGTAACTCTCCGAGAGAACCCCGGGGTTTTGCCATATTTATAGACTAATCTACCTAGCCAGTGTGCAGATGGATCCAAGTGGTCTTTGGGCATTGTAAATAATCCCCAGTGTCCGATGATTCCCCCCAATAATGATTTTTCAGAGGGCAAAAAGATGGCTATTAAAATTTCTCCATAAATATTTGTGAGATGAAGGGTGAACGGAATCAGTAGCCTACATATTTATTTCTCTGACGCACAAACAAAATATTTTTAGCTACAAGTTAATGAGCTCACATTTATTTACATCCTTGTCTCCTGGTTAAAATTCATTGGCATCTTAACAGAATAATTTCTGTTCTTCTCCCTAAGGTCATTATTTTCATTAGGCTACCCGCCCCCATATTTCCAAGACCGCAACTAATCTGCTGTGCCGTGCTGAATTTAAGATTCTGAATGTAGAATCGCACACCACTGTAGAACTTCAGCCTTGACGCGAAAAGGGCATGAGCTGGAACCAGTTTGGATTTAGACATTGTTTCAACACAACTGTTTATAAATCCATCCTCAGGTGGGCTTACCCATCTCCACTCCTTCAGAGCCACCTGGGATGCAGAACACGGGGCCGGCTGTTGACCTGGGCTCTCCAGAGACTGTCCCTTAGGGACTTGCTGTGTGAACTGTCCCGAGGAAGAGTCATTTCACACCGAAGCTTGACAGCTGCTGTCATTCACACAGTGACGTTCTACATTAGTGTGACTCTGGATTAAATTACACCTCACCATTTCAATCGGTTCTGTTACCGCAAGAAATGCGATTTAAGTGTTTGCTCGCTGTTCGTTACCCTTTCTGGACATTTCATTGTGTGCTATAATTTCCCTTTCAGTAAGGTTTCCATCATTCAGGGAAACTCCTTGATATGCAGGTTATGAATGATGGATTGTACCAGAGTCAAATCGTATTTATCATAAATGAGCTAATGTCTAAAATCAAATTGTCTGGGACCCGGACTGCATTCTCTCACACTTTCTCCTGGTCTTGGTAATGTCTGTGACAGTGTCGGGAAAGGTGTGCCTCGCCTCCTTCTTTTTTTTTTTTCCCCCTATGAAATCATTTTAAGAGTACTTTAACTCAATCACAGCTCTGCAGAAATCTATTGAACCAGACACAAATCCCGGAGCTTAGAAAGGGAATCTGGCTCAGTGTCTGCCCTCGAGGAGGTCATAGCCTCTCGCAAGGCAGTGCTGAGAGAGAGAGGCATAGGAGCCTTACACTAAATGCAATATATAAAGCCAACAAGGAGCAGGAAGAAGCAGGGGTGGGTACGTGCTCCAGAAAGGGATAGGGAGGCTGGGCTTCAAAGAGAGGGTGGCACTCTGCATACGTGTGAGCCACAGCTAGCTAGAGAGGTAAAGGCATGCCTACTGGGCTATCCAGGACACAGGGTAGCTCAGAATTGGAGTCTTCTAAGCCGGAATGTACTCTTTCTGCTAACCACAGGCCTGTCCATGAACCTGACCTTCAGAAGCACGCTGGCTACCATTTTGTTTTTCTTCTTTCTTTCTTCCTTTCTTCCTTTCTTCCTTCCTTTCTTCCTTCCTTTCTTCCTTCCTTCCTTCCTTCTTCCTTCCTCTCTCTCTCTCTCTCTCTCTCTCTCTCTCTCTCTTTCTTTTTTCATACCAGAGATCTCTGTGGTGAAATCTGAAAAGTGATACATTCCCTTTTCGGGCCCTTAGGCGCCATTTAATTCACACCAGCGATCACTACCTCGGACCTCACCTTTAAAGGATGCCAAAAGCAACGTGCTGCTAATTTATTGTCTCACCTGTCAAAGCTCTAGAGAGAATCCAGCTCTTGGAATTTAAAGAGAGTTGAGATGTTACCGTGATGCTTACCGATTTAATCCCGCCATAAATTAGATGGAATGATGATGCTGCCCGTGGTCACTCCATGTTTGCCTCATCTCCAATCCCTCTCCTGCCTTCCTTAACTCAGAATGAAGTGCCCCAAAGCGTTAATGGAGATGGGGGGGTTGCGTTTTTTCGGTTGCAAGATGTGTAAGCTTTTACTGGAATGGGAGAGATGGGGACTCATACTCATCTCTTGCAAGCCTGTTAACACCTTGCTAAGCAGTTACAAGTAAGGAAAGTGGGGTTCAGATATTAAACAGCTTGTCCACCTCGCTCTGAAAGCAGTTCCCAGAGCCCCCACACACAGACCCAGGTCTTCTGACTCTAAACCCAAGGCCCTTTCTGGTGTTACCTCACAGAAGACGGTTCCCCCGGTATTTTGCAGGGCAAGGCATTATTGTCAGCCTGCAAATGGAACCAGACCTCCTGCCCTTCCCCATCACTCAGCCGCCCGTGTGTTTGCTTTATCCCCTTCACGGTCATTATCTGGTGTTCTCTTACAGAAGGCAACAGACTACCGCAGCAGAGAATGTCCTTAGACGGGAGCCCCAAAGCTCTTCATGGACCATCAGAGAGGCCAGATGGTCTACAGTGGTCATCTGGGCAGCCTTGTAACCCAAGCAAGCCTAAGGCAAAAACGTCTCCTGTTAAGTCCAATGCCCCCGCAGCTCATCTCGAAATAAAGGCCGATGAGCTGGCAAAGAAAAGAGGTAAAGTGGTTTCTTTCGCGCACATGACTCGACATGTTCCGTACACACCTAAAAGTACCAGTATGGCAGAGGTAGAACTTTCCAGAAAAAAAAAAAAAACAAATACTGCTTAGCAAAGAGGATCCTACTTACAGTGGAATTTCTTCTTTATTTTTTCCCCCTATGATCCACTCGGATGGAAGATGGGAAGACAGATACGGTCCTTCCCATGTCTGTCAAAGGTCTAAGAGAATCAAGGTGGAATGGCATCCCCTTCTCTGCCCCACCGTGGATGGATGTGTGTTCATTTAGCTCGGTCATTTAGGAAGCAGCATTAGCGCAGGACGGATGAGTGGCCCCCAGACATATGAAGTCCAGGCCTGTGTGGATGAAGATGGATGTAGATCCTGACAGCTCTTCCCTGAGAGACGGTCTTCCCTGTGTGAACTCGGTTCTGTAGTAGAACTTTCAGACAATCTAACACTGCAAGGCTTTCTGCTATTTGACACGCAGAGTTTCCATCTTCCAAACCTCGGTGTCTTTGACTTGTGACTAGACAGACGTACGAATGAAATGGCTAAATCACTTCCTTTCTGATTCCAAGGCTCAATAACTCAATGACTTCTGATCCGGCCTCAGTTGTATTTGATTTCTGTGACTCTGGCTTGACACACTAGCTCCGTTTTCTCTAGGGAGATTGCTTTCTTTGACGAAACATACTCTTGATGAGATAAGAGCAGCCTGCTGGCTGGGCAGGCTTTCCACCCTGGTGCAGATTGCAGGAAACCCGGGGAGATGGGCACACATAGAGATGCTTGCATGCTGTTCCTGTCACTCCAGGCCTGGCTCAGGATGCCAGTCAGGAGCCAGCATACCTGACACTCTTGCCCCACTCTCTCTAACCCATTTGTACGTCCCCCGTTTGTACTCCCCCCCCCCCAGTCTCTCTGTCATTGTCCTGCCCAACAATCCCTGTTGACTTTGAGCCACACGTGGTGGTGCTTACAGAGAGAGCCAGCTGAACAAATGGCCTTTAGATTGGAAGGCACTGATGTTTATGACACTTCAGGCAGAAGGACAGACAGACTCTACATGGCACAGCCAGTGTTCCTCTGGGTGAAGACATTCTCGAGAACCAGACAAACCATTTCCCTTTAGCAATGTTTTTCCTCTAGAAAACAAAAGCCAGGTCTGTGTGGGGTGGGTGGGTTGCCTCATTTTTTTTTCTTTTAGCTCATAAATAAAAGATAAAGTGGTCCCGCTGATCGTCTTTTTCTTGGCGTCCATTTTAGGCCCAAATATCGAGAAATCGGTGAAGGATTTGCAGCGCTGCACTGTTTCCCTGACTCGGTACCGCGTCATGATCAAGGAGGAAGTGGACAGTTCCGTGAAGAAGATCAAAGCCGCTTTCGCCGAGCTACACAACTGGTGAGTAAAAGCCGACCCCACAGCCATAAATTCCCAGCGTCCGGGCCGTTCCCGTGGCCTCTAAAAAGCATCAGATGGAAAAGGTGGTTTATTTGATGCATAAACATCACAGAACAGCTCTCTGGCTGAGTCTTTTTCAAGTTCTGTGGGCAGGAAAATAGATCTTGGAAATGAGAAAGAAAAGGTATTTGACTAAGAACTCTGATAGCCATCACGATTCACTGGAGTTTGAAGCTGACCTAAGAGCGTATCAGGGCTAGGGACAACAAGTAAATTTGTTAAGCATTCCAGACATATGGTCACTCAGCTCTGCTCTTGTGAAAGCAACCTTGGACAATGCAGAAAGACACTGGGGCAAGGTTGGCTCCTGGGGTCTGCCGCTTGGCAGCCTCGGTCTTTGGAGGGGAGTTCTGCACCCTATCCATGTGGGTACCACTGTAGAGTAAGCGCTTCCTCCAAGGGCCCCTCATGATACAATGCATCTGAGTGACTGGGGCTCTGGCTTACCCAGTGTAGCAGTAACCGCTAATCCCCCCTCCTCCAGCTGTTATGACTGCTTTTTATTTTCTTAATTTTGTGTGTTAGTAGAAGGAAGAACACGGGGATCACGAGACATCTGGAGGTTTACAGCAGGCTTGAGTTTCTTTCACGCCTCAAATGGTGAAAGTGTGGGCCAGGAAAGCCAGTGCCCATGGAAGCAGTGTGTGGTTTCTCTGCTCTCGATTCTTCCTTTGCTCTTTAACCTGGTGGGGAGACGGGGCCTGAACGAGCCTTGCCATGCTAAAAAGTCACCCACAAGACAAAAGGATGCTTCCTTCCAGACCCAAGAAGGAAGTGTGTAGTTCAACCATTTGCTATATGTGGCGGCTACTGAGTAAACGCCAACACTCCTTTTCTGACCTCACCCTTTATAAAAATGATCCCACAATTGTGCGCTAACTTAAAAATCAAATCAAATTACTGTGTAAGCATAACCATTTGGTGCGTCTCTGCCAAGAGGAAACCTTTGCTTCTGTTCCAGATAAGACCTGGGCCCAGCCAGCACAGTGACAAACTAAGACAGAACCTCCCTTGTCTCTGCAGAGGGGAGGGGGGGGATGAATTTTGGGAATTGTGGTACTCATAGAAATACCAGGCTACAGAAGACTTGGGAAAGAAGTTTCCCTACTGATGGCTAAATCGTGTACCATAGGCAACAGAGGAGCCGTGTGCCTGGCACCACCAGCTTAAATACAGGCAAACCTTGGGCTCCATTGGACGAGGTTTATAGATACAAAACACATGGTTCGCATCCTTTGGTTTTCTGAAAAAAAAAATTATTCATTCTGAAATGGTACTTAGGTCATGTGACCCTCAGTGGCGTGAGTCAGTGAGCCCCACGCCTAGATCCTCCCTCCGGTCCTTATTTGGATTGCCCAGTCCTCCTAACTCCCAAGTACTCAATAGGAGGCATTGTGTGTCCTTCAGAAATAAATGAATAAAAAAAACATACATTTAATGTAAAACATTAAAACATTAAAAAAATTTCACTTTGCCACCAATTGCCAACTTGAAGACTTGAGGACACCCCAAGAACGATCGTGATGAGTTCGTGGGGGAGCGGCGATTTAAAGAAGTTAGAAGAAAGTGGGCGGCTGGTCATCCGCCAGCCTTACCGAGGACACACCAGGGCTGAATGAGCTGGGCATTGTTCCTTCCCAAGCAGGCCATGAAGAACGCTTGCTCGATAGAGTTAACTGAGAAAAACCACATTGGCGTTTCACCGGAACGCTGTCCCATGTGACTAGCTGGCTAAACGTGGGACTTTCCCATCTTCTCAGAACGAACCGGGGATCTGAGCAAGTAACCAAGCTATGACATGATCCTCTCCCGCTGTGCCTGAACAGAAGATAAACTTGGCAACGGGAGCGTAAAAATAATACCAGGAACTAACGCGAAACAGCTGGCTTCGTCTCTGTCCGACTGGCCCTCCTGCCACAGCTGGGAAATAGTCATCCTTTGGAATCATCGCTGCCAGATTTAATTGCTCTGTGCGCAGACTAGCCTAGCTTCTCATCACAGAGCCGGCGAGTGTGTGTCCAAGTTGATTACGAAGGCTTAAATGAGCAATAAAACATGGAATTGAAAAAACATCCGGGAAGTATAATAATACTCGATATTTCTGCCATATGCTAAGAGAGAAAGCATCCCAAAATAGAGCTATAAAAATCCTGTTAGGTGTTATTGTCAGTTTAACATCTAACTAAGAGCACCCCTGAGGAAGAGGGAAGCTGGGCGGGAGCCAGCAAAGTCGTGGCAGGGTGGGTGGGGGTGGTGATGAGGTTGGAGAGATGGGGGTGCTGGACGGGGCAATCGTTTTAAGCAGTTTTATTTTGAATAAAAAAAAGGCATTTAGAGCACTCATTCTGTGGCTCGGGACCACACTGGCCCTGTGTCCTGTGTCTTGTTTTCCTGAAGTAGGGCTGTATTCATTACCTTTCTTGTAGCTACGGCCAGTTAACACAAGAAGCACTTTAGGGAATGAATGATTTGTTAGTTCGCAGTAAAGAAGGAACACATCCCTCCTAGAGGGAAAGGCACAGGGGCAAGACCATGAAGAGGCTGGCCACATCATCTGTGCGGTCAGGAAGCAGAGAGCTGACCGGAAGCAGGCTAAGCTGTAAAACCTCAAGGCCCACCCCTAGTGACCTGCTTCCTCCCACGAGGCTCTGCCTCCAAAAGTTTTGCAAACTCCCAAAATGGTGCCCACCAGGGGAGAAACCAAGTATTCCAAACCTGTGATCCTATGATGAGCTTTCATGTTTAAACCACAACAGAAGTGAGGTCTCGTCTAGGCCAAGTCCGGAGTTGAGATGTGAGTCTCAGCCCTTGCCCTCTCCTCCTTTATCTGCCTCCTTTCAGGTCATCTCCTCCTCCTTCGTATCTCTTCTGGGGCTCCCTCCTGTTGCCCCCTTTAGGCCAGAGCTCCTGGTGTCTCCATACCCCTTTGTTCTTTTGATTCATTGACCCTTGCTGGTCTTCTGTAGTTCATGACCTCATCCTTGTGGAGATGTACTACTCCACACCTTCCTGAGCTTGTGTCCTCGCTTGATATTATATATTATAAATCTAATGCATCCAGCATGGCTTCGGGGACGAACCTGACCAAGGCAGCAAGGATGTGAAGGAAAATCCAGAGTCAGAGACACAGATGGGCTAGGATCGGGTGGGCGAGAGTCTGACGGAGAAACCCGCGGCACCCTGACAGCTCAGTGTGTTTATTATATAGAGTTGAACAGGGAGGTGGGGCTATCGCATACAGATAGACAAGGAGGCGGGGTTTATGGTATACAGCTGGATCATGGAGACGGAGATGGTTTAGCCAATCTAGGTAGGAGCAGTCTCTGTAGGCAAATGGTCTTCATGCCCTAAACGTCAGGTGAGAAAGAGCTATGGTGGACATATTCTGCACACACTATAAGCAGCCGCACATGGACCAGAAAGAAAGGCTGTGCCATGTCCCTCTGGGTCTCCCCTCCCGGGAAGAAGGCTTTGCTGTTACTCCATGGGTCTTAGTCTCTGGGGTCTTGGACATGGCTGTTCAGATCATGTCAACATTATATACATTCACTCAGAACCTCACTCCCTCAGGGCTTCTTCTCCCCCCTGTGCAAGTCCATCCATTTTCCTGCCGGTTTTGTGATTTCATTTTTCTTTAGAACTAAATAGTATTCATATATATATATATATATATTACTACATATATATAGTATACTATATATTGTAAATATATGTAATTTTCATTGTTGTTATTGTACCAAATTTCCCATGCATATTGCTGCTTTATTCACTATAACAAGAAATTGGGACCAGCCTAGTAGTTGCCCCATTAACAGATGAGTGGAATTCATGATAGCAAGAAATTTGGACCAAGCTAGTGCCCCTCACCGGATGATGAGGTAATGAAAACTTGTTTGTGTCGGTTTAAATCCAGCTGCTTCCCTTTTGGGTCTGGTAACAGTTGAAAGTCACTGGCCACAAAGCGTGTGGAGGAGAGAGGAGTCCGAAGCCGGTGTCGTCAAGGTCTCTCTCTGGTCTCACAGTGTCTCCCCTCTGGCAGACGGTCAGTCTGGCAATATCGTTGGCTGTCAGAGCGACAGGGAGGGCATGTAACCAGTCTCTGGTAGCACAAGTGAGACCAGGGGCACTGCTAACCAGCCAAGGACGCATGGGATGGTCTCTCTGCCCATCTTCCTTCCTTCCCATGCTCCTACAACAAGGGCATCTTTGGTCCAAAGATGTCGGTAGTACCAAGACTTCCCTACGGGAAGAGAATGCAGTACGTTGAGGGAAAGACAGACTCTATAACACTATGAGTATCTAACTTCGGGCACCCCATCCTCTAAGGCCAATAACGGGGATACGAGAAGGGGGAGTTTCTTCCCCGTTGCTTTCAAACCACAAAGCCTTCCCTTTTCAATCAGTGGTAGAAAAAAAAATTTTTTTTTCCATACTGCCTGAAACATAACCCTTCCAGCTACGCGTTTTAAAGGTCAAATTACATTTTTGCCTCCTTGAGATCAGAAAAACAATTACACTGTAGTATAGGAAATTGAAGGCTTTGCTTTCGGGGGGGGGGGGGCTGTTTTTCATTACAGAATTCAACTCAGCCCTTAGAAGGAAATGGAAAAATTAAGAACTGGAGGTTACAGCTAATGACAGGCAGGCCCTTTCATTAGCGATTCTGTCTCTACCAGAGTCCTTTTGTCATTTTATAATAAAGCCAAATATCACAGCGGGGACCAGGATTAGGACGGAGATCCGAGGCACGTTAAGATACGTACAGTCGGGAATTGTTTCATGAAGCGCCTGTTTAGGGGTATTCTTCCTTGGCTTTGGGCAGGCAGCAATGTTACTTGGCATTCCCAAGTATACATGGTTCATGTCCAGTCACGCCAGATGGAAGCAGAAGGTCTTTCTGGATAGCTGATGATGCAGCAGTCATTGAACAAATCCTTAATTAATTAATTAATTAAGAAAATCATTGGCATTATAGAGTTCCATATACTTTGGTAGACATGACACATAGTTGTTTTGTTGTTGTTGTTGTTGTTGTTGTTGTTGTTGTTGTTTAAAAAAGGCGACCCTAGAATTTGATCTATGGTCCCAGAACAGATGGTATCAAAAGTAGATGTGGCTTGGAGTTCAGTCACACGAAGGATCTTGACGTAAGCGTGGGGAATGGGTAGGAATCCCAATTGTAAAGCCAGCGCGGTTGAAAGACTGAGCCTTGAAAGGGCGCGCATCAGAGTCTTGGCTCCTGGCATAGCATGAACCTACAGTCACACAGAAGGATGCTTTTCCATGTCCCTTCCGATAAGATCTATTTATTGCGGGGTTGCTAGCACGGGGATGACCCGAGGAGGGTTTCTAGCCCTTCAGGCACCGCTACATAATGATCGCGCAAGGCTTTCCAATTCCCTGTTTAATTATAAGAAGCGTGTGAAACGCTGGCTAGATTTGCCAGCTTTTAGCCTAAACACGGAACGGAGAGCCGAAGCGAGAGGTCAGGAGATGTGATTTTCAGTTTTCGCTTTTGCTTTAATCAAAATCAGAAGTTTGACTTATGCTTTTATTTTTAAAATGTAATAGAAGGCTTCCGTGGCCTTTCTGCTCTGGAAGGGAATGCAATCTTCTTCCAAACGATCAAAACCTGCCGAACCAGACTTTCTCAGGAATCCCTTTCTTTCCCATCAGATGGTTTCTCTCGGTGCCCACCTGTTTGTGCCGTGCACAAGACACTGTACAAAGGAAATTAAACCTGTTCCTTCCCACACACACACACACACGACAATCCGTATTATCTGAGAATATTAAAAGAAACACCGCATGAGCGTTAGCCCACACTTGCGAAGGACACAAGGAGACAATAAGAAAAGAAGCTAATAAATATATTTATGCCTCAAGAGAGCCATGTGGATGGATTCTGTTGCCGTCTAGCTGACAAATGGCCCAAAAGGACTCCTTTTCCTCACTCTGCACGAGTGTAATCAACAGGGGTAGGCTCCGGGATTCGTCCGGAAACCGTGAAAACGGCAAACGCCACATGATGCGGAGAGACTCAAGGTGCCTGCGACTTTGCAACCGTGGCAAGCCCCTGTGGTCCCGCGCTCCTCCAGACCTCGCCTCGTTTGTGAATACATGTCACTCTCAATAGGTGCAGCTCGCTCTGTGGAGGTGGAGAACTCTATTTTTATTCTCTTTCCTCCCTTGGGATTTTCCTTTACATTAGATGTTTCCCTGGGGCCACTACTGGGACTGGGACTGAATGAGTCAGTTGAAGGAGGAGCAGGCTGATAAATACAAAAAGTACCGAACTGGCCTTTTGGGTTTAGGTATGGTCCCAGGAAATCATCATAAACAGCATGTCACGTGAATAGCTTCCTTGGGCCCCGTTTGTGGATTACCGCTGTACGTTACGTCAGCTGCGCACGCATGCACGCCGGGCCCTTGGGGGTCGGCTTCGGGTCCACTGCAGGCTTCTTTGCAGAGCGAACAGCCATAAGAGGGGACTCAGGGTTGCTCCCGAGTTTGCTCTGACATCCGAAAATACATCTACATCTTTTCAGCAGATGAAGGCTGCCCATCAGCCCGCTAGCCATGCGCTTCTGAAAAGAAGTGCGTGTTTTACCTCTTAGAATAGAAATAGAAGGGGAAATTAAGCAAAGTGTTCTGTCTACATACCCCTGTTGGGTCTGATATCTCTTAGAATTTATAATACAGCCAGGCGGTGATGGCACACGTCTTTAATTCCAGCACTCGGAGGCTGAGGCAGGCAAGTCTCTGTGAATTTGAGGCCAGCCTGGTCTACAGAGCTAGTTCTAGGACAGCCAAAACTACACAAAGAAACCCCTATCTGAAATATAAAAAAAAAAGAAAGAAAAAAAAAAGAAAAACCCAAAAATAAGAAAGAAAGCAATTTATAATATAGTGCAATTCCCTAGGGAAACTAAGATGCATTTCTTAAGCATTATCATGAGTAGCAAATGCATTATAATATTTAAAGAGAACTATTCAATGTTATAATTTGAGAATGGATCTTGGAGTTTTGTTGTTGCTGCTGCTTTGGGGGGCTGTTTGTGTTTTAACCTGTGAGGCTAGCAGGGCCCAGGAGTCAGGAGTTACTTTGGGCGTGAAGCAGGAGTAATAGAATTCCTGCCATGCATGCAGCTTTATTTCGGCAGCTGTAAACTCTTGATTCTTAAGAGGCCGTATTCTAATAAAAGTCCCACTTCCCAAGGTTTATTAAGCACTTAATAAGGAAGCCCGTGGTGTGGAGTTAGACAGAACGGGGTTTGGATTTCATTTCCTGTATTCCAGCTCAGAATCTGCTCAGCTTTGAAACCAAGATACAGTTAACCGCTTTCTGTGGGTTGTGTGAATATTCCCTTGTAAGTCTGTAAGCACGTCGGATCATTCTAGAAAAGTACTAGCCTGCTCCACGGCGGGTGCTCACTTAAGTCTTTCGTTTTTTTCTAGCGTTGCATTTCGGAACATTCTTTCCTTCTACCAAGAGATATTGGCAGGAAGTTATTTCTCAGCTCTTCTTAATTAAAAAGGTTGTCTCATAAGAGATACTATAATCATATTATTCCCCCCCCCAAGATCCTTTCTACCTCCCTACCCACCCACTTCATGGTCTGTTTTCCCTCTTTCTTGTTACCTGACTCTCTCTCTCAAAGAAGAAAGAAAGAAAGAAAGAAAGAAAGAAAGAAAGAAAGGAAGGAAGGAAGGAAGGAAGGAAGGAAGGAAGGAAGAAAGAAAGAAAGAAAGAAAGAAAGAAAGAAAACCAAAACAAACTAACAAGACAAAAAAATTTAAAAGGTGGAGTTCATTTCGTGTTGGCCGTTTACTCCTGAGCATGCGCCCTGCCCCGAAGTCTGGTTGATCTACCCGGTGACCCTCCATTGAAGAAAACAGGGCTTCCCTTTCCCATCGGGCTTCACTTGTAAAGAGCTTCTTCGTTAGGGGTGGGACTTTGTGTCCACTCCCGCTTCTCCCTGCTGGGATTTTTTCCAGTTTGAACCTATGCGGACCTTGTGTGTGTTGTCACAGTCTCTGCGAGTTCATGTGTGTGTTAGTCTTGCTGGGTCTGGAAGATTCAGTCGCCTTGTTACCCTCCAGCTTTGTGGGCGTTGAGAAAGTGCTGGGTCTCTCGGGGATGAGCTGTGAGCAGCTCCCCACAACTTTACTGTTCTGTGGGTAGAGAGAGGAGTGGAATAAAGGAACTCCCGATTCTGAGTGGCTGCATCTGCCACCAAGACAGTTCACCCTCCCTTCATGTTTTGCTGTCTGTCTCTCTCTTTCTCTCTCTCTCCCTCTCCCCCCCCCCATCATCCATTCATCCAATCTCAGTGGCGCTTCTCAGACTTCTTTGTGCCTCAGGAGCATCTGAGTCCTTCCCCCAAAGATTCTGATTCCACCCACGTAGGGGCCCCAGAATCTGCATTCCGTGAGTTACCTGAGCCCACAATTCTGCTCACCACAGCTGGAGAATACTGAGACAAGTGCTGAAGGATAGGACGGTTTCTCTCCCTACAAAGCCGTGTCTGGGGGGGTGCAGATGGATACACTGAATCCTCTACAGCACGGGGTGCAGTGGAGGGGGTGTGTGGGTGGGGGAGGAAATAAGTCTTGATTGGCTGTTTAGGAAAGGGCTCATCAAGAATCTGGAAGGAAGACTAGAGATTTTCCAGATAAAGAAGGAACAGAAGGAAGCAGAAGTGTGAAAGACCACAGTATACCCGGGAGGACTAAATTCTCCCGGCCAGTTCATTGATGAATTGCGAACACGTGCCTCTCAAATCAGAAAATCCGTCACCATTCACCTGTGTGCAAGAGAGCTACTTTTGAGAGTTTGATATTTCTTTGCCTTCCCAGTGTGGAGCTATGTAGAGCGGGGTGTTACTGACATAAGTGTAGCGTGCTTGACTGGAGGGTGGGTCCCAGTACGCATTTTCTATTCCTCCCCTCTCCATCCAGAGCCAACAGAACTGTAAAGCTTGCTAGATAGCCAGGGGCAGTAAAGGCCAGGGCTGCCTTGTTAGGTATGAAGGTTCTTCCGGTTCTTCCGAACCACAGCTGTCTCTCACGCTCTCCAGTCCCAGTCCACAGTGGCGTCCACAGAAATAAGAGATAATCCCCCGCAGCGGTTGGCTTCCCAAGAATGTTTGTGGAAGAAGAGACGGCGGCAGGGAGCTGAGAATGGTTGGCTCTGTTTTGTGCACGAGGCGAAGAAAGATTTCTGTCTTATGTTTTATTTTGAAATAGTTGGCTTTACCCTCCTTTTTGTATTTTTTTTTTTTTTTGGTTTTTAAATGGGCATGTCCTGTGTGGGTTTTAAATCTTTAGAAAGAGCCACTTGTCACCTTTGTTCTGTTCAAGGGAAAATATCCTTTCTTTCCAGTTATGAACAGAATCCAAGTCGTTGTAAAAATTCAAATAAAATATAGAGGATGGCAGTCCAGGAATCCCAGCAACGCAACTAAGATCTAAACACATGCAACCCATTACTCTTAATGAGGTCAGGGTTAATCTACTACAGTGGAAGCGGGTAGGGGAGCTATTTCTCTATTGGGGTAGACTTCTGGGGACAGAATGGTGTGGGAAGAGAAGAGTGAGGGATGGCTTCTGCAGCCAGCACATGGTGGAGGAGAGGGGACGGGGTGGTAGGATTCTTAATGTGAAGAATGGAATTTGGGATCGGCAGCTTGGAAGATGGGGCATCATTTGCAGCTAGAGCTGCTAACCCCCACTCCCAGCCTAGGGATACAGAACCACACATGGTCTTGCTACTTTTGTGTCCCTCGAGCCCAGGAAGCAGCCCCTTTGACAGCTGCAATCATTAAGTGGCCGAGCTGAAGTCTCTGACTTGTTTTGCTCTGGTTTCAAGAACGGTTGGAATATTTGGGTTGGAACAGAAGTGTGGCCCATGGGACCAGGGCTTGAGGCCTCACATGTAGAGGAAGTTCTGCTCTTCCCTGGTGGGCCCAAGCCCCTCCTCTGAGGGACGAAGACCCCCCACCCCAAGATGTTGGGCAGCACAGACTCCTCCCTTCAGTACTCAGACTGGTGTAGAACAAATCAAATTCCCCAGCTCTGAGGCTAGTGTTGACCAGGTAGGCCCACGACCTCCATCCTCCCGTGAATGCTTCCTTCTGTAGCATCTTTACTCTTTAAGAACACGGGTCTGTGTGTCTCATCCAGGCTCCCAGAAAAAGCTGTTTTTCTCATCCAGTGCCTCGGTCTCGAGAATTAAAGGGGAGTCTTCCACAGAGCAGAAAAATCACAAACAGCCCTCTGCTTCCTTTTACTATGGGTATCAGTTCCCTACAGGAAGAATCCAGACAGTGGGAACGTTTTTATGAAATGACACTTTATCTTTGTGATTAACTACATAATAAACTATAAAGTTTTCGCCATGGTAATCTCCTCCTTAGACCTTATTGCCTTGGTAATAAAGGCTTTTTTATGGCCACAGGATAAAATTTTATTATCCAAGTGGTTGAGATAAAAGGAGAAGATGTGTTTGGAAGGGTGGAAAGGTGCGTCTGAAATGTGTGAGTTTGGCGTGGGGTTTATGGTCATTCTGCTGGATGGAGAACACGCCGGATGCATCTTAAGTCTAAGCCAATTAAAGAGTTATGTGTTTCTGTCAAGTACCGGGCATCACTACTGGAAAGCAAGACCACTCCATCCTTAGGCCCTTGGATAAATGGAAAAGCACGCATTTCAGCCGACAGTACCGCCAACTCCTTGTGCTGATTCTGTGTTTGGTGAATATCACTACAGTTTTATTCCTCGGTTTATATCTTAAGTGATGGGAGACAGTCCATGTCCAAAAGCATATGTATTTTTACCTAGATGCGATCTATATGCAGGCACTATAATAGACCCACCAAAAGCGTATGTATTTTTACCGAGACGCGATTTATATGCAAGCACAATAGTAGACCCACTAAGGAGCTACATCGTTGCTATGCCAGGGAAATATGGGTTTGCTGTCTTCCTTTATAGTTCAGCCATTAGTGAACAATCCATAACACACTAAGAGCACAAAGGTAAGGTTTTAAAACCTCAACGAGGGGTTTTTTGAGGCACTGACAGTTAAGCAAAGGTTTGAAGAGAGTTCATTAGCTGAAGAGAGGAGTTTGGGGAGGAAGTGGGACATCGTCTTTGACGCAGAGTGCCAGCAAGGCTCTGTGGTGGAGACCGAGCAGGGTTCCTGCCACTTGGAGTGTTAGGAGGCTTCAGTAAGATTGTCCCGGATGGCACTGGCCCAGCAGCTGATGGGCCTGGCAGAGGCAATGCACACTCAGTACCGCTAAGCCGCCTTGAGGTGGCTACAAGCTGATGTCTACCTGCAGAGGAGAACCTCCAAAGCATGGGTGCCAGCATGCCTGTGGCGTGTGCCGATGTCAGTCCTCTCTGAGGGGGCCTCCCATCATTCCCCTCTGAGGACCCTGTGTCAGAGTTCCTCCAAGAGGCCCTCAGTCCCTGTTCAGCCTGCTGCCTGACCTTGTCCTTCTGAGAAGACTGAGTCATGCAAATGGTCCTGATTGAATCACTCTCAGGCGGACTGGGACACCCAGGCTTTGAAAGGTATTAGATGTGGCCATTTCTTCTTGACCTGCTCTTCGTCTGGGGCTCAGGATGATGTGTTGCTGGCTCCTTACTGTCTGACAGCTTACAAGGGACAGCCCAGCCTCTACTAATCCATCTGCCACATCCGTTTCCCTTTCCCAAGCCTAATGCCTTGGAAGCAAAACCCAGGGACCGCAGGTCCAGTGTGACGAGATTTTTGGGGGTTGGTCAAACGGACCCTCCTTACACAGCGTCCTGAGCTTGGTTTCAGATCGGAGCTAAAATTTTGGGCTTGTCTTTGTGCATGAGTTTTGAAAACGGTCTAACAGAGAGCAGCGCTGAAACACACAGGGAGGAATAGATGCCTGGTTTGATGCCAACTTCACGGACTTTTCCACATCCCCGAGTGCGCGCATTAAACAGATTACGAGTTTATTGTGTAAACCTCCATCCCTCCTGTTGCCAGCCGAGAAGGTCTGAACCAACCACTGTGCGACTATCTGGCTTTGTTTAATACGTGTTCCTCCTGGGGCTATGTATTATACCACCGATACCCCTCTTGTCAACTCTCTGAGCACAATATTATACTAGCAAATCCTACCAACAAAAGCTCAGTATGATCGTGGAGCTGCTGGTAACAAACCTAGCAAAGCCTCTTCCCCACGACATGCTCCCTGTCCAACACAGCTCCCTGGGTCTGAACACACACAGCCTGCAGGCTTCACAGCTCATGGACTCCGTTCTTTGCAGAGGGACTGGGGTAGTGCGGGCAGGTAGCTTTGTGGAGACTGCCAGCCTCCTAAGATTGTCTGAGCCTCTCCCAACTCTCAGCCCTCTGAAGCCAGGCCAACCTTGTCGGATGGATGGATGTATTTCCCTTCACATATTTCCTATGTCTGCTTCAAAACCCTCAGCTCTCTTCAGACGTCTGCTAGGTCTTCCTTCTGACCGTCATTGTGTTCTTCTCTCTGGCTTACCCTCTTGGTGAGTCCTGCAGAAAGAATGTAGATTCCGCGATGATAGAAGAAATCTTTGCTCTCCCCCACTTCCTCCCCCCCTTCTTTGTTTCTGTGGCTGTACTCCCAGCTTTAAAACCCTTGATTGCCACATGGCAACTCCTTAGCAAGTATTGACCAGATGATTTCATGTTTTGTGGCTCTTCCCAGTTCTCTCTTTCTGTCTGTCTCTCTGTCTCTCTCTGTCTCTGTCTCTCTCTCTCTCTCTCTCTCTCTCTCTCTCTCTCTCCACTGTATCTCTAAATGGCATCTAAACCCTACGTTCCTCTGCGTCGCTCTACTTGGGAAGAGCATGCATCACGAGTCACAGGCCGGTCTTATGTGACTTGGTCATTCTGTCAACCCAGAGGTCTACTACAGAGGTTGCCCAGCCCTTGGACCCTTGAGCTTTTTCTGACCTACATTTCTGGGTTCTGCAGAATTCTGAAGCCTATTTCAAGATATGCGTGAGTTTTGGGGGTGCGAGTGGGTTTACATTCTCTCCCTTGCTGTGCCTTCAGACTCTGCCACCTTCCGTCTGCTCATCCCTAAATCAATCCACGTGTGAAGCCCAGTCATGTCCACAGCGTGAGTGCGTGAGTGCGTGCGTGTGTGCGTGTGTGCACCCATGCTCACTCACTTCAGCTATCCACACCAAGACTAAGGTGATACAGGCATCCCCATTGCTGCTGTGCAAGGCCACAGCAACCACTTAAGATGGCACCCGAAATGGCCTGGCTCTTGGAGGGTCTTTTTTACCCCACCGCTGGGGTTGCAACTGGCTCTCCACCTTCTCGCCAATTCTTCTCTCCTCCCTTTCTGTAGAGAATCAAAGCTCAAAACACATTCCCAGGCAGAGTAGTTAATTTGTCCTTTGAGCTCCTGACTCCAGTTTCACCTGATCTCTAACAGCTCAACTTCTAACCTTGCTTCCCGTAAACTAAACCGGAAGTCCCCACTGTGAGAGAGTTGTGAAAATGTTAACTAAAACAGGCGCCGCAAACCAAAACCACGCTTGTGTCTCTTATGGCGGCCTTTGTAGACTCGACAAGAGAAGTTACATCTTCTTGGTAATCGCTGGACGCCAAGGTGGTGTTGACACAGTCTGACACATTGTTGAGCATATGCCGATTTGTACTTTAAAGAAAGAGAAGACTCTTGGAAGGATGAAGAATTTTAGAGAGAGGAGCTGAGTCATTTGGGGGCAGGGATGGGGTAGAGGCTTCCCTCTCCCCATGTAACCTGTCAGTGTTGCGGATTTCCCATATTTAAGAGGCTACCGTCATATCTGTGTATTGTCGATAAAGACGACACAGAAGGCTGGGTACATGAAAAGTGCTCAAACCCCGTGACCTTAAGCCTTGTGAGTCATGGGGACTCCTGATGCTGTCTGTGGTTGAGGGACGAGTCTCAGAGGCCGGTCTTGGAGAACTTGCCTGTCACCGCACATGTCTTTTTCCACTGTGACTTCCTGGTTGTGAAGAGCTGAGCAGACACGCATCATTCGCCACTTCTGGGTTATAACATCTCGTTCAGAGTTCCAAATGGTTAGAAATGTTCACAGACCACTCCTTGCCTTGCCCAGTTTTGCAAACAACCAAGAAGGAAGTTGTCAGCGCTGTAAATGTTGAAGGTACAGGTGACTGAACAATCTAAATTAGCGATAACTGCAATGCATTGGAATACATACTACATGAATTCATAATTAAAGTATATAAACAAGAATTAAAAACTCACTGACACCTTTGGAGGATGTCAAAGAACTAACTACCTTGAAAACCAATTTACAAAAAGAAAATCAAACAACTACCTTACCTATACAAAGGATATTTAATGGTAACCAAACAATTGGTCATCTCAATCTCCCTCCCTCTCTCTACCCACCTCTGTGTGTGTGTGTCTCTGTCTCTTTGGTAGACAGAGTCAGAGACACCATGGGGATTAAACCCAGAGCTGAACATGCTAGCCAGGCATTCTAACACTGAGCTGAGCCCAAGCCTGTGAAGTTTATCTTTACAGAAAGAGTTCAGGAAATAAATGAAAGATTCAGACAAATCAGAATTCCCTGTAAACTGTGTTGATCTTGACAATGATGCTGACGGCTGCTAATAACAAAAAGAAGAACTTCTTGTATTCAGTGCAATGTCTTTATTAGGTGATGAAAGTCAGGTCGGAACTGTCTTCTGGGGGAATATTTTAAGTGTATAATTCTGTCTGCACATACACAAAGATACAACACATTTATAAAGTCTTCCACGTCTGAAAAAGTCAATCCTGAATGTTAACAAATTTCTACATCTACTAATTTCACAGGAAGTATAAAAAGAGTGGGTTTAATAAAGTCATCAAGAAATAATTAGCAAAATTCAAACTTTGGGTATCCCTTGAGGACAACTTGGTTTCTTCAAATAAATTGCAGAGGAAACAAGAAAGTGGATGAGAGGGACCTGGTCAGTTAAAGCGAAGTGAAGAGAGTCATCCGATAATGAGAACAAGTCTGCTTTAGATCTTGGTTTAAACAAACTATTGAAGAATTTGGGAACAGCTGTAGAAGCCTGAATGGTAGCTACCTGAGGCATTAACTATTATTAATGTTTTAGGTGATAAAGTAATGTGGTTATGATTTCAGCATACCTTAAGCTTCAGATATGTGTATGTGTGTGTGTGTGGATGGATAGATGACAGACAGGAGATAGATAGATGAGAGAGAGAGAGAGAGAGAGAGAGAGAGAGAGAGAGAGAGAGAGAGAGAGGATAGATACATAGATAGATACATACATAGATATATTGATAAATACATAGATAGGTGGTAGATAATTTGTGATCAAATAAAAATTAAAAGCACAGGTCATATCTATGATTTAAAGACAAATCAGAGAAGAGATATAGAAGGTACTTATGATGTGTTTACTGCTTTGGGGAGTGGAACTGGGAAATTAGGAGCTGGGATGGGAGAAATAAATTTGAATAATTGCTTTAATTAATGAACTATATTAGAATGAGTTCACCAGAACCTCGCCATGCTAGGAGGGTGGGAGAGTGTGCATTTGTATTACAGAACTGTCAGGAGCAGCACCCTGGAACAGGCTTGTCCAAGTCCTAGAACCATCAGAGCTGGGTCCACCTCCCTCCCCCTAAGCTAGGATCTCAGAAACAAGAACTCAGAATCATTTGGGAACTGCCCTTGACGGCCTACGTACCAGCTTTTTAATACTTATTGTTTGGAAACTTTAGAGTGTGTAAGGGGAAAATATAGCCAGAATTAAATGCAAAGTCATGCAGTTCTGGAAGTCGGGAAGGCCTTTTCTTTTCAGATGTGTTGACAGTGATTTAATCAGCAGATGTCACTGTGCTATCCTTGGGGACATCGCTTCCATGTGTTTGTTTTAGAGACAGGGTGTCCTCCTGGCAATGTCACACAAAATATTTGGGGTAATTTTGCTTAATGACAATCCTCCTTTGTGTGTTCCCATCGCCTGGTAAAGTTCCTAAGTTTCTGTCCCTTTGTTTCTGTTTTTCCCCAGCATCATTGACAAAGAAGTCTCACTGATGGCGGAAATGGATAAAGTCAAAGAGGAAGCCAGTAAGTAGGCATGTGGCTGTATGACAAGATGCCCCCCCAACCCAAAGCAATCCATCACTCAGGTTGACAGCAGTAATTCTGGGTTGGGGAAAAGACCCTACAATTCACACTGAAATTCTGGTGGGTGATCTCCGGAACGCCAGGCAGGTCACTCGTCTCTGTGTCTCTGTATTTCTGCTACACTGTCTGGCAAAAGGATAGAGCTGCTGTTCATTCCTCTGAGCTATCTGTGCAGGTTGTTCCCTGAGGAAATAAGAGGTGTCTACTGGTTTGTTTTTTTTAATTCAAGAGGACTTCCGTGCCCACACACAAACTAAACTTAAATTTAAAAGGACAATGAATCTAATATCACATCTATGTAGATGTGTGCAGCGTGTGTTTGGGTGGGGCGTGTGAACGTGTGCGTGTGACTTTATGGAGATTGTGCGCACACCCTGGTGTGAAGGCCAGACATCAACTTGAGTTTTGCATCACATGCCACCGTATCTTTTGAGAAAGATGGTGTCACAACCTGAAGTTCATCGGTTTGGCTAGACAGCTGGTAGGCTCCAGCGATCCACCTGCCTCTGTCACCCCCCACCCCCACCCCAGGGCTGAAATTGCAGACAAGTGCTCCTGCCTTCTTCATGTGGGTTCTGGGGAAGTGAACTCAGGTCCTCCAGATTGCACAATGAACACTCTACTGCCTGGGCCATCTCCTCAGCCCTGGCATTGATCTGGGAGCAGCAGGCATTAAATCTAAAGACAGTCGTTTTGAAGTCTATACAATTTACAATCTCACTATGTCATTCAGAGTAGTTTTGACTCATTGGGGTGGTTTAAAAGAAAATGGCCCCCAAAGGGAGTGGCACTATTTGGAGGTGTAGCCTTGTTGGAGGAAGTATTTCACTGTGGGGGCAGGCCTAGAGGTTTCTTTTGCTCAAGCTTCCCTCAGTGTGACAGTCAGTCATCTTCCTGTTGCCTGCAAGATGTAGGACTCTCAGCTCCAGCACCACTTCTGCCTGCGCGCAGCCATGTTCCCTGTCATGATGATAATAGACTAAACTTCTAAAGGTGTAAGTGAGCTGCCCCAATTAAATGTCCTCCTTATCAGAATTGCCTTTGTCAAGGTGCCTCTTCCCAGCAGTAGAAAACCCTAACTGAGACTCTCATTCTCTTTTAAGTTCAAATAACTCAAGTTATTGATTTTCCCTTAAATTGCTCCTGTTTAGCCTAAGGATGTAGCTCAATTTGAGAGAGCACTTGTCCGGCGTGCTGAAGACCTGGGTTTGATTCCCCACATGACCTAAACCAGACTTGGTGATGCATGCCTGTAATCTCAGCCGTCAGGAAGTGGAAGCCAGAAGATCAACATAGTGAGTTTGGAGGAACCTGGAGTCAATGAGGAACTTTCATAAAATGAAAAACAAAACAACAAAAAAAAAATTGCGCCACTTAGGGCTGCCTAAATATTTGTAAAGGGGTGTTTGCATGTGTTTATATTATCTGTCTCTCTTCAGGCATTTTCAGAACCCTTCCATTGCACTGATAAACCAAACAAGCAGAAGATCCCCAAGCTTTGAAGCAACTTGTACAGGAGTAATAATTCAAATGGGGAGATGCACCAAATGAATTTTTTAAAAAAAAAATACTCCAGTTCTGTTTACAAACGCTGCCAAAAATGCCATCACCTGCCAACTTCAGACTGTAAGAGAGTGATCTAGAAGTAGGGGAGTAGGACCTGGTGCTGGGTTACACAGGAATTAAATAGCCAGCATTCTGGTGTTCCCTGGAGGAGGGCCACCGTGGCATGGAATGCTGGGAGGTATCTTAGCCCAGAGTTAACTTGTTAACGTGTGTGTGTGTGTGTGTGTGTGTGTGTGTGTGTGTGTGTGTGTCTAATTAGACTAATAGTAGTTGTCACAGCTCTTCACCAGGTGGGCCATCCTGTGACTACAGGGTCCAGTCATTTGGACAGGTATGTCACAGGGCTTTTCCTTGGCCCCAAAGTTTGGGTTAAACCCCCTTTTATAATGTCTCTGTTTTGTGAACAAACAGTTGAAAAGGTTTGGAGGCGTCTGGAAGAGCTGGGACTGGACCCGAAGTCAGAGTTGTTTTTAAAACCTCGGGTGCCTTTGTGTAGTCTCTGCCCAGATTAGGGGCTCCGCACCCCCCACTCTGTGCTTGTGTGTGGCGGGCCTGCTACTTCTGTAAATTCTAGCCTATAATTCAGTACTTGTTCAGTCCTGAGGCTCAATGTCTTACCTAGCCTTCTGTGGTGAAGAAGTAGATTCTAATTCCCGTGAAGGAAGGCTTTAGCAGCAGAATAGATGAACTTGCCAGCAAAAGTGAAGGCAAGCAGGAAAAAAAAAAATCAAACATTTGCTTCTTCCATTTTTTTTTTTTTTTTTTTTGTGGATTACCATCAGAAGGCGTGGCCCATACTTAGGGTGGGTTTTCCCACCTCAGGTAATCCAATCAAGACGTCCCTTCACAGGTGTGCCCAGCTGATTAGTTAGGTTCTAGTTGATTCCAAATGTATTCAAGTTGACGACCAAGACTAACTAACCAACACAGTTACAATCAGCGTCCATGTCTACAGATGGCAATATCCATATTAGCGAACACTAATATAATTATTCTCAGAGTATATTTTAGATGGATGTATCTCACTTTGTTACTACGTTAGCACGGTGTGTGTGTGTGTGTGTGTGTGTGTGTGTGTGTGTGTGTTTCAGCGCATTGCAAATGTTGCTGTTTAACTACACAGCGACCCTGGAGGGAGTGAAGGATTGTTACATTTTATAGATGAACAAGTCAGCATGCATACCAGGCCTTCAGACTTTGTCTTCCTCCCCGGGGAACTGAAGGTCACACAGACATATTCTTGACAGGTTTTCTGGCGATTTGGGAAGAAAACATGACTTTGTAAAACAAGAGCTCATTATGAAGCAAAACAGCAAATGCTCAAGAACCGTTACTAATACGAAGGAGTTCAAAGAGTCTCTACGCTTGAAGAAGCGCTGGCAGTCCACACCTGGCCCCACAGTTCTGAGCACAAAGCCTTGCACTGTTGAGTATTATTGGAGAAGCCTTAGGCTGTCCATGGTTCAAGCAATATGAGCCACGCTTCCAGTGTGGCCTAAGAATCTGAAAAGATTTGCAAATCCGGTTGAGAAAAATGGATTTTAGCATGCCAGATTCCGTTTACAAAGCTGCATACATAATATCGTCTTGCATGTAGAGGGGACCCAAGCTGCACGGAACTGTCTCCCTCTACAGATCTCTGAAAGTGTGGTGCTTTCGAAACATACGTGTTACTCGATTTCAAATAATGGGTACCCGTTCTTAAGGTCTGATCTGGTTTTGTCGTTGCTTTTTGGTTTTGTCACGGGCATTGCTGATGGTGAAAATGTGAGCCCCTGAAGAACACGGGCGCTGGATCTTAACTTTTCAGGCTTTTCCATAAAGAAAGGCTTTGAGATGTTAATTAGACTGTACCCAGCGTTTGCTGATATGCGGTCTTCATCGTGACGATTTGCATGAGTTTAAACTCAGAACTTATTGGCGATCTTGCACCTGCATCCCCAGTTTAGGGCCCATTTATATCTATTTTTACAGAGGCTCCCTTCTCGAGTGAATGCCCAACTTCTGCACAATCAAAAAGAACAATGACCTCTAATTGTCACCAGCCTCCCAAATGATCCATTGAGAAAAGTGAGATCGGCTTCGCCGTGCCGTCACTATGGTCTGCCCATCCCTTTTACTCACTGCCTTTCAAATCTCAGCCTTCGGAATTTATATTTTTTTTAATCGCACTTCGCAAGAAGGGAGCGTAGCATTTCCCATTCTTACTCAATAACCATTCCTCATGCTGCAGACTTCAGTCCCATTTGTATGTTGAATTATAATGACAAGTAAGCAACTAATCAAGTCATGGATCTTAACTTTTTTTATGCTAGTATGGGCGGGACATACTGGTTCATATATGTGGCACGCGTGTAAGTGTCCATACGTGTTTGTGTGCATACGTGTGGAGGTTAGAGGTGAACATTGAATGTCTTCCTCTGCACTCTTCAGGCAGGTAACGTTAATGCTGTCAGAGGGTCCTTGGGAATGGTGCACACTGGGTACCACGCTTTCTTTCAGTTGTCCCTTGGGATGCTGAGCAAGGGTGGCTGGAAATCACAGTTTTAAAAACAGGGGCTTCACATATCCCAGGCTGATCTCATCTCACTGTGTAGCAAAGATGACCGTGAGCTTCTGATGCTTCTGCCTCTCCCACCCAGGTGGTGGGATTGTGGACTCCTAGCACCGCGCCTCGTTATGGGGTGAGTCTGCCAAGTGAGCCATGCCCCTAGCCCACATTCCATTATTCTAAGGACCTCTAGAAATCTCTTTCAAATAGTATTTCCTACTTTCTAAATGTGGACACTCAGATTGTTGCAAAGCTAATGTATAGATCAACCAAACGTGTTCTCTGGCTAAGAGTAATAGCAGGTTGCTATTCCGTGGTCTCTGGTGCAACTAGACACCCTAAGACATCTGTCAGTATGACACTTTCAGTATCAGTCGGCATCCAGATACATATTAGTCACTAAAGTTATCCAGACATGGTTTTGCAGTCGATTTTCTGAATCCCGAGACCAATAGGTATAGGTCAGTCTGCCCAGCTCTCTGCTAGGCGGGGGCAGCCAGGTAAATACCCAAAGAATGGTTAGTGTAATTGGCAGATGATTGAGCCTTACGCTGAGGGTTATTTTATTGGCATCTCAACATGGATATTGACGCAAACCTAACATCTGTCTGAAGAATGGCAGTGTGCAGGAATCTTAACCTTTGACTGTGAGCAGCTGTCTTTATTTTTGTTTGTTTGCTTGCTTACTTTGATTTTTTTAAGTGACTTGTTTGACGTTGTATTTATTAAGGCCTCTTAGAATCAGAAATCACAGTGCTTGGATGTGTGTGGTGGCACAGGCTTGAAATCCCAGCCGTGGAGGCTGAGACGGGAGGGATGCACAATCGAAGCCAGCTGACCTACACAATGAGGTCATACATCAAAACTCAAAATCAAGAAGATCCCTTGTTGGCTCTGTACTGAGGATGCAATCTGACAGGGCAGTTCGCCCTTTCACAGCAAGTATGGAGCAGAGTTCAACGTGCGTGTAATCTCACATGGGTTGTTGTTTCTTAGGGCTCAATGTGACTGGCCAAGAGAAACACAGGAAATGCATGTATGATGAACTAGAGAGCCCGAAGTCTGTGTAGAGAGTGTTCAAATGTCTTATTTATTGCTTTGGTGCGCTGTAGTCTCTCGGGAAACACACACAAGTTAACCTGGGTTTCTGCATCTCTCCGAAACTTGAGTTCACGTGTCAGAGAAGAGGAAGTAAGGGACCAGGGAATTTTTGACTGTCATCTCTACAGGTGTGGATGCTAAGGAACACACACACACACACACACATCCACTTCATGGTAGCTTGACTGGCCTCAAAATTTTTTCTACCAGAGACACTTCAAAGACCCGAGATACTCTAGCCTGGAACTTCTCCTTTTGTAAAACAGAAGTGTGTGTGAGAACATCAGAGGCAGAGGCAGGGTTTTTTTTTATTTTAGCTCATAAGAAGCTAATAGAGTAAATCTTGGATGTCATATTCCAGTCTTGCAGCTCATTACCCCAAGTGACTTTGTGTTGAGATATTCCAGACTAGGGGTCGGATCCAGGGCCTTTTATGTGCTACTTAAGGGCTCTGCCACTGATCTCCACCCGAGTCTGGACGTGGTAAGATTTAGAGAGTCTAATAGCACCTACAGGAAAATGGGTATGCGGAGTGGCCTTCTGTCTTTGTAATCTCATTCCGTAGGATTTGAACGTCTTTTTTTCAGAGCTGGTTCTGAACAACACATTGAAGCCTCCGAATTAAGAAAGTGAGTTCAGAGACCAGGGTAGAAAATGAAGGAAAGCGGTGTAAGGGGACAGCGGTGACTCTGGGGACTGGGTTTTCTTAGGGGATTGGCAGATGAGGGCACCAGGAAATGTGTTGTTGGTGATGAACATGAAGAGCCACGCCCCCTTGATGACCAACTCGGTCGTGGCCCTGCACAGCGACCTGCCTGTTGGGAGAAAACCAACTCCAAGAAACCCTGCCGTTTAATATGTTTAAGTCCCTGTCCTGACATGCCGTTCCTTCTTTGTTGGCAGTGGAGATCCTGACCGCCCGTCAGAAGAAAGCGGAAGAGCTGAAGAGGCTGACCGACCTAGCCAGTCAGATGGCAGAGATGCAGCTGGCCGAACTCAGAGCGGAGATTAAGGTCAGTTCCGTGGAACTCCAGCAGAATGCTGAGCTGATGCTCTGATCCCGCTGTGTGTGGTTTGTATCAGTAGCTGGCTACTCAGACCATATATACCCCGCGCCCTCCCATGGGATCGGACACCATATATACCCCGCGCCCTCCCATGGGATCGGACACCATATATACCCCACGTCCTCCCATGGGGTCGGAACACAGACTACAGAAGGGTGAAGAAACAATCGCTATCCTTAAGTTTATAGACACACTGAGATGATTCTTGTAAACAGCACAGGGTAAAGTGGCCAGAGGGGAGGTGGTCACCAGGAAGGCAAGAAATGCTTATAACAAAGTAGGAAAGTGACGAACACCCAGTTATTAAACACACAGTGTGTCTGCAAACGTGTGCACCCAGCTTCCGCCTGGCGTCTAGAAACCCAGGGTCCTTTCAGCATAGAGCGGCTGCTGGCATTAGAACAGTCTGTCCATCGCAGGAGGAAGCTGCGTGGCAAGAGCAGAAAGGGCCAGGTGGCATTTGATGCATCCCCTCCATCCTGGTTAAGTATGGAAGGGAGCGGGGATTGGGCGTCAAGAGCCCTGGAGGTATTTCCCTTCTCACCTCCCCCCTGGCTCTTGCTTCCTCCTACCCAGCCAATTGCAAGGGCCTCCTAACTGTCTTCTTCCAGCTTCTCTACTCTGGGTCCAGAGTTAAATTCCCAAACAGACCTAGCCTCCCTTAGTACAAGCCATCCCCCTGCCTCAGAATCCAATACAGTACAGGACTCAGTAAATACCGCAGCGCCTATTTCCTCTGAAAATTCCAGCTTGTTAGAACTTCAAGCAAAGAGTGTGGGATCGCAGCTTCCTAGTCAATTGAAATCAATTTTCTCCCAGGTTTCATTTCTGCCTATCAGAATCCCACTTTTCATTACATGGTTGATAGCACAGGCTTCGGCGTGAAACAGGATAGCTCCCAAATTTTCTACTTCTGTGGCTTGGGTAAATTACATATTGTCTTAGGTTCTTAGAGTCCGGCCCCCTCATCTGTAACATAGAGGTAATAAGAATACTGACTTCAGGATAACGTGATCGGGCGAAAATGAGGTTATTTCTTAAGAAGTCGTTCAGTCAGCGTCCGGTTTAATTTTTTAAAGTGTTCCAGCTCCCGTGTTCTCTCTTCTAAGACCCTCTCCGCGTGCCACTCAGCGAGAGATAATTTCTTCCGCTCCTACGTCTCCAAAGTGCCAGCCACTTCACCCTTGGGTTGAATGGCATGTCTTTCCTCTCTAGTAAACTCCCTGATACTCAAGGAGGGTGTGAGTCACAGTTGTTTCTGTGTTTCTCGCTGCGCTGTCTACACCGCGATCTTAATTTCAAGTGGAATTTAAATGAATTGAAAGCTAATCTTTCCCACTCCCCCATAGCGGCACTTGAGATTCCTTCAGGAAGATTGTGTTCTCTAGACGCAGAAGACTTGGTTTCTTATTAAGATAGAGACTAGGTGTCCAGGGATGACGGCGTATTTTCCTTTGACGGTTAATACTGTACCAGGCCCTCGGCCAAGGTAGGCGGTCCAGGCTGGGATGCATCTCGGAAAACCACACTAGTGAGGGATGCTAAAGGATTGAGTAGATGAGCCTGGACATAGAGCTTCTTCTTGTCTAAGCTGCAGTTGGGAACGTCGGGTCTCCTAACTTATTCCCAGAAGAAGGTGGAGGGTGACGGAGGCAGAACCAAGCCTCAGGCCAACTGGACACGAATGAGACTCCTCAGGTCCGCCATCTGTGGGCACAGGAAGAACACAGTGAAGGGGTGCGCGGGTGTCCTGGCCGCGGTTTGGAACTCCTCCTCCACTTTTCTTCCCTCCAGCACTTTGTCAGCGAGCGCAAGTATGATGAAGAGCTGGGCAAGGCGGCCCGCTTCTCCTGCGACATCGAACAGCTGAAAGCCCAAATCATGATCTGTGGAGAAAGTGAGTTGTGCGTTGTGCATGCGTACTAAATAATTCCGCGTGAGTAAGCCTACCGCGGTTTGGGGTTGATGGCAGAAACGGCAGGTGGACGGTCGGCCCCCCAGGTATGGCTAAACGGAGGTCTGAGGAGCTTTAATGGTTTACGGCCATGACATTCGTCACTGGAAGTGTCAGGATTTGAACTTAGACTCTTCAGATGCCACTGCCCGTCAGCAGATCCCCAGGATTTAAGCTGAATAGAGCAGGTCAGCTGGTTTGCTACCTTTCACAGGCTTCCCCTGAGCTTGTCCAGGTACTCCGCTGCCCTGCTTGCAGCCTGCCTGAGAGCCCTGAGCACCACGCCCCCAACCCTCGGCCCCGCTCCCTGCTTAGCCTGGGTTCTCTGCTGAGTGAAGCCGGAGATAATGAGAGACTTCGTGTCAGCCATTAGTTTAGTCTTGTTCCCTATTAAGCCTTAATTGGAGAGGCTGATGTGCAGCTAAATTGGCTGCTGCATTTTCCTGTTCTCCGGCCCACACACGAGGGGAGGCGGGGATGAGTGACAAGCGCTAACGTGGCTTTGAGGACAGTCACCAAGGAGGACCGGCAGCCATCCACAACCCCATAGTCAGCAGGAAGCTAAGATTTGACTGCGCTTCTTTTTCTACGTTGAAATTTCTTTTTTTTTTTTCTCCTCGAAATAAAAAGTCTATCAGCGCAATCTAAAAATTACCAAGTTGCGTTGGCTAGCATGTGACCTTGCTTTCAGGTCACCTGTCTGCCGATTACATACCACATACATGTGTAGTAATACAAGCTACTTTCGTCACAGTAGATGCTAGACCTTTTCCGTGTCCGTATGTTCAGCTGAACACTGATGTAACTGACGTGACCAATCCTAGGGTTGTAGCCTTTAAATAACCTCCCATTTTGAGCGCCAGAAAACAATGCCTTTGGCTTCCTGTTGGCCATTTTTGTCAGCCACCTGATTTTCTTGCTGTGCTTTTTAGGTTTTTTTTTTTCTTCATATTGATGGCAGGACCTCCCTCTTGGCCCTTCTACAAACAAGCAGTTTGGTTGACCTTGGGGAAGGAACCTGCCCATCCCGGGTTCTCCTTGAATCAGACAATAAGCTGGGCTCCAATCCTGGGTGAATCTGTGCCACCTGGCTCTGCTGGGGGAGGGACACTCCACTGGCTTCCCTCCAGGCGCCAGCTAGTGAGAGAAGCCGACCCTTATCAAATTTACGAGTGTCCACATAAAAACGGCCAGCCTCGAGTGTTTGTGACAGTAATCCTCACGAAAATCCTTCGTGGAAGGTGTGCATCACTGCGGCGACTGACCCAAAGGCGGAAACGGGAAATAATGACCCCAGGAGCCTGAACCTGGCTAGCCGAGATCTGCTGAAATCCCCTGGCTGTGTTTGGACAGCCCAGAATCATTTATCACACCTTACCTACCATATGAAGGGGCCGGAGCTTACATCCCCCGTCCTTTCCACTTCTAACATTCTGTGAGCCCTGCTAGCCACTCCTAATCCTCCTGCCAAACCCCGGGATTAAGTCCTGATCCGACAAAGGGAACAGAGAAAATTGCTTTGAAAAATTGGTGGCAATTTTAAAATTCACAAGAAGGTCTTTCCCCGTCCAGCCTGACTGTTGAATCCCAGCAAGCTGTGAGAGAAGTCACGGCTTTATCCTAGAATTGATTCCCTCTGGCCTCGATTCGGTATAATCACACAGAAATCACCCTGCCCGAAACCACCACTTTCAGAAACAACAGGACTGGCAATAATAAGCCTTGAACAGACCTGTCTGACCCGAATGTGCGCCTGACAGCAGCTGCCTGATCGGCCTGCCGTGCACGTCGCCCTGGGGATGATGCTGGTCTGTGCTTAAAGACTGGTCTGGGTAGCCCTGGTGGAGTATAGGAGATGCCCGGGACTGGCCGGCCTGCCCTATGGTCAGGGATACTCAGGACCCAGGGCCACAGAATTTCTGAGGCATAACATCCATCCACGCCCGTGCTCTCAGAACGCAGGGCTCTGCCAGCCTCTCCATCCTTACGTGTCTGCAGCATGGGCTAACACAGGACCTGATAAATGGAAGAACCAATTCACTTATGCACGAGCCAGAGAGGGAGCGCACAATGTCATTATCTCGCTGTCCGTGCTGGTTCTTGACCTAAAGAATAATCTTTAAGTTACAGAGGTGTGTCTTTGTTCCTTCAAATGCCTCTCCTCATGGAGTCTCGCAGGAGAAATGTGGCCTTTCGAACTACATCTTAAAGAATGACCCCTAATGTCTGTATGGAGCTCCTGCCAATTTCTCCCCTCTGTGGCAGTCTCTAATGGCTCCTCGGGCAGCGGTGCTCTTGGCACGGCCCCTAACACCCATTCTCCCTTGCAGTCACACATCCAAAGAACAACTATTCCTCAAGAACCCCCTGCAGCTCCCTGCTGCCTCTGCTGAACACTCCCACCGTGGCTTCCGGGAAACAAGGGAACTTTGCCCGGAAATCGTCCAGTCACAGCAAGCCCTCGGAGGGGAAAGTGGCAAACCCCAAGATGGTGAGCGGTCTTCCCAGCACTGCCGATGCCTGTCACCAGACCATGCCCACGAACAAGCAGGTAAGCCGCTTCGGGAGGGCCTCATGGCGCTGCCTGCAGGGCCTCTGATGGTGCTGGTACACGATGCCCGCAAGGGCACCGCCCATTTCCAGAGGAAGAAAGTAACAGCTCAGAGCCACTGAGCTAGTGGTCCTGTCCAGGCTCCCTCAAGCTCGAGAGCACTGGCTGCCTGGCCTCACCTCCTGCCTTATGAGCTTCACCATGTTGTCTCATTCACCTAATGGAGACAGGTCCTCTCATGTCCTTCTTGCCAGCATCTCCAGGTCCTGGACAGTCCACTGAAACCATTAGTGAGAGGGAAAGTGGCCATTGCTGTTATTTATGATTTTAAAAAGTTCCTGCTTAGGTTTGGAGTAACGGGTCAAAGTCAGGCAAACTTGTCTTGCCGTGGAATTTCAGTGAGGGACACACATTTCAAAATGACTTTCTTGGTTCACTCCTGCCTTCCATGGCCTCTAAAAAGACAGCTTTTCGCTGGCGGTGGCACACGCCTTTAATCCCAGCACTGGGAAGGCAGAGGCAGGAGGATCTCTGTGAGTTCGAGGCCAGTCTAGTCTATAAAGAGAGTTCCAAGACAGACAGGACTGTTAGACAGAGAAAGGCTCTGTATAACAAACAAAACAAACAAACAAACAAAAAAGCCCTGAACTTTTCAAAGAACAGTCTTCCACCTCTCCTCCTGTTTCTGAGAAGGAATTAGTAGCCCGAGTTTAGAAAGTGGAAAAGAAGCGGGATTCGGATTCGGTGACGTAGGTGTTGAGTATATAGCAGAGAGAGCTTTCATGATCTCCGCAGCTCCCTTTCTCTGGGTTTCAAACCACTGGCTTGCTACCAAGTGCCCTGGGGAGTCGCCTTCTCTTGGCCTTTAGGAGTTCCCACTGTTGATGCTGCCGGGCATTTCTGTGACTTCATGAGCCTGAAAGTAGTAGCTGGTTAAGGGAGCAGGGTACAAACGCACAGGCTAAGTGCGTCTCCGTCTCCACAGTATCTGCCAAACCCGTTGCTGTCCTGTAGATTCCTCTTCAGCTCGGTGAAGTTAGTGTGTAGGTGATGGCTAATTTAAGTAGTAATTCCCTTGTATATCTAAGCACAACAGGGAAGAACAGGCAGGAAGGGACCTGTGTTCCAGAATAACTGTTATGAGTCCCACATCACTGTCCCTTTTGCAGAGTTAGGGGTCAGTGAGGCCAAGAAGATATATACCCAGAATCAGCACTCTCTTCTCCCTCCTCCTCTTCTCCCTCCTCCTCTTTTTCTCCCTCCTCCTCTTCTCCCTCCTCCTCTTCTCTTTGAAGATGATTAACTTTCTTCCAGTTCCATTTACAAGACTGTAGTACTGGAACTGAGAATTATGTCAACCTGGCCTGTTTGCCTGCTGTCTTTCACGACTGTGGTTTGAAAAAGTTTGTCTGTGATTTAGGGGGTAGGTTTCCCCGATACCAGTGTCTTTGTGGTTTGCTGGCTTCAGACCCTTACTTCATGTCTCTTTTTAGCAGAATGGACCTTCTAGCCAAAGACGAAGATTTAACCCGCAGTATCACAATAGGCTAAACGGTCCCGCCAAGTCCCAGGGCGGTGGCAACGAAGCCGACCCCTTGCTGAAGAGCAACAGCCGGCACGAACACAGAAGACAGCCTCACAATGGCTTCCGTCCCAAAAACAAAGGTGGTGCCAAAAACCAAGAGGCCTCCTCGGGGACAAAGGCCCCAGAGGTCCCAACGCATTCTGAAAAGCCCCGTCGACGGCAGCAGCATGCTGCTGACAACTCAGAGGCCAGGCCTTTCCGGGGTAATGTGGGTAGGGTTACACAGTGCAATCTTTGTCCCACTAGAATAGAGGTTTCCACGGAGGCCACGGTTCTCTCGGTCCCAGCTGTGACGTTGGTGGCCTGAGCCGGGAAAGGAAAGAGCAGGCTTTGCCTGGTTTTGGTTCCCTGCCCGAGGTGCTGACCCAATTCGCTGCCAAAAGAGAGTCGGTGAGAATATACAAACCCCGTGTGTTTGTGTCCTTCTCTCTCGGTCATTTTTATTCATCCCGATGCCCTGCTCTAGCTCGCTCCATCGTGCCCATGCTTTGCTTGCTCCGTCGTCGCTTCTCCTCACGTTAGCCAGGCCGTATTTACTCTTTGTTAGGGAAACCAAGATGAGGCTGGGGATCGGAGGCTCCGCTAGCTGATCTGTGTCGCCCCTGCCGCCGTGGCATCCATCCGTTGGTTGTCTTTAGAGAGTTCAATGTTGGAACCAGAAATTCCCGCTCAGACAAGTGTGATCTGCCGAAGACACATGTGCTTTTGTAGAATTAAACATCTGGTGTTTTTCTGAAATATAGATAAATATATATATAAACATATATTGCTTTATTTGAAACAAATTAAAATATGCTGCATTTGACGCCCGGCTTGGTTCTTTCATTGATGGCTACCTTGGTGTGGAATGTTCTTTGACGCACTTTTGAAGCAGAGGTAAAGACCTGAGGTTTAATGCCAAGCTCTGTTTGAAACAAGAACTCTTAGGAAGCAGTGATATTCCCTCAGTTACTATTCAGATAGGTGCTACACGCCCAGTCATGGATGCTACATGGTAATTAAAAACCATGTATGTAACAAAGTTTCCCTCAGTCTAGTTTTGACAATAGAGATGATAGTTAGTTCATTGGAGACGATTGGTTCATGAACCAAAGTCCAGAATTAAAGCATGCCTTCGGTCCAATTTGATCATGATTCCTGCTCCTTTCTCTTAATTCTGAATTCTGCCCTCCATATGCTGACACTGTATTCAGAATAATGATAATGACCAACTTGCTGAGCTCTCTCCGTGGCTTCTGTGTGGGGCAAGTGTCTTGTTAGAAGTCACAGCAAAGCCCTGGCATGCCATGACTTACAGACCGGATTGTTGTTGGTCACCCATGGTGAGAACGAGTTAACAGAACAAGCTCATTAGCCTATACTAATGAGTATAGTATAGCCTATACTATACATTAGCATGAACCAATCAGAGCCCTTGACACTGACATTGGGATTTTCCAGAAGCACTGGCTGTGTAAAACTACTGTGACCTCAGAAAAGGGGAATGGACATAGAGTATCTCCAAAACCGAAGAGCCCCAATTCCCCTCTTTGGACCGTGGGGTTTCCTTTGCTGGCTACTTCCAAGTGCAAATGCTTCAACTCCGTGTTGAGGTTTTTTTTTTTTTCCTGGCAGCCCAGGTTCATTGGTTCCAGGCTCATTGGTTCCAGGCTCGTTGGTTCCAGGCTCGTTGGTTCCAGGCTCATTGGTTCCAGGCTCATTGGTTCCAGGCTCATTGGTTCTCTTCTCCTGAACAGCCCAGCATTCAAGCCACACAGGCATCCGTTTCTTCTTTTGCCAAGTACAGGAGGATGTTTGCTCTCACCAGAGCTTTCTGAGGTCTCTGAGTGTACCCAGAGATTTAATAGGAATTCAAAATGTCAAGTCACATTCCAGGAAGGAAGGAAGAGGAACTGGTTCAAATAAGAAAGATGAATGTTTGGGACCACACTCTCTGTTGACCCATCTGAGGCCCTGAATTCATAGCTTACGAAGCAGGAGGATTTTACACAAGTTTCGTGTAGCAAGATCCTGCCGAGCCCCTGAAAAATGTCAGTCCCTATCTGACAGCCATAAAGATGGGGAAGATTATTCTTAGAGAGGGAAGGAAAATGGACATGCCAGGGAGGAATGTGCCCTCTCCAGAGTTCGAGCCAGCCGTTCTTCTCCTGGCCCTGCTCCCTCAAGTTGCCCTGGAGTTAAGAAAGCTCAGACACTTTCCTGAGTGCAGAGCAAACACGCCCAGGTCACTGGGAAGGACGAAAGAATGCTGAAAAGTGCTCAGACCTGATGACAGTTCTCCCCCCCCCTCGATTTTTTGCCTTGGACTCTGTCATGGGGGCATTTCCCAATCTTCACTTTAAAGTGGTAATTCGATATTTTAGACCACTATCAGTTCTTTGAAACAAATACTCTCTCATGTTTATGTTCAGAGGTTTCTGTCCTGCACAGTCTAGTTGTTCAGCCCCAAAGAAACACACAGAGGTCTACATGAATTATAAACTGGATGGCCTATTAGCTCAGGCTTCTTACTAATTCTTACATCTTACATTAACCCATTACTGTTGTTTGTGTTAGCCACATTGCTTGGTACCTTTGTCAGCGAGGGCTTCTCCTCTGGCTTCCTCTGCAGCTGGGTCACCACTGCAGACTGCCTCTTTCCTCTTTTCAGAATTCTCCTGTTCTTGTCACCCCCTCTACTTCCTGTCTGGCTTCTGGCCAATCAGTGTTTTATTAAAATACAAGTGACAGGGTACAGACCATTGTCCCACAGCACATTTCTTCCCCTCTGGTAGAACCATTTGTTTAATGCGATGGATCTGGGTCATAGTCTTCCATTTTCACTTCTTAAGTGTGTGTACATGTGTGTGTGCGCACGCGTGTATGCAGATGCGTGTGTTATGTGTGTGCGTGCGTGTACGTGTGTGTGCACTCATGTGTAGATGCATGTTTGTACATGGACACCAAAGGACAAGCTCTGGTATTGTTCACCATTCGGATGTCCACCTTAGTTTGGTTTGGTTTTCCTCTCACTGGCCTGAGGCTCCCTAATCAGACTCTCTCTGTGCTCGGGAGTGAGTCCCAGGGATCCACCCAGGGCTGCCTCCCCAGCACTAAGACTGCCCGGTGCCTGCCCAGCTTTGTATGTGGGTTGTTAGCGTCACAGTCAACTCTTTGTGCTAGAATGTCACACCCTGTCCCAACCAAGCCATCCTCCAGCCCAATCCTCCATTCTCAATAAAGAGTGCTAAACGCCTTTTCAAAAGCCAGGAGCTTTATGAACACTGATTTCTCCACTTAACGTAGGGAAGTCGGAATAGAGCCCTCTCTTTGACACGTCTCTGATAGAGGTCGGAACTGCTTAATGGTAAGAATGTGTGCATAATTTCAAATCTCCCCTGCAGTTCACCACATAGATCTTCCTTCCAGACTCTGAAATCCAAACTCCCCGATGGCTGCCCAATTACATTCCAAATTCACACTTCACCGGGGAGTCTGCAGGTCCCACTCTGTGGCCATGAGAATGTCGCCTGCCTGCATGCAGTGCGTTTAACCATGAAGAAATTCGCCCTCAGTAAAGACTGCGTTTAGGGGGAGGAACCAGTAACAGGAGTCCTGACCGAAAGCTCGGGTTACAGACAGGGCTTCTGTTCACCTCAGGAACGGGGATTTTAATTAAACATTCTCAGAGGAGCTTCATCGTATAAGGCTGATGGGAAAAGTGACCAGCTATGAGTTTTTGTTAAAGTAACAGACTTGAGAATTCTGATTTTTCTAAACCTAGGTTTCAATGCTGATTTAATGATGAGAAGCGGAGGCCAGTGTTTCTTAGACCCGTTGGCAGTGAGGACCGGGAGGCTGGGCTTTTCCCCAGCTGTACAGAAGATGTCTGGATTCCTCACTGCCCCTGACACAGCATTCTCTCATTCTCTCTCCCACCCTTTATGCAGGGCCGGTGTTGCTGGCTGGTTGTGGTGCCCTCGTGTGTCTTGCAAGAGTAAACACTCTGCTTCTCCAGCAGACATTCTACTGACAGCTTAGGAAATAATGTCGTGTGTTTTTCCCCCTCCTCCACTGAAAGAAAATCTCTAAACTTCAGGCACA
>NW_026067986.1:1374010-1473795 GCF_014885135.2 Alexandromys fortis | reverse complement strand
AAAAAAAAAAAAAAAAAAAAAAAACCAGAAAAATAACAAAAGAATCAATGATCATTCCCTAACTGACTAAAATGGTTGAGTTTTCCTGAAACTATTGAACATCTTAGTAGTTGTAATGTTTGAGAAAAACAAGAAGAATTGAGAAGTCCCTGGGATCATTTAGATGAAAGTGTGAACTCAATTTTAATACTATACTTACAAAACACAGGGTTATTTTTTTCACCCTCTTGCTTTTCATAAACATGTCTTATAAATCCTGAGTAAGATTGCTGTCTATTTGTAGTTTCTGAGATTCAGTTCCCATCCATGAAGGCGGATCGACCAACGCCAGTGTTTAATCGTACGGCTGCAGTCCCATGGGCAGGGGCGTGGCTTCTGAACCTAGCTATTCTAGATGCACACCGTGGTTCTCAGCCGCTTCGTCACACAGGCTTCTCACAGGTACTTCAGTCTTCGTTTCCAGAGGCCCCTCTATCTGAGGACTGTCTCTTCCCAAAGCCCAGAAAAGCTCCGGGCACTTCCACTAGGTCCACGTTTCACAGGAGAAGTCGCCACATGCATCCATAAAATGCAGTTCAAAAGGAAAATTTGCGGGTAGCAAATTTCAACACACATAAAACCCAGAACCGTGACCCGACAAGGACCAAAGAGCTACTGAAAACTGTTAAACATACTTCTAGTCAAAGAATAAAATAAACCATCCTATTTTTAACCTGAGAACTCAACTTTGAGTTAGACTCAGGACAATGCTAGAACTCCTCTAGCCTGCAGCTCTACACACTTCTGTTTCTCCCGCGCTCAAGCCCCAAAGGCCTGCAAATCAGAATCAGGTGCCCCGCGCCTTGGTCCCAATATGCCCTGTGAGTTGCTTCTCTGTTACTACGACTGGTGATTTAAGAGGGGAAGGATTTATTCCGGCTCATGATTTGAGGGTGCAGACCGTCGTGACGAGGGCACCACGGCAGCAGGAGCGTGAGGTGACTGATTGCCCGGCAACAACGGTTAGGAAACAGCGGTGACTGCTGGGGCCCTAGAGCTTAGTCCTTATTAGGTAAAGGCTTGATCAGATAATAAACAAAATGTTTCTAACAGGGAACGTGGCTTGACGGTACATAACTGCAATCATCTGCCCACTTGGAAGGTAGAGGAAAGAGGACCTTGAATTCAAAGTCATCCCCAGCTGCCTAGCAAGTTCGAGGCCAGCCGGGGTTACGTGAGACCCTGTCTCAAAGAATATGCACTTCTACCTAACACTGTACTAAAGCCAGAAATGTAATTGGGAACTCAAAGGAGAGAATTCTTCATTGGTTGGCATTCTTTGTCATTTTTTGTTGGCGTCCTCACTCTTAGCCCTACCCCTGCCTGCCCCTGCCAGCCCCAATGTTCTCTCACTGGCCTGTACCCCCTAATAAGAAGGCATTGTTTGCTCAGGTTGAGTCACCCCACGGGAGCAATGGCTCTCAACTGGGCCAAGTGGCCCCCTCCACTTGCAGAAGGCATCTGGGTATTTCTGATCGCTGACCAGGTGCCACCAGACACCCTCCAGTGCAGCGTACAATCTAGACCAAGATGTCACCAAGGCCACTAGATCATTCTGCAGGATCCAGAAGGGCTCCATGCTGTGTGTCACCTCCAAATCATGCATTTATCCCAAATGCAACTGTACTGAGAGGCAAGGCCTAAGGGAAGGCATTTAGTTGACTAATGTCCCACACTCATGAGTGTGAGCTAATGTCAGTACAAAAGGCCTAGAGGCTTTTCATTCAGTCTTGTGTTCTCGTTCCCTTCTGCCCTTCCGCTACAACACGGGATGGAGCAGGAAAGGCCTGTGGGCTCCTTAATCTTCGACTTCCTAGCTTCCAGAACTGTAAGAAGTCTTCCTTAGAAACACTGAGTCCCTCTGGTCCCCTGTCCCAGCAAAAGAAAGAGGATAGATACTAGGGATTGGAGAAAGAGATGACCCCACAGACGGAGACCACAGGTACTTCATTCACTACTGGCTCCAACTCATTTCTCTGCTGACCAGCATCCCTGGTCCGGATGTGTGGCTTCTGATGGCCTCAAACTGTCCATGTTGTCAACACTCAAGCCGAGTCCCCAAGTTTTCAAAATAAATAAATTAGGTGCTGAATTCTTGAAAGATCTGTAATTGAGCTAGAAATGTCTGAATTTTTAAGAAACCTTGACAGAAAGAAGTGACTTTTGCCTTTTTCCAACTTGAGCAAGTTCGCCCTTTGCTTTTGAAACCAGTTTCTCTTTCCTAAGCTCCAGCGCCCCCCAAATTCATACCTGGAGCTCAGCAGAATTTTACTAAAATAATGAGGGCTTTGGGGTGGAAGAAGCCAGCATAAAGTCTAAAAAGGAGCCTTATAGAAGGAAAACCTGTTAAATAAACAAGTAGGGCAGAAATCCGGACTGGCATTCACTGTAAAATTCTATTCGTCTTAGCCACAGCCAGCAGCAGAAGCCATCTAGGTAGCGAAAATGAAATGTGTAGGGGCTGTCTACAGAAGCCCGAAAAGAGAAAAATTAGCTTTTCTGTAACAATGTAAACCGTGTATATTTCACGAGGCTGACAGGAGCAACGTGAAACGGCTCCTCCAAGGCCGCACCACCAGCCAGCTTCTGTGAATACGTAATTCTGGGAACAGCTGGAAACCAATATTTTTCCCCTGTTAGCTATTCATGATGTTTCTTTCCCTGGCTATACTACTGTCAGAACCAAGTGTCACCCGTCCACCCTTCACTGGCTGGGGAAATGGCAACCCGTCGACGGTTTGCGAGGGTGAGTTTCCACACGAGAGGAGGGACAGTGTTCACCGTAGCTGAAAGGGTCCTAGTGAGTTTACAACACACTTTTGCTGAGTAGAAGCCCCTTCCGTCGTCACGTTCGCGCTTTCAATTCAGTATTTAACCAACATCAGTACCAGTGTGGAGTAAGCCTATTCAAAGGAGCTGAAGGTGTAATACAGTCTTCTATAAGACAACCGCCCGTTCATGGTGTTAGCTTTTAGGGAACACTTTACCACCACAGGACTTTGTATATATTCAAAATGCTACATCAAAAGATTTCTCAGGCCAAGTTAAATATGCTTGTGAGCCAATCCCTTCTTTAGAAATCAAGGCAGTTCCACCACATTTAACCAGACACAGGTTGAGTGGATAAACTTGCTAAGGAGGTAGTAGGGGAAGACAGGCCAAGGTTAGGGAGCCGTGGCCCCACCTACTCCAGCCCTGGGAGCTGTGTGTCTCTGAACTACTGTGATGACTTCACCAGAACTATCACTCGGACTGTGGTTGCTAATGGCAACTGATCATTAGCACATCCCTCCTTCTCCAGATAGCAGGAACCTTGCAGGGTCCGTCAGAAATCCGCGCCTGCGTCCCTGAAGGTCTTAGATGTTCTGATCCACGGCCAGGGGCTGCCTCCAAGTGTGTGGAAATGTGCTGCCGACCCCCTGGGTACCGGACACCTACAACTGCAGAAGAGACCATCGAGGTCTCGCTTGAGAAGGACAATCCTACTTCAGTACAGTCCTACAGAAAGTCTTTCCCGCTGTTGAGCGAATTCCCAAGCTTTATGCCCATGTCTTCCCTCTGGCAAGTAGACGCCGGGGCTGGGATGATGGAGTGTGCTCATTCCTGTACAGGATAACTAGAAAAGACTTCCTTATTGATGATGCTGTTCTGAAACTAAAGTAAACATATCATAGGAAAATACTCTGTGATCTAGAGTACGTGTCAACACAACCAAAATAAATCCATTGTTAGGTCAGCCTCCAGCTTTTCACTTCACAAGAAACCGGATTTGACCAGGACCAACCAGTTTCCAACAAGAAGTTCCGGATGGGCACATTTTTCTTCGGGTGAATAATGCCCACACGTCTTCTCGACAAAAGTCACTGCCTCCTGACCCAGACACAGGAAACGACTTTTCAAACTACACACTTTTCCTTTTTGCATTTTTCCTTCTTCCAATCCAGGAAAGCACTGACTGTGGTGAGCTGCCCACTCTTGTTGCAGTCTTAAATAAAGCATTTTAAGGACAAAGAAGAAGTAAAACATTTTTTTAAAAACTATTTTTTCCCACAAAAGGCAAAGGCAACATCCGGGGAACTGTTCTCAAGCAATAACACTCTAGCTTTCTGAACTTGGCCTTAATTGTTTGGATCCGTGGACCTAGCCACGACCCCACCCTTGCTGCACAGGACCAGCCCCAAATGCATTCTTACCTTTATTTCCTTTTCTAATAGTGGAGGGGACGACACCCACTCCTGCGTGAAGGGCAAAGAGCAACTTGTGGAAGCTGGTTCTCTCCTACCCCGTGGGCTGAGCGAGGTGATCAGCCTTGGTGGTGGCGGCGCCGGTGCCACGAGCCGTCTCTCCTGTCCTTCTAGCGCATCCTTCACCCACGGCCCTCTTGTGTTCTGACAAAGGCTAGGTGTGCTGTATGCAGCCACGTCCTCGGATTACCTGCTGTGAGACAGGGAGGCTATTGATGGATTCGCCCATGATCAGTCTTCAAAAGTTCCCTTTCCTGGTTATGTGTGCCAGTAAATGAGTTAGTGATTCAGAATATCCTAGGTCAGGTAACAAGTGTGATGTCCAAGTTGGTCCCAAGAATGCATTCATCTTTAATTTTCAAATTGCTTGAGTTCTCTAAAATAGCACAGTTTTTAAAGGTGATTAAACAGTTTAAATATTTCAGAATGTCACTATGGATCTTCAATTAAAAGCCTTTCTACTCAGCTAAACCACCTTCTGACAAAGGGACCAGCAGATATTTATTCAAAGTTGGCTTTATTATTTCGTGGATTAGCAAGACAAGAAAGTAATTTTGGAAACACGAAGAGAAAACCTACATAAATTAGTAAGCTCTTAAACTATTGCAGGGAGCCGAGTTTAAATAAGTTGTCACGGAAAATGTCACGGTTTTGTGGAAACATTTTATTTATTTAAAAGAAACATTACACATATACCTGCCTCACTCTTCCAGAGCAATCCAAGTGCATGCCCAGGACCCAAGTAAGGAGCACAGGGCTCTAGAACCATCTTTAACCACTGAAGCACAGAGCACATGACAAGTAGAAACGGATGATCCCGTTACCAAACAATGTGTAAGAGTAAACACACACAATTCAATGTTCATGAAAAAATAGAGGATTAATCAAAATATTTTGTTCAAAACTATGAAATTCAAGTTATATGGAAACTGTGCATAAAACATAGTGTATAAACCAAAGGACTCTTCAATGGTCACTTCTATGAACAAATTAACTTGAGTTAAAAAGTTAAACTTGCTCAACTTCTCTTTTCCAAAGCACTTCTAAACGTGACTATTGAACCATCCCAGAACCCATTCTGCAGCTCCTACCACACGCACCAGGTGTGTCTGAAGACATCTGCTTACAGACCTAGGGGAGCCAGTCCAGGAAAGAGAATGGCCTGATCAAGTGAGAGCCCAAGTCTGGTCTGTAACTGTGTTACTTCCTCTCCCCTTCACTGCGCTCAGGCTGTCTTTGGAGAATAAGCAGCTTGTGGCTGCACACTCCCGCGGAGATGCGCCCAGCCGCCATACAGTGTGGCCAGCACTGGTCCCCTCCATCTGACAGGAACCTATGCCAGGCCTCACTCCCACTGTTGGGCTACAGGAGTAACATCCTAAGAGTGGCCAGACAACCTGTAGTATTACTGCAAAAGGGGAGATGTTTCCAGTGAACACTGCTCGGTCACCTTGACATCAATTAACATCTAAATAAAGCTTACATTAAAAGCTAGAAACCAAACTGCACACAGACAACCTTAGGAAAACGCAAAGGAAGTAATCCCACAACTGCCAAGTCTCCTCCTTTACCCCACGTCATGGAACTCATTTTCCCTGTAAACACCCTAAACATCCACTTGGGTTTCCCTTCTGCTGCCAGGAACAGAGCGCACTTGCTGGAACCAGTGTACGGGAAGCCGCGGGACAGACAGGCAGTTTTCAATCCACTTTACCCATCAGGCTGGTCTTCCCTGGTCTCAGTCCGCACACCCGAAGTGATGGACACCTCTGGAGAAGGCTGCTGGGGGGAGCTGCCCTGGCTCCCTGCTGAGGGGGTGGGCGGGGAAGGCCCCAGACACAGTGGAGTCCTCCTCAGCTTGATCACTCGGGGAGGCAGAGACTTCTTGTCAGAGAGGAGCACCTTGGCAGGCGGTGGCTGTGTGGCTGGGTTCTCAGCATTCTGGGCGTGAGGGGAAGCAGGAGCATGCCCGGATGCCCCAGTGGCCACAGGGCACTGGGCTGCCTTTCCATAGCTGCCTCTCCGAGACCAGCTTGCTGTGGCCTGAGAGGAGATCTGGGCAGCACGGACAGGCGACACTCTCACAGAAGCAGAGTTCTTGACTTTAATTTGGGTGCTTGTGGAAGGGCCCAGAAATCTGACCTGCGTAGGACCAGCCTTGCAGTTCACACCTTCGTCCTCCTCACCTAGGGTTGGCAGCCGCCTGGAAACACAGAAGTATTCATTTCAGCACTTCCGCTTTGGGGAGCACTAAAGAGCAAGTCTCCAGAGTTCATGTTCAGGCATAAGTTTACAGACAGCAACCCGCCTCCTCGCTCACTCCCACCGAGGACAACTGAAGGGGAACATGTTCACTAGCAACTGCTTCCGTGGCTTTACAAACTGTGGCTTACAGTATTTCCACCAGGGAGAGTCTGGGGTGCTGGGTAGGAACCAGACCACACACCACTCTGTGGGGACCCACAGAGTAACTGAGAATAGGCAGTGCTTTTTTCCAAGAACTTCAGAATTTACACGCTTAATGACAAAGGGGGTCTGCAGCCCTTGTGACACAGAGAGGCCGGCAGGGCCTCAGGAAAGGGGCTACTAAATGGTACGGCTGTATTTGCCGGCCACCGTTGTCCTGACACCCAGAGAGCCTGTGTGCCATGGGGCACATCTGGGTCCTGCTATGAGAGTCAAGCCCACTCTGAAGCTAGGTATTTTTGAATATGGAAAGTATTGAACACATTACCCAGAGTCCTGAACTCAATCAACCATTCATTATAAACAGCCTACAGGGAAAACACTGCCAGAATGGACCTTAAAACTCCTGACCGCCCTGCCTGTTCTGTCCTGAGACACGTCTGAACACACAGGGAGCAGGGGCCTCCCGGAGCACTTCCTCTCCACGGTCTGGGGGCTAGAGGCAACTACAACATGGTGAACACTTGTCCTTGGAAACAGAATCGAAGTCAGGTTTTATGAAAATTTCCATATATAGCTTAGAATGCTACTACACTCAACTTTAAAACCTCACTGAACAAAGGAATACATGGCTTTCACTGTCTTGTCTACCATCAACAATGCTTCCTAAAATCCCAGAGAAAAGATCACTGACAAAGAGGGAGGTCACCATCAGCCATTGCCCCTGCTTCGCTGTCTATTTAACTAGACTCTCCACGAAGGTACAATCACCGTTAGAGTAAAATACTTCTTTGTTTGGGGGACACTGCCAGTAGGGTATGCGCCATTATCCCTGGCCTCCACCTACAAGATGCCACAGGAGATTTCAAGTGTCTAGCCTAACGACTCTTCACTACTGCCAATGAAGCCCAATTTCACATCTGTGGGGAGACAGCAGCCCCAGGGTCAGCACAGCTCTTACAGCCGCCTTCTCCAACAAGAGCATAGGGCACATCACAACTAGAGGAGAGTCCCTACTTCTCCATAGTGGCGGTAACTTTACTTCACAACTCGAGGAGAGCCCCTACTTCTCCACAGTGGTGGTAACTTTACTTCACAACTCGAGGAGAGCCCCTACTTCTCCACAGTGGCGGTAACTTTACTTCACAACTCGAGGAGAGCCCCTACTTCTCCACAGTGGCGGTAACTTTACTTCACAACTAGAGGAGAGTCCCTACTTCTACACAGTTGTGGTAACTTTACTTCACTGACATGTATAACAACACCCGCGCAGGTGGTTAATCAGTTTAGTGAAGTCAAGAGTTATTTCCACGGTGGCAAATCTTAGCAGCTACAGCTTTAAAAACACAACAGAATCACAGATAACCTCTTTCGGATGGGGGCCATATGACGCAGGCTTCCATGCAACGGCTGCTCTTCCAGAGTCCAGCACTCTATCAGCTCGTGAGGCACACGCCAGTAGCTTACACCTTCAAGATAAAAAGAGAATTAAGAGCCATGGGTGAACACTGGCCATCCAAGACTGTGCAGCAACCATCTGTAGCTTGTTCCTGTCAGGTGATGGATGGAGGTGCTCACAGCATGAATAGGAGCTCACTAGTGGCCCCAGGACGGCAGAGGGAGACAGGGCTCTGCGCTGCCTCCTAGAAAGTGACTGAGTGTACACTGGCTTTAAGGGTAGCGGCTCTGACCCTGTGTCTAAATCCCACTGTCACTTACTAATGTGACCTTGGGAAAGTTACTTTCTCATCATAAGTTTTATTTCCTCGGTGAAATGCTAATTATCACAGCATGTACCCTGCATGGCTGCTGTGGTCTTAAGTTAATAGCCATGAAGTCCTTAGAACACGTTAAGCACTCAGCCTCCTCAGTGCTCAGTGTTCAGGAGTGAGGCACGCATCCAGTCAATTCCACTCTTTGTCCATTTGTTCTCCTTTTTCATATGTATTTTACTTTGTGTGAACATGGACATGGACATGGCGCAGTCTCCACCGGGGTCAGAGGACAAGGTCCAGGAGTCAGTTCCTTCCTTCCACCTCGTGGCTTCTAGGACGAAAAGCACCGTTGCCTGCTAAGCAGACTTCTTGGCTTACACCTTCTGCTCAGGTCAGAAGCACTGGCAGCTCCACCGCAGGTCTACGTAAACTCTGACTAAGCAGGGACACTCAGAGAGCCATCCTTGAAGTCACTGAGCTATCAACAGGTGACAACATCTAGCACCTCATGCGTGGGTGTGAAGACTGGAAAGCAGGCTCCTTGACATCTATCCCCTTATGACAGACAGCTGACACCCTGGAAGAGAGGGGCCGGAGGAGGAGCGAGGGGAGGGCAGGCCACGGGCTGGAGGCCATGAAACGTAAGAACGGCACTGTACCTTTTCCTTCCCAGGCATCAAAGGCATCCATCATTTTCTTCAGCTCGGCTACTGAGTAATAGCTCCAAATGTACTGAACATTATTTCCCGCCTCTCTAGGAACATTCAAAAATGGAATGAAAATCTACTATTTATGTATGGATGTGTCTGTTTATATCCGGCTAACATATGCTCAACAAATACTTGATAAGCAAGTTACAAAACATCTAGGCACCATGTTGTTCCTCTGTGACCCTAAGCTTCAAGTGTGCACTCATAACTCTCATCTCAATATATTTCTAATACACACACACACACACACACACACACACACACGCACAGTGGCTCATGTCTTTAATCCCAGCACTTAGGAGGCAGAGGCAGGCGTTCCAGGCCACCAAGGCTATATAGTGAGAATTTGTCTCAAAAACAAACAAAAGGGCAACAAAACAAAACCCGCGACTCTAATTAGAAAAGATCCAACTGTGATGCCACTTCCTCCATCAGGCAGGTGTCTGGGTGTCTGACGCAGAAACACTACTGCCCGGAAAGGATTCAGAAAGCAAGCTCACACGGCTACAAGTTAGTGACGAGCGTGACCAAGTTCACTCTCCCACAGAGCATGAAGACGGCAGAAAATACGGTAAGTGACGAGGACAACCTGTAAGAATTTAACACGTCCAAGCCATGGCAGCTTAGCCCTGACCCTGGGTCAGCAGTGGGCATGGACTCCAGGCTGGCGCTCTGCCCACACTGTGGTTCGGGAGACGCTAGTGTGTGGCTCCTCTTCCGTTCACTCTGAAGACCCAGCATGGGGGCTGAGTGACTGAGAACCACTGTCCTTGACCCTCTGATGGCTCCGGAGGCAGCCGTCCCACAGCCAGGGCTCCGTGCCCTGAGTCGGGCACAGTCTTTCACACAGTGACGATTCCCAGCACGGCTAAGAGATGTGAGACCTGACCTGGTTCTGGACGCACCTTTTGAAGATGCTTTTGCTGTGCATCCTTCCGCCCAGCTGCTTGTCCATGGCATCGGTCCCGTCGGCCTTTGTGGCATAGACACCGATAACCCTGCTCTCACAGCTGGCGCCAGATGTGTTAAGGTAGTGGAGAACCCAGACTGTCGGTTTACTGCAGACTAGGCCGTACGAGTCACAGAAGTCTGTCAAAGCCTAGAGCAAATATGTATATAAACTGAGACTTAAGTATGGAACACGAGATAAATGTGCTGTATTACTTACATGTAAAGCTAAAATTTGAGCTGGTCATAAAGGGAAATAAGAAGACCATCAATTCTGACTTAGTCTATAAACATAAAGGTAATGAATTAATTGGAGGGAGGTTTTTTTTTCTTTGTAACAACAAAAACCTCCACAACTTTAGAGAGAATACTTTTCCAAAGAGTTTCTCTTCTATCTCTTTTTTTGACTTGCCAGCATCACTTTTGATTTTAGTCTTCATATAGAAACTAAAAGTCAGCTCTCCACCTTCCTTATTAGAACGCCTTCTCAAACTTCTCACTTAGCCTCCGTTTTTCTTTCTATTCTCTGGCCCCACGACTGGTCCTTATTCCCACTCCAAATTCCAACTACGGATAAGCAGATTAACTTGTCCTTCTACACTGTAGGGCTGCTATGGTGCGGCCCAGCAGGGTCTGAACTCATCTGCACTCACACGCTGTCACTCATTCACTGGCACAGTCAGGACCCACTGTCTGCTGAGTCCACTGACAGATGAGCAGGCAGCGCAAAGATGACACCTGCGCTACTACTCACGCGGGCTGGCGCTTTCATTGAATACGGCTAAACACTGATCTTTAACATTATGTGTGCACCTATGTGAACCCCAGACTACACTGTGAACTGTTCTAGGGCGAGAACTGGACTCCATTTCTTGGTACTCCACACAGCCCCTGTACAACGCCATGCACGCCACAACTTTTGAAATAAATGAGCTTGATGCAGGTACACTTTATCCTTTTTAATACGAATCAGGAGCCGAGGAGTACAGAGCTGTGATTCAGAAGATGAACGCTAACCCGCTCTAATCTTCCTGCAGGGCTTTCTTACCCCATTCTCTAGTTTGGTAAGTAGCATTATCAAGACTATCACTTGGCAATTAAAAGTCCTAAACCTCAATAGCAGAATCCATACACCCATGCAAATTCCTAAGGGATTCTGTGCTGCAGTCCCGATAACCAACCCGTCCGTCAGTCTGTCCTGAGCTGACACCGGAAGCTAAAGCTCAAATCAGTGCATAGCAACTTTCAGGATCAACAACTGACAAGAGAAATAATTTTCTTATGTGCTAAATAGCCACAAATACAATACCTATTAAAAGAACATGGATAACAAAACTTTCAAGTCTTGTAAGTATCTTTAAAATGTGGTATAAAGTAAAACCGTCTTTTAAGAAAGATTTGCTGATCTCAAAGTGAATTCAGCATATCTTCATTTACAAACTGCTACACTCCCTAAGTCAGGTAAGAGCTTATTATTAGCAGAACAATTCTTGTAAAAACAAGTTATCTTAGTAAATAAAATAATACCATTGCACCCTCATTAATGACATTATTTCTCTAATTTAAAAAGAACTTCAGAAACCAAGTGTAGTGGTGTGTACTTTTAATCCCAGCACTCAGGAAGCAGAGGCAGGTGGATCGCTGTGAGCTCAAAGCCAGTCTGGTTTACAAAGCCAGTTCTAGGCCAGCCAGGGCTACAGAGCAGGACCCAACCTCAAAATAAAAACAACGATTTCAGAAGAATAGTTCTATCTAAAAGAATAAAAAGTGTTACATCTTCAGTACGGTATATATAATAAAGCTTTTTTTTCCCTAGAATTAATCTTGGACTCTCACATTAAGAAGCGTGTTCAAAAATGATCACAAACTGCCTCACGCTCGGTATGTGACATCACAACTATGCAGAATAATATACTTCTTTGTGCATAATAAACATGTATTTTAAAACTTGAGAAAATGCCAAGACCTTTTTAAGTTCTATATTTGACCTTAAAGAATATGTCTCCATTTCATTGGCCAAGTGGTCAGACAGGCTGTACGGATAAGGGATGCCAAAATAATCGGCCTCTTCCTGCAGGGCGGCTCGGGTCTGCTCATCCGAGGGAAGCTGCACTTCTCCATGGAGATAATCCAGAATGTACTTAAACAGCTGTCCATCGCGGTCGATGACGCACGCCCCTGGAAGACAGTCCCGAGACAGTCAGGCAGACCCATCAGCAATCTGGACGCTCCATGTCTCAGCCACACACATCAGCTCCCACCCACATGCACACACAGCTGGACCAAGCACAGAGCCCAGCATTGACTCTACGGTGGCTGCTCTGTCAACTATAGGACAGCTGCTTCTCCAGGGAAACATGCTGTCTTCCCTGAAGAACACAGAGAGAAGCTAGTGTGCGGTCAGCCTCAGTACCATCACCCGGAATGCCACAGGAAAGCATCAACTTTCAAAACACAGTCATCCCCATCCTTAGGTCATGGTTGGCCTTTTCTCCAACTCACTCCTTTGCCTCTGTGCAGGAGCAGCACCACAGACTTCAGAAATTGCTATTTAATCTCTCTATGAATCTCCATACAGTCCTAGTGAGCTCGGTAATTAGTGGGCTAATATGATACGTTCTAACACAACTAAGAAAAGGACTTTACAACAGGGCCCCACTTAGACGAATATGCACACTCATGCTCCAGACTTTGCACATTTACCGGATTCATCTGTTTTCAGAGGGAAACGCCCGCTGAACATGGATGCTAGCATGGAGTCCTTAAAGCGGCACAGAGAGTCCCGCCGGGCCGTGTAAATGCAGCCGCCCACATTCAGACGAAGAATATCTAGCAGCTCTTCTGCTTGGGGGCCTGCCATTGTTCCCTTGGACACCTAAAGTTTTGACGGACGCTCTCACACACTTCGAAACAATCACAGTCGTCCCAGATGTCTGTAGAAACAAAGGACAAACAAAGGAAAATAAATGGATAAGATAATATAGTTTAATGTAGTTTAAACAGATTCTATTCTGTGTGATAGGAAAGGCATCCGCAATGCACTAAGCTGGGGACATTTGCATCTGAGGATTTATAAATATCCAGCGACTATAAATCACAGTTGATAAAATAACTAATGATCATACAAGGCAAGGCACAGTCCAGCACATGGAAAGCAAAGACAAGACATGCTTGTGATCTCTGGCACTGGCATGGGTTTTGAACAAGTCTGAAGAAACCATCTAGACTGACGAGATGGGCGTGGAACACAGGGAACCGCAGGGCTTTACCAATTACAACCTCTGGTGCTTGGGTCAATCGATTGTCTTAATTTTCTTGTTCCCTTATATATAAAATTGAGGCAGCAACGGTCCACAAATCTCCTGAGAAGCAGTTAAGGTCACACACACACACACACACACACACACACACACAAAAAAAACATGTGGCACAAAATCAGAACGCAGCAAATGACGAATTCTACACGGTGGCACAAGTTTCCCGGAAGGTACAAGCTGAGGGACTTGAGACAAACACTGAAGATATGGAACTGCCAATAACTGTGATCCTGAAATTGTAGCTAATTATATAACTAGGTAATGTATCCTTTATTAACTGGGATCAGAACTGTGTTCACGTCATGGCTCCTGGTTGAGATCATGAGGCTTTTCTTGCAGAGGACCTGGGTTCAATCCCCAGCACCATATGGCTCAGGACTGTCTGTAACTCCAGTTCTAAGTGATCTGACGCCCTCGTCTGGCCTCTGCTGTCACCGCGGTCACCGCATGCACATGGCGCACAGATAGATACAGATGCAGGCAAAATACCTACATACACAAAAATAAACAGGATGTCCACAAATGAATTCTATTTATACGGGTAGCCAGACTGCTCTAGACCTACAGGTGACAGCTTGTCAGTCATCTGGCTCTTAAATTCTAAAACGGCCAACGCTTTGGGGTCGTTCTTTTATAAATTTCTTTATCCATTCCAAACATTGTTAACAAATGACCATGGTTCTCTACGGAATCTGAAATGGGTTGGAAACATGTACTCTCGCCATTAAGAATCTGAAGTATCTAAACTTTCACAGAATGTCTTAAGGTGGCTGCCAAAGTTTTACTAACGGATCAACTGAAATCCTTCCTCAGAGACACCAACTTCACCAAATGCCAATAAAACGGGAGGAGAGCACTAGAGCCGGAGGAAAGCCAACCGACAAAAAGCATTAGGAATCCAACAAGCTTCAGTCTTCCAAAGACCAGTTACTTGTAGTGGCATTTCATTTGTATTCTAATAAACAAAGCTTGCCTGTAGACCAGAACGCAAAACAGACATACTAGTCGGCCACACAGGCCAGGCAGTGGTCGCGCACGCTTTTAATTCCAGCACTAGAGGAATATAAGGCGGGATGAGACAGAATTTGCTCCTTCAGTCTGAAGATTACAAAGACCTAAGAGCTTTCTAGTAGTTGGCTGCTTTGCTTCTCTGATCTTCAGGTTGAACCCAATATCTGTCTCTGGGTTTTGATGATTCACGCTACACTTACTGAGGTGACCTCTTGCTGCCTCAAAGTCCCGGAGCTGCCCGCAGTTACCTGCTCCCTACGATCCTATTTTTCCTGTTCCTAGATTAGTCTCATTTATCTCTTGCAAGGGCACTAGACGCTGCGAAGAGAACTAGACAGACATCACCTAACACACAGTAAAGACTTGATCACACAAGAATCCTTGTCCCTACAAACAGATGACAACACTGGGCAATGGAGTCACTGGTTTGTGCAGCAGCCACACGAACTTGCCTGGGAGCCAGAGATAACCTAGGGCAGCCGGGTGAACCTGGGGGATGCACCCACAGTCCACCCTACCTCCGGGGCTCCCGCTTTCGGCCCTGCCCTCACTATCAGCTGCCCAAGGCCGATCCCGGGGAGGGCACTGCTCAGATGCACCCCCTGGGGCCCCCTGTGGTGTGAAGACCCTCCGCACCGAACCGTCGAGGACGCCAGCCTAAAAGGCACACGCCCCGGCCACGGCAGGATTCAGAGAGCCTGAGAGGCGGAGGATCGGCGGGGAATCGGCGGGCCGGGGACTCCACTCGGAGGAGCACAAATCAAAGGGCTCACGGCCCTGCGCCCAGCCGGACCAAACCGGGCAAGGAGAGCCAGCGAGCTGGGGGCGAGCGGGCAACACCAGGCCCCGCCAGAGTCTTCCTCGGTTCGCGCAGGCGCCGTCGCATCGGAGCGGCCGGGCCTCCCTCGGGACGCACCCAACGCTTCGGGGCCCGAGCTCCGCCACCCACCCGGCGCCCGGGGCCTCCACCCCGGCGGGCGGAGCGGAGCGGCCACCGCCTACTGACCTGCGGCCGCCCGGCCCTCGGCACAGCCGCCCGAAGCCGCGGGGCCGGACCCGGAAGTGAGCCGTCGTCGCCCGCTCCTCGCGGCGCCCCCGTGCGGTCCCGACGCGCAGTGCGCCGGAAGGGAGGAGGGAGGGAGGCCACGCCCTGGTTCGCCCCGCCCCCAGAGCATAGGCCACGCCCCAAAGCACCATGCCCCGCCCCCGGCTCCTCTGATGGACAAGGATAGGTGCCTCCATTCATAAATCTATATCTTGGATGTTGTCGTTTGCATAGGGCGTGGCTTGCAAAAACTTTTCTCACTCGGGATTCTTCAATTTAGTCTGTGACAACTGTCAAAGGCGGCAGTTGGTTTCTAGAGATATTTTTTATTAGATCTTTAGAAATTTCGTACCTCGGAATAAGATGCGATTTTTATTCTTGTACAGGTCGTGAAATATTCTTCTTCAAGACGCGCAAATTTTGTCGTAGCACTAAAATATGTAACATCGATTCTTGGGTCATGGGCTGTAGAAAATCAGAATGGCTGCCTCTGTGCCGTACTTTGTGGGAGACACAGACACTAACGACCATCAATCGTTAAAGAGAGTGATAGCTACCTCGGAGCAGCGTCAGGGCGATGTTGGGTTGAGACCAAATCCTGAATGGAGAGTCCCTTACCGATATGGGGAACTTTAAGCCGAGAGCTGAAAATGAGAGCTAGTTCGGAGTTTACGTGTTGAAGAGACGCTTTGACAATATTTTTGGGAAGAGAGAGAATGGGTGGAAGGTCATTGCGGCACAAAAGAACTTGGAAATCTGTAGCAAGAAAGGAAGCTAGGCTATTTGAAGCTGTGTGAGAGCAAGGACGATACGGAAAATTAAACATGGCAACTAGAACGGAACAGAACAGTAGTAGCCAAAGCTATGGTGATGGCAACGGGGTTACGGATTGTCTTTAGCAGGGGATTACAGCTATTCCTCCATCCCCAGCTCAAGTGACCTTAGGAGATGCTAGTGAAATATGAAGTAAAAGCCTGATTGCAATGGGACTCTGCTGTGCAGCTTCTATAAGGTTGCCATCCATGACAGGGCAGGACTTGGCCGTTACCTACTGTCAGCTCCATGGTTTTCTATCAGTGTGCCCACTGCACTCCATGCAGACATATTAAAAGGATTGCAAGTAGAAGAATTCATTATATGTATTATATTTTCAACAAAATCACAGAAGAAAAATTCCCTAACCCCAATAAGGAAATGGGTATATTGTTAGTTAGGACTTTGACGTTGAACGAAATGCACTTTGAATTGTGAGCTGGCCCTGAGTCTACGGGGAGGAGGGGTGGAAAAGCTATGGCTTAAAAGGGATACGTTTGGGTATCCAGTTGACGAGGATTAGATGCGTGGCTGTTAATACTGTCCATTTGAAATGATGCAGAATCGCCTCTCCCTACCTGTGAGCGAGTTCGTAGACCGAGTTTATTGAGGCAGGAAGACCCACCCCTCAGTGTGAGTGGCACCAGTCATGGGCCGGAGTCCTGGACTGAATAAAAAGAAGAAGAAACTGAGCCGAGCCCTCTCTGGGCGTCCTGACTGTGGGTGCAATGAGACCGCTCATCTTAAGCTTTGGTCCCTCGTGACTTCCACACTGCGGTGGACTGTACTCCCAAACTGTGAGCCGAACCCCCTTCTTGGGCCTGCTTCTGCAGTATTTACTACAGCAACGGGGGAAAAACGAAGGCAGGGAATCTGTGGCGAGCCTTGCCCCTTGGCCAAGGCACCCTCTCTGTCTTCTCCACAGATGCTTTACACCACGCAATATCTTTCGCTTCTGTCAGCCAGCCATAATTTGTAACGGAGCAGTTCTACCTCCCAGACTACTACAAATAAGATCAGGTGGCTAAATGAAATAACTACACTGTTTCTGCTTTGTTTTATTGGTTTATTGATCTGCAGTGTCCTTTGCTGGGCTCCGGCTCTCAGAGATCATTTTTCTTCGATGATTTCTCTTTCGGTCATGCTGGTTTGTTAAGGATGATTTCTTTACACGTAGCAAACTCTCCCCACTTTTATACTCCCAGCTTCCTTGGGTGTGTGGGTAGGTGTCTCCAGACAATCGGAATTTAATTGCCTGGAATTCCGCCTGAGGTATAGAAGAGCAGACAATTAATTGCTGAAGGAATCAAGGAGAACTGGGGAAAGGCACTGTCCACCCTCGGGGAGTGTCACAACTAGACCGGGAACTCTGTTAATTTAATTAACAATAATTGAGCCTCATATAAAAACATCACGGGCTACAATACTGCCTTAAAAACTCCAGCCTGTCTTCCCCTTCTGCAGCAGCCCTCAGATTTGCAATGGACACTGTTGTTGCCACACTGGTACCAATAAAAACGTGTTTCTTATATTTTAAATTAAAGCTTTGTCCCGTGGCGTCTTTCCCTGGTGTCCTCATACTCTGCAACACATTCTCGGGTGGCAAAGCGTTTCCTGGGAGGAGACGGAACACACATTTTGACTCACGCCCGCTGGGAACCCATAACAGACCAACGTACGGATACCACCTAAGTCCAGCTGGGTAAACCAGCGAGTTTTATTGTGATATTTACAGAAATGTGGGTGAGGGGCTTCCTACAGGAGCAGAAATGACCCAAAGGCAGCTGCATCACCATAGCCCACCCCAGCATGGGAACCTGCAGCTCACTGCACAGCAGGTAGGCAGCTCAGCAGGCTGGAGAGCGACCGTTCCAGGTGCCTCATTTGGTATAAGCCTCACCCAGGCAGCTCCCCTGCTTTCTGCTTGTTGCAGGCAGCTGCTCTGGTCTCAGTCTTTGCAGCTCTTCTCAGAGAATCCTCTTTGCGTTGGACTTCACTGTCTTCTTGGCATCTCAAATCCCTCAAACACTCGGCGTCTATTGGTTACTCTGGCAGGGAGGGCGTAGTGAATCTGGTCAGTTTCAGGGACTTTCCATTGTTTGCCTTTCTGTTTAAAGAGCTTCCTGCAGGATGCAAGGTTTCAATCTCAGAGGAGACTGTTATACAGTGAATCTGTTATGGCAAGAAAGAGGTAGTAGCTGGGAGCATGAAGGAAGCGATCGCACTGCAACTGAGATCAGAAAGTCAAGAGAAATCAATGCTGGCGTTCTGCCGCCTTCTCCTTTCTTTCCTTTTCCATTCCGTCTAGGATTCCAGTCTAGGGTATGGATGCTGACCACATTCAGGGTGGGTGCTCCCTCCTCGGGTAAGTCTTTATGGGAAACACCATCACAAATAGGCCCAGAGGTGTGTCTCCTAGGTGATTCCAAACCCAGTCAAGCTAACAATCAAAATGATCCATCAAAAGTCTTGTGGGTCTGGGCTTTCTCAGACATTCACCAGGACCGTAAATAAATTTTAGGAAGAAGAGGCTTTTTATTTTAGATACCCGTATCCCGTGTGGGAGTAGGACTTCACCTGGGCACATTCCCAAGATGCAGCAAAGATTTTCATCCATACTTTTTCCATTTCTTCCTTTGTCGTGCAGAAGCCTTTTAATGTAACGCAGTCCCAATGGCCAACAGTTAGTCTTCTTACTAAAACACCAGAATCCTTTTTAAAAAGTTCTTGCCTAGCAGGGCATCACCACCTTTAATCCCAGCACTTGGGAGGCAGAGGCAGGTAGATCTCTGTGAGGTTGAGGCCAGCCTGGTCTACAGAGTTCTAGGACATCCAGGGCTGTGACACAGAGAAACCCTGTCTCGAAAAACAAAACAAAACAAAAACGTTCTTCCCTATGCCGGTATCTTGAAATATTCCCCCTATGTTTTCCTAAATGGATTCAAGTGGGATCAACGTATTAAAGAAACAAGTCAGACACAGAAAGGCAAATATCACATTTTTCTCATCTGTAGGCACTAGAATTCTTTATAGATCATAAAACCGTTTACACAGACGTACATAACATGAAATCATAAGGAGGACGAGGGGATGGGAGGAAACGAATGGGAGACACAAAGGGAAGAAGGGAAGTGGACAGGACAGGGGTTGAATCCTGTCAAAATGTCCACTATACCTAAATTTGTCATTATGAAGTATAGCACTATGTGTGAGGAACATAAACCAATCTAAAACATGTAAGTGATATTTATGTCAAGATCTAAAGTTTCCTTCTTTATATCTAGGCTTCCTTTGTTCACTGTTATTCCCAAATTTTGTGAAATGGTTTTCACTGTTTTAGCATTTTTCTTTGCAAATTTATTTTTAGAGATGTTTACATATCTCCCTCCCCCAAATGCATTTATAAAGCAAGCTGCCATTTCATAGACTCTTTAAGATGCAGTCATAATAATGCTCAAATGTCCTTAAACGATAAAAATAATGTCAAAACATGACTAATTTATGGCCAATTAAAAGAAAGCTATTTAAAAGTTTTTTTAAAGATTTATTATTTTATTTTATGTAGATAAATATTTGGCCTGCATATATGTATGTGCACCGTATGTGTATCTGCAGAGGCCAGAAGAGGGTATAGATTCCGTGGAACTGAAGTTACAGAGAGTTGCGAGTCACCGTGTGGGCGCAGGGAACCAAACTGGGACCTTTGCAAGATCTACAAATGTTCATAACCTTTGAGCTATCTCTCCAGCTCCCTATTGCATTTTTAATACGATGGACTAAAGCAAAAGTTATTGTATAGTTTCTCTAAATTCTTCATATGCACTATAATCATTTGTGAAGGGAACCAAACTGTCTTGGAAAATAAAGAGGCTCACACATTTTAAAATATAGTTGTGACAGTTTAAAATGCCAGTCTCGCGGTCCTGTTAAAACGGAGAATCACCGCCGCTCTTGCAAGCACAAAATGAGAAAGGATTACAAGAGCAAGAAGCGAGGATCACCACTGGGAGGCAAGGATGCAGAAACTGGACTCAGGCGAGTGATCCCAAGCCCTGACAGAGATTCGAGTTGCCTGGCAACCTTCCGGGTACCGGAACGACGGGCGGCCACGCCCGGCCACGCCCGGCCACGCCCACTCAGCTCTCGCAGCAGCGCGTCCCGCCCCTTCCGGCTTCCACTTCCGGTTATCAGCACGCCTCCGCGCCGCCTCCACGCACTCCGATTGGCTGTGGCGTCGGCCGCCAACCGCCGCGGAGTTTGAATCGGAGGACGGGTCAGCTGGGCGGCCGAGCTCAGGGGCGTGAGGCGGTCTCCCAGGCTGCAGGGACGGTGAGTCGGCGCCGGTGAGGCCGCTGCGGCCGCCGCCACCGGCTTGCAGGTCAGTGCCTTCCCTGAGGAACGGGATCTGGGCCCGGGGCCCCGGGACCGGCGCGCCGAGCGCTCCCGGCGGGCTCGAGCCTCCGGCCGGCTCGGCTCGGATCTGGGACGCTGTCTGGGATGAGATGGAGGATCTTATTCGGGAGCACGGGCGGCGGGGTCTGGTTTTCGGGGAGGGGAGACGCCGGCTGCACGAGAGTGGCCGCGGGGGGGGGGGCGGGGGGGATAACGGAGGAGTCCTGAGTGCGGAGCAGGTAGCCCGGTCCCCTTGTCGGCACCGCACACATCCGTTCGCCCAGCACCTACGAGGGACTTAGCCTTTATTTCCTTGCACTTTGGAGCTGGGACCCTCCCCAAAAGAGTCGTAGCCGTTGCCCGGAATGTTTCGGTGTCTATATCGTACCCCAAGGGGCCTGCTTCTGGCTTCTGTTCGTGCCGCTTGGTGAAGTCACTGATGTAGGAGGTGGGCTGGGCGGTTAAGGGAGACTCTAGTAGAAACACAAGCATTTGGGTGGGCGACAGCGACATTTATGAAGTTAAAGGGGATCGGCTGATGGGGAAGGAAAGTTCCGCTGGCATTTATTTATTTATTTATTTATTTTTGACTGGAGTATTTGGAAAACAGCTGATTTTTTTAATATTAGGTTTCTTTTCGAGTGTGTTTAGGGGTGACAGTTGATTGGCTATGTGCTTTTTTTATAGTCTACTGTTTATGGGTATGTAATCTTTGGTTTTGAATTTTCTGGTCTGGGATTATTTTTTGCCTGTGTTCTTTTGGGTGTTGTTAACCTCTTTAGGTGGGTGTTTTCCTTCTGGTATATAGGGCTATATTTATTTGTATAAATGAAATATATTTATTTGTTTTTTCTCATGAAATGTCTTATTTTCTCCTTCTGTGGTGATGGAAAGTTTTGCGGGTGTAGTAGTCTGGGCTGGCATTCAGAGTCTCCTTTGAGAAGTCGAGTGTGACTCTAATAGGTCTGCCTTTGTATGTGACTTGGTCTTCTTCCTTTGCAGCTTTGAATATTCCTTCTTTGTTCTGTATGTGATGAGGGGACTTTCTTTTCCGGTCCTGTCTGATGTTCTGTATATTTTTTCTGGTCCGGTCCGGTGTTTTGTATCTTGATAAGCATCTCCTTTAGGTTAGGGAAATTTTCTTCTATGATTTTTGTTGAAAATATTTTCTGTGCCTTTGACCTGGGTTTCTTCTTTTTTCTCTGAACCTATTATTCTTAGTTTTGGTCTTTTCATCGTGTCCAGTAGAGACGGACGATGGGGTATTCTGAACATGGAAGGCTCATTAAGAAAGTGACATTTGAGCGAAGGCTTGTGATAGCATGGCTCTAATCTCTGCTCTTCCCTGTAAAGATGCTTGGGATGGTATTAGGTATGGTGTTACCTCGATGAATGAGAATCTCATCCTGAATCCTTAAATCTGCAGACTCGACATAGACAGAATTGCAGGGGCCTGGCTGTCGTCTTCCGGCCTATGTAGGACCAGTTACAAGATGTGCAGAGTTGGAGGAGAATTAGAGGGAGGATGACAGGAATCTAGGGATTCTTGTGATGGACGTGAAAGGCGAACTGAGAGAGTCCTGTGGACTCAAAGCAGGTAGTAGTGGAGCAGCTGAGTCTGTGGCAGGTGACAGGTTTCTATAGGTACAAGCAGGTGGACACAGGAAGGCTCCTGGAAGGAGTGTAGGTTTGGGAGGTCTCCCCCATTTAAACACAAAGATCAGCATCCCTGCACCCCAGCTAAGGGCTCTCTGGTCCGTTTTCTCTGCCCAGGCAGCACTGACCAAGGTCAGCATCCCTGCACCCCAGCGAAGGGCTCTCTGGTCTGTTTTCTCTGCCCAGGCAGCACTGACCAAGGTCAGCATCCCTGCACCCCAGCGAAGGGCTCTCTGGTCCGTTTTCTTTGCCCAGGCATCAATGACTCCTCTGTTATCCTGTGTGATTGTCAGTATTCTAGTCAGATTGCATAATTATGTATCCTCCTGTTCCTATTATGCTGTAAACCTAGTAGACCATAAATCTAGTAGACGTAGCTAAGCTTATAGTTTCCCGTCTATTCTCCAGCCCTCTTCTGCTCCTGTGTTAGTTATTTCTTTTGTGCTCCCGTTAAACCCCTCTTACCTAAAGTTCCACGTTTGCCCAGTAGCAGAACAGTGCCCATCTCTGGCTGGATATTTCTTCCGTGGTAGCAGGGACCGTATCCTGCCACCTGCCCCTACATGTTCGTGTCTGCCAGGCGTACGATACAGGCTTGTATGGGAAGACAAAGTATTTACCTTTTTGGAATTTATTAGTTCTCCTGATCATATAAATTCCTGTTTTTAGGTTTTATGCAAAGGATTTTGTAAATATTTGTGTACACAGTTTATTTTAAGTTATAGTGGCTTCTCTTTAGAATGTATCAGTTTGCTCTTATTTTACTCTTAGTAACCAGTAACTGTCTCCTCGATCCTTTCTTCCTTTCGTTTAGTGATGGAGTACCCAGTGATGGAAGCTGCCGCTATTACTTCAGGAATCAAGAGACGAGTGAAAGACAGAATTGCAAAGACAAAGTTAAATGTTTCTCTTGCTTCAAAAATCAAAACAAAAATATTAAGTAAGCGCCATTCATCTTTAACTTCACTTACCTTTGGCTCTCTGAAGATTTCGTTCATTCACTACTAAAATGTCAGCTGGTACCTTTTCCATTCACTGTTTCCATGGCCTCCAGCTCCTCTGCTGAGTGGGAGCTAATTTACCCTTGCTGACAGCTGAATTGTAAGCTGTGGCTTTTTTTGAGATGGTTTCTCTGTAGTTTTGGAGCCTGTCCTGGAACTAGCTCTTGTAGACTAGGCTGGCCTTGAACTCACAGAGATCCGCCTCCCACTGCTGGGATTAAAGGCAAGCAGCACAGCCTGGTGGGATGTAAACTTTTAAGGTGGCCATAGCCATTAAATCCTCACTGAATCTTTGTTCCCACTCAGTACTGATTTCACTTGGTCTGACATACTTCAGTAAAAGAGGTCAAGTCTAGATTGCGATCGATTACTAGAAAGGAATAATCTGGGGAGAGGTGAAGATCTCACAGGTCCTGGACAAATCAATCCTTTCATTTGAGGGTTAAGAGAAGGGATTTGGGAGCATAGACATTTTATTGAGTGCGGAGCACAGAAAGATGTGTAAACATTCAGGTTGGTTGCCCTAGCTCCTGTGGGTCTCCAGTGAGCGATGTGGGGTCAGCCTCCCAGCCTGCTTCTCGTCCAGATGGAAGCGGGCAGTTGCAGTCCCCTGACCCCCGTGACCGCTTTGTCTGCAGAGCCACCACTCCCTTGCCCAGCTGCACGCCTCTCTGCTTTTCAGCTTCTCTCTAGCTTTTGTTTCTTCAGCTTCAAAGTTGGGGAATATTTTCTTTCTCTGAAACTATACATGTATTGCCGTTCTTTTCCAACCATCATTTGATATTATAAAGTAAATTGCATTTTTTCTGAAATTATTTTACTAAGGAATGTGCAGTTTTATTAAGGAAAGATAAATTACAAGTTTGGTATTAACTTTTAAAAAATATTGTTGCAGACAATTCTTCTATTTTCAAGATCTCTCTAAAGCACAACAACAGAGCCTTAGCTCGGGCTCTGAGTCGAGAGAAGGAGAACTCCCGAAGAGTCACTACCGAGAAGATGCTATTACAGAAGGAAGTAGAGAAACTGAACTTTGAAAATACCTTTCTTCGCCTCAAGCTAAGTAACTTGGTATGGAAATTGTATTGCTTTGATCTCTGCATTGCAATAGAAGCTTTTAACTACATCAACTACATCATGTAGAAACTTTAACAATGCTTTTAGATTCCAGTCATAAAGAACTGTTGAAAGTCAGCATGCCATGGAAATCCATGCTTAAGGACAGACACCTCCTGGTAGTAGAATAGACATCTTAAGTCTTATTCTAAATGCAAACCAGCATAACACCATAATCAGCAACACTTGGCCGTCCATGCCTTTTAAGTAACGAGCATAGCTCTTGTAGTGAACTGAAGGGCCTCCCACGGGGTCTCTGCCTTCTTCCAGCCTTGCACATCATTGCCTACACACCCACTTCCAACCACAGGCAGACAGCAGTGAGAGCCAGTATCTAGGTCTAAAATGAGAAGAAATTAGCTTAAAATGGAAAAAATGGCCTGTAATAAAGTGATGATTAAATTCCTATTCCTGACCAGCTGTGTTATTTTCCGTGAGATATATGAGTGAGAAAACGGGAAAGCAAATGATCCTTTATAACTGGTGTTGTAAATGTTCAGTGTGTCTGCGTGTGTGCACAGCTGTTTTGACTGTTCACTGCAGTAGCCTTGGAGCTCAGTGTGCGCTCGGCTGACTGCATGGTGTAACCCCAGTAGTCTGGACGCCGAAGCAGGAGGCTTGCCATGAGTTCATGGTGTAACCCCAGTAGACTGGACACTGAAGCAGGAGGCTTGCTATGGATTCAAAACCACTCTCTGCTATGTAGACCAGGCTGGGTTACAGTGTGAGACAATTGTCTCAAAAAATAAGAATAAAGACAACCATTTTTAAAACTGACTCTTCTTATACTGATGCTCTCCATAAATGTGGTATCATTATAACCAACTCCGAATTTTAACTCAAAGGCGTCTTTATTTTGCATGTACAGAATAAGAAGCTTATAGAAATAGAATCCCTTGTGAACAATAATCTGATCACGGCAATCGAAATGAGCAGCCTGTCTGAGGTAAGTGAGCCCCTGTGAGCGGGGCTGTGTGATAGCTGATGGACCAAACCATGGGGCCGTGAGGTAGCTGACGGGAGCCCAGATGAGCCAAACCGTGGGGCATCAGGGCCAGAGCCTTAGGTGTGCAGTGCAAAGAAAGAACAGGAATCTTGCATGATCTGAAAAAAAATTGAAGTTTATGCCCTGGCAATGCTGGAGCATGCGTGGGCCGCCCGTATATGGCGGTTGTGTTGAACTTGTCCATAGTGGGTTTCATGGTCTAAGTTGATGAGGACAACTGACCAGGTCTCTTCCTCAAGAGGGCGCCAGATCTCATTACAGATGGTTGTGGTTGCTGGGAATTGAACTCAGGACCTTTGGAAGAGCAGCCAGTGCTCTTAACTACTGAGCCATCTCTCCAATTATATAAAATAATTTATCATTTTTATAATTGGTTATTGAGATTATTTCATTAAAATCAAATTTTGATTTAAAATAATAAGATTGAATAGCTCTTTGGAACATAATGGCCCACCAGGCATATTTAGAAACAAAGTCTCAGTAGAAAGGTAGCTTTTCAAGTTAGAAAAGAATTTATTTTAAAATAAAAAGACAAATTGAAAATGTACTGGGGTGAAAACCAGAGGCTGATCCTATTGTGTATCAGTCTCTTAAGATAAATTCTAGATGGTTGCATGATTACATAAAACAAACAACAAATGGATGTACAGACTCAGTATAGGAACTGACCTGGAGAAGTGAAAGCAAGGGCTTGGTGAGCTGTGGAGGGGGCGTGTCATGGTTGTCATGGTTGCTGGTGACTTTGGATACTTGTCCCAGGAGCACTGCTTAGCTTATTGTTGTGAATTCTGTGACAACCTTGTCATTGGTCTGTTATAGGCATGTGATAGTGGGGAGAGGGTGTGAGCAGAAGCCAGTGGAGGTAGTGAGCTGGAATTGTACTGTCCAGGCTCTTGGAACTGTTGTCCAGCAGGCAAGCCCAGTCTCTCCTTGTATCACGAGCATACGATGAGGTCTCACACCTACTTCTGTCTTTCGCCCTCGTTTTTAGTTTTCTTTGTTACTTTGTATGTATGGGTGTGGTGGGTACCCACATGCTGTGATGGGGTGTGGATGTCAGAGGACAGAGTTGGTTCTTCCACCAGCTTGTGAGATTTGGTATTGAACCCAGGTCATCAGATCTGTGTGTAAATGCCTGCTGATCTGTCTTGCAAACCCAAAGTAAATACTTCTTTTTCTTTCCAAGTCTTGTTGTGCATATGGAGGTGAGAAGAAACTTTGTGTGGCCGATTCTCTCCTTCTACCTTAACATGATTCCAGGGGTTGAACTCAGGCTATCAGCCTTCCTTGGCAATCCCTTTATGCTGTGATGGCTTAGGCATTGACCTAACTAGAATGCCTGGGAATGAAGAAACAATAGCCACACCAAGTGAAAAGCTGGATTCAGGTGTCCCTTGCATGCTGATGGAGATGTACGACCAGCAGCCCAGACACAGCCCGAGGAGGAGGAAGATTAGCTAATCTAGGTAGCAGGTCTTTGTAGGGGGAGTGGTCTCAGATTGTGGGCATCCCAGACAGTTGATACTTTCTGTGCATGCTGGTTTTAGCTAACAGGAAACCATGTCAACATTCATATTTGAGTCAGTGGAAAGCTTTGCCATTGTTCTGAGCCTCGGGAGACCTGTCATGACTTCTTCCAGCTCCCACCCCTCTACCCACAGTATCTCCTGTTGTTAGACACGTGGTTGTCTTTTCCTGTTGCCTTGGTTAGTGTGGAGTACTTTCCTCTCCTGTATCATAACATTTTTCTCTTTTCTGGATTACTTTGCATCCTTATACAAAAAACTTATTATAACTAATCTTGAAAGCAGCAACAAAAACTACATCCCCTTCTTAGCTCCTGTCTGTGTTACTTTTGAGAGAGTTGTTCCCATACTCCTTCCTCTGGAGTCACAGTCTGGGCTTCTCCATTGCTGCAGCTCTTCAGAAAGTGAGCAGTGGTTCTAGTGTTTCCAGGTCCCAGCTGTTTCGTAGCTGGTCTTAGGGCTCTCCGGAGGCTACACCCCGCAAGCCCTTTCTCCACCTTCTGCTGTTGTTTCAGCCTGTGTTGGTTTCCTTCCCCAGCTGCTTATTTTCAGAGTCCCAGACACAGGTTTCTCTGTTCTGTCTGTACTCATTCCCACTGCGTAATTCTTCCAGTCTTTGTTTAATTACTGACATGTACTGGTAACTCCCAAATGTGTGTTTCCATGCTATATAACACACATGTAGCAGACATTTTGCATATAGCTACAACTATTGTGTGTGTGTGTGTGTGTGTGTGTGTGAGAGAGAGAGAGAGAGAGAGAGAGAGAGAGAGAGAGAGAGAGTATGTATACACATATATGGGTGTATGCATTTGTATTTCTATTTATAGAACACTTAGAAAATTGCCTTAAAAATATCAGGAATGATTATCACTGAAAAGTAAATTTTATCTTTATACTATACTAATTCAATTGTTAAAGGCTAAAGTGCAGAGTCAGTCTGCAGCCGCACACATGCACAGTGCAGAGTCAGTCTGCAGCTGCACACATGCGCAGTGCAGAGTCAGTCTGCAGCTGCACACATGCGCAGTGCAGAGTCAGTCTGCACCACACACACACACATACACGCAGTGAGGGAGCTATTTTGCTATTGTCTCTGTTGGTTTCCTGGTATAGCTTGCTATTTTAATGACAAGGTTGAGATGGTCAACTATTTCACCATTTTCTCTGTTTTACTCACAAACAGTTCCATCAAAGCCCTTTTTTCCTGTCAGCTAGGAAGAGGAAAAGGATCAGTAAGCAAAGCAAGTCCGCGCATCTTCCATTTGCAAGGTAATTGTTTAAAATTTGGTTAGATACTGACTTTTATGTTTCTGCCTTAGAAGATGCTAGGTTGGGCTTCAAGTGTTTTGTTTACTTACATCCTAAACCAGAAAAACAACTGTAGATAGTTTGTACTTTGCTTTGTTGAATTAGACATGTTCATGTGTTACCTGGGCTCGAATGCCCCTGGCTTCATGAAACCCTGTTCTCTTGGTCAGCCTGTGGCTGTGCTACTCAGGTGGAAATGGGAGCTGTGTGTGGTGACTCGTTAAACTCGGTCTTCGGGGCTCTGGGGAAACTTTGTCCCCACAGGCAGATAAACTAAGTTCATCTATAGTAGTTTTACTTTTCTTCTGGCCTCTTTAACATCACGTCTTAACCTGTGAGATTAACTCTCATTTTGGATATTCTCTAAAGTCTTTTCTTGTTTTAATTACTGGTTACAAGTCATCAGAGTACCCAGTTCCAACCCTGACATATTGCACAGTAAACACTGAGGCTGAGTGAGGTGAGCTGAGTGAGAGTGGACAGCAGCGGCCGGAACCTGTGTCTGCGTCACTCGGTGTCTCTGGTGCTTTTATCTGTGTTGAAATATTACAAACCCTGTGTATTACATAGTGCATACATAGTCATGAGCTGCCTTGTGTAAAGGTCTTAGTATGTGTGGGTAGATGCACGTATACTACTCCTGTACATAGCAGAAAATTAGAAGGTGATTTCAAGAAGCATCAGTAGAATTATAGTTGTACATTGGGTAGTTTGATGAAGGGAAACCTTCGCATTGTAATGAAAACATTTAACAGGAAGACGTGTTTAGATATGAAATATCCTATACCACAGGAGAAAAAAGAAGCCTCCTGTCAGATCACTTATCTCGCTTCCTATTTATTTATTCTAGTTCATTCTGTCGATTTATCTATTATCTGTATTGATACCGCTTTCTACCAGTACATTTTATTTTTAAAATAGTAAATTATATTGTCTTGTACTTTTATTTTTTTCAAGCATACACTGGCTGTTAGGCTTTTATTGTTTCAAATATAGTCATATTCAGTCAGGTGTGGTGGTGCCTGCCTGTAATCGCAGCCCCTGAGAGGGTATAGTCAGATTACAGTCGGTACAGTCAGACCAACAAAGGTCCAGACTGAGGGAAACGTCACAAGTTCAAGGCAAGCTAAAAACTAGCCAGAGTTATCTAAGCCCACAGCTGTTTGGTTTTTTTTCCATGCATTCATTATTACAGTGTGTATGCCTTTAGGGTTCCATTAACTTCAGAAAATGATGATGATGATGATGATGATGGTGATGGTGATGAATGGAGAACAAAGTATTACAGCAGAATTGCATCAAAAACGTCACCTGACGTCACCTCCTCGCTCTCAGGACAATCTTTGTCCTTACGCCAGTGTGACTTGGAAGTATTGCTTCCCAAGAAAGATAACCAGAATACATGTGTCTCCAGTTATTCAGAACGAACTTCTTCTAGTGTTGATGTTCATCCTAAAGGTAGGATTGTTTTAGAAACTTTATGTAGTTGTTCATCAGACTTTCTTGAAGACAACAATGTCTAAAAAGCTCATGAGTTGGTGTCTTAGTTCCGGTTTCGATAGCTGTGAAGAGACACCTGACTAAGGCAACTCTAATAAAGGAAGACATTTCACTGAGGAGGTTAGCTTACGGTTTCAGAGGATTAGTCCATTATCATTGTGGCATGGCAGCTGGAGAAGTAGCTGAGAGTTGTCTTGTAGACAACAGGAAGTGAACTGTGTCACTGGGCTGTATTTTGAGCATAGGAGACCTCAGAGCCCACCCCCACAGTGATACACTTCTTCCAACAAGGCCACACCCTGAGACTATGGGCCAATCATGTTCAGACTGCCACAGTCAGCCAGGTCTCTTGCATTTACTAACTTGTACTTTCCAACTTCTAACATTTAAAACTGCTGGTGAAAATTTCAACTAGAAGAAAGAAGTTCCACAAATGTCACATCCTCTGAGACCTAAGACTGTTAGTCTGGAAGCAATCTTGAAAAATTAGCAAGACTAAGACTTCCACTTTGTTTATCATGATTTGAAAAATACTACTACATTGATTTAGTCTTATCTAATCCTTTTTGTGGATCTGAAAAGTGGGGCTGTAGATGGATATAGTGACTTTTTTAATCACAACCAGTTACTGATTATGATGATAAGTTTTAGTTGCCAATCTGAAATAATCTAGAGGCCCTGGAGAGGTGATCTCAATGAGAGATTTCCTGCGAGGAGGGTTGTTTTGGTTGTATTGAGTTGGGAAGACTCCTCCCCTATAGGTGGCGCCATTCCCCAGGTAGGCAATGCTTGACCTTTCAAGTGGAGAAGGCAAGCTGAGTGCAAGTGATCCTCCATTGACTCTTCTCGGTACGTAAGGGGGTACATATGGCACTTGCGTTTCAGGTTCCTGCCGCTTTGATTTCCTGGCGAGGGTGAACTGTGCCAACAACTGTGAGTTGAATAAACTCCCCTAAGTGCTAGTGTCTGTTTAGTCAGAGCACCAGAAACGAGACTGATCGTGCTGATGAGCTTGATCCTGACTCACTGAGAAGACATTCCATTTACACGTCTTCCTGATTGAGGGGCCTAGACTGTAGTCTGCTTGCTCACAGATTGGCTGGAGATTTTCAGACTGGATCACAGAACCCTAACTGTTGAGCTCAGAGCCTGCTGATAAACATTAACTAGGATAATGGAGCGCTCCCACATCCCCCCTTTACCTCATATCCATGAGAATGGATACAGCCGCACCTTTCTCAGGACTAGGATGGGGTGTGCCCAACAGTGGCGCCAGCACAGCTTCTAGGAACTCCCGCTACCGTGGCTAACTGTGGTCAGAGTGAGTTCTGCATAGTACAAGGATCTGTGAAGAACGGCTTAGCAGAAGTCCTCTCGGCAATAGCCAAGTATGTTTTGTTTACTGTAGCATACTTACTTTTCTATTTCTTTATTTTGCAGAAAGCCGTGATGACTCAGACCAAAGCCCTAAGAGTTCTCTGAGTGAGATGAAAACTGCGCCATCTTCCTGCCTCAGCAGGGAAAAACCGTCACTTAACAATGTGACTGAGAGGAGAAAGCGCGGGTCTTCTGCAGAGAACCCGCACGGCACAGACTCAGGTTACCCACAGATGTCTAGTCCAGAGTTCACCTGGGACGTTGAGATAAATGGTTGTGCTAGTGAAACCAGTAGTAAAATGCAAAGAGAAACACAGTGTTCTCCCCGCTTCCCTTCTGAGGCTGCCAGCGACCCTCAGACACAGCCCACGGCCACAGTGCTGAACACCCATGGGTTTCTGTTGTAAGAATCTGTGTACGAAAACGCCGACATGGATTTAACCACCAGTGAAGTGAACAAAATCATTGTAATTTCAAAATGCAATAAAAATCAAAGGAAGAAAAAGACAGATTGTGGAAAGGAAGCGTTCAGAAAAGTTAAAGATGCAAGCTCTGACAAAAGGAGAGAAAGAGCCAAGAGAAAATGTAAAGGTAGTTCAGAAATGGGTGCAGAGGGAAAGACGGAAAACGGACCTGAAGGAGGCTTTGTTGTCTTAGGTGGCAGAGGGGACTCGGAAGATCCAAATTGTATTGCTGGTACTGAGCCACCTCAGGCAAACATGCTAAAGGAAATAACCCTCCCAAGCAGCTTGGATCAAGAGACCATCCAAAATAAAAAGAGGAAGCAAAGACGTATGACAGGCGAGCAAGAGGAAACACACCCTTTCTCTCCATGTTCAGTCAGATTCCTTCAAGGTAGTGAGTTTGATCAATGTCAGAACGCCCCGCATTGTAATAGAAATAAGCCTTCTCGACAGACATTTGTGATTCGTAACTCAGAAAAGGATCATTTATATCCAAACCAGAAGGACGAAGAGACCAGTTCTGAAAAGCTAGACGTTGCGAATGAATTCCATAGAGCTGATCTTTCCACGAAAGATAACAAAACTGTATGCGACTTTGAGACCCAGACTATGTTGGACTTGAAAAAGTTGATCAGTGCGCAGCAAATTCAGTCCAAGCTAAATAATCCTAAGCCGAAAATAAATCGGAGGACAAAAATAATTTCTAGTATGAACCAAATATATGAGGATACTGACAAAGACGTCCCCCTCCAAACCCCAGCGAGTAAAGAGTCCACCCGTGCAGCCGTCAACGCTGCAGAAGAGTTAGAAGCACCTCCACTTGTCGCAAGAAACAATGGAAGCTTACATGACTGTCGGGCACAGAATGTTCTGGATCTGTCCAAGCAAACCACCAGTGTGCACCCTGCTCAGATAGAGTCCCATGTTAGCAGGATCCCCAGGCACAAGGTAAATCGCAAGACAGAAGTGATCTCCAGGGTGAATAATTTTAGTAATGACGGAGGTGGTCATTGTTCAGAAATGGACAAGTCTTTCTTACCTCAAAAGGATAAAGACATCCCCAGAACCTTAAAGGATTTTAGTCAGTTTGAAGTGCCTGCCATTTGTAACAAAGATAGTGCAAAGTTATGTGAGTATAAGACTCACACACTCCTGGGGATGAGAGCGCACGACCATGAGATGCCACCTGCTAGTCACAAGGACTCAAAAGAAGATAAGAAGCCTAGACAAAAGGCACTTCGAAAGACAGAAATAATTTCTAAAACCAACCAAATGCATGAAAATGATGAAGGAAGTGTGCATGACCCATTAAATAAGAAGGTCTGCCAGAAGGTCAATAAATCAGAAATTGTTTCTCAAATGAGCCAGATACATGAGAATACTAACGCAGACGTGAATGGTTTTAAGAGCTGTGTCAAAGACCAAGTTGTTATGAGTTCCTACTCTGCAGGAATCAAGAGTAATAAAGAGGGAAATGGTGAGCCAATCCCAGATCCGTGTGTACTAGTTAAAAAGCAGAGAGACTTTGCAGGCAGAGCAGAGAACATCTTGACAGGAGGGAAGAGCGAACATTCTTCGCAGCTTCCAGGTTCCTCACAGCAGTCTGTCGCCTTGGAGTCTGGATCACACCAGGGCCAGACCGGAACAGATGCTTGTCCCAGAGAGCCCACTAGCCCGCATAAGAGCCAGGAAGAGAGCGCTGTGCTTACTGCCAGCTCTGTGGGCGTGGCCAAAGGAGGAAGCTGCCCAGCCAAAAGAGGAGATAGAGTGAAGTCCAAATCAAAGAAAAGAAAGAGGCCCCTAGCTCTTCCTTCAGATACCCATGGGGCGGTGGAAATGACAGCCAGCACTGACCACACAAAGTCAGGCGACTCCCAGCAAGCCGATAAGGAAAACTACTTGGAGGATGGGAAAATTGCCAAGAATAAACCGTACTTCTGCCCAAAGGCGTTGAAACCTTTGTCTCAGATGCGCTCATCTAACATAAAGAATTCTTCCTTCTACGACATGTGGGAGAGCTCACTGCCTCTGACGTCTTGTAAAACTCTGCTGGTGGAAGGAAGTTCCTTCCTGGAGAGTGCGGACATCTTTCCAGCAGGTGGGCCTGCTCCTGAGAAGACAAAGGAGAAGACTCAGAAAAGCTGCCGCAGAACACAGAAGTCCGGAATAGGTAGGCCAAGGTTTTAGAGTTATGTTCTTTTCACTTGACCACTGGTGTATTTTCTGTTGAAATGGGCAATTTTGCAAAAATTTTAAAGCAGTATATGACTGCACATATAGAAACAGAAGAAATGAAAGGTTTGTCCGTTGAGAAGAGTAACAGATTCTCTTGCACATTTGCATCTAAAACCTGATTCAGGCTTTACTAGGCTTTATCTAATGATGGTGTTGGGCGGATCGCACCCCTCTTCGTGTGTCGGAAGGGGATTAAAGGTCGTAAATGCTTGTGGTGGTTAATTGCACTGAATTTATTCTAGGGAGGGAAACTGCGAGTTTGGGAAGGTGGGGCTCGGTCCAGCTGCCTTCAGTTCGTGTGGTCAGAGCAGCAGTAAGACTGCTCCTCCCCGCAGGGTTGGCACACAGAGATGTAAGGGTTGCCGCGCAGTGTGCGGGAAGTCGTTTATAAAGCAGACAGTGAGCTGCAGAGATGATCATGTAGGTCGTATTGTAGACTCTGATGGGTTGTCAAGACTTTCAGCATTAGTGTTTACTTTTGTTTAACCCTGCTTATAAAAATAATAGTTATTACCAATAACCAAATACAACGATGGGAAAAAATTTGCTGAAACTGGCTCTCACCATTTACCATTATGGATCTTTAAACATATACTATAATAATGCTTTATATAAAACTACTTACCCACTTCTTCCTGAAAGCCCAGTCATAAATATTTTCTTTGTCATCAGAGAATTTGTAAGATTTTGTAGCATTAGACATTTGTATGTAAAAGTTTTTCTACTTGGGACCAACATTTCAGTGTGCCTATACAACACCGGACTTTACAGGCTAAGGCTAGTCTAGATAAAAGGGGCCCTAGGTAAAAGAGTCACAAGAGTCCAGGTGGTAGGATATGTTAGAAAAATAACTCCTCTTTGTCTGCCCCAAGGTGACACTCACACCGAGTAGCCAGAGCTGTGTGTGTGAATGAGTGTGCAGAGATTGCTGTAGGTTTAGGAAGGGTTGAACATGAAGAACTTTTATGTTTTAGAGCTGCAACATTGTAGCCCTTGTTAGTGGTGTGCTGGCTAGTTTTACTTCAGCGTGATACAAGCTAGAGTCAGTTGTGCGAGGGACTCCCAGCTGAGAAAATGCCTTCTGTAGGCAAACCTGTAATGCAGTTTCTTGATTAGTGATTGATGGTGAGGGCCCAGTCCGTTGTTGTTATTGGTAGTGGCCTCCCTGGGCTGCTGGTCCTGGGTCCTATAAGAAAGCAGGCTGAACAAAGAGGAGCAAGCCAGTAATCAGCGCCCTCCATGGCCTCTGCATGTGCTCCCGCCTCCGTGTTCCTGCCCTGAAGCCTCCCGTGATGGACTGTGAGTGAAGTAGGCCCTGCCCTGCCCTGCCCTGCCCAAGGTGTTTATGACCGGGGTCTCTGTCACAGTAGTGAGAACCCTAAGTAAGTAAGCCCGTTTTCCTCACAAAATGAATTTTATGTCTTAAAATGTGTTCTCTTTGCTAGGCCAACTGTATTTATTTACTTCATACTTATTTCCATATCTTTATATATGCTTTTACAAATATTTGTGAAAATATTCCTTTCAGGTAGAGGACTATTCCCAGACTTGGTGGACACCAGTTCTGTGACAAGCAAGCCCGCTAACCCCGAGAACGGGTCAGAAGAGCAGGCTGCAGAGCAGACGAGAAGGAAAAGGCAGTGTGCCCCTCTCAACCTGAGAGAGCCGAACCTCGTAAGGCAAGTGTGGCAGGGCTTGTCACTGTACTTCGAGAAGCGCTGGGCCTGTATTAGTGTTGAACACTCCTGAAACATGTTCATGTGTACGCAGGATGAACTTGGGAGAGATGCCATCAAAATGAAACTTCTTCTCCTTTCTCTTTCAGCTCTGGTTTTAAATTAAATTAGTTTCAGTTAATTTCCATCTTACTGCTGTCATTTTAGAAACTTTAATTGGTAGCTATATTTTTTTATATTTGTTGAAATACAATTTACCAACCACTGTTTTCATAGCTATTACCCACATTTATTTCCTGCGTTGCTCCCTGGAAGTCAGTGTGGCTTATATTTCCTCTGGTTCCGAAGAGAAACAATTTTTTTTCTTAATTTTTTTCACTGTAAACATACACTAGCAAAGAAAGACTTTTAGCCACTTTACCCAGTCCTGTCCCACCCCCACCCCCACCCCCAGCTTTAGTAGTTTTCGACAATGTGCTGGGTTTGATTCAGCTGTGCATCTAAAGCAGGTCTCTGATACTGAGTGATTTCATTCACACAACACTTTTGTATTTGTCTTTAAAGAATAAGGTTTATCTGGGGCCGGAGAGATGACTTCAGCAGTAAAGAGCTAGAAGACACAGGAGGACCTTAGTTCAGATCCCCAGAAATCACGTGCAAGTCAGGCGGGGCAGCGTGCGCCTGCCTGTCCTCCCAGCCCTGGAGAGGGAGGGGCAGACAGCAGGGTCCCCGTGCTTGCTGGCCAGCCGGTCTAGCGAATCTAAGTTCAGTGGGAGACCCTAGATCAGAGAGAGCCAGCTGAGGAAGGCATCTTGACACTGACGTCCATCTGGGCTCTACACACGCACAGGCACACGCACATGTGCACACTCATATGTATGCACTCTCCCTTTCTCCCTCTTACATACACGCACGCATGCACATACACGTGCACACTCAGGAATTTCTTAACGAAGTTACCGCATTAGGATGCAGCAGAACTGGGTTACAGCTCAGGGTAGACTTTGCCCTGCTTGTATGAGACTATAGTTCACAAAACTCTATAAATTCTTACTGCCTTCTAATAACCACTCTTTGCACATTTCCTTCATTCCCATAAAGATACCCCAATGACTGTTGACATTGTTTTGTTCAGAAATCTCAGGTTTTTAAAACTAAGTCAAGTAGCCTTTCTCATAAAATCAGTTTTTTCTCAAAATTCTCAAAAAAATCCTATTGTGTACAAATATTTTTCGTAAGCTGGAGAAAATGATCACAAAATGTCCTTTGGGTCATTTCAGTGTTTGCTCCTCCTGTCAAACCCTGATGATTCTGTCTGGCGTTTCCAAGCAGGAACCAGCAGGTGGCAGTACTCCACGGAGGGTGAAATGGGAAGGGCGGGCCAAGGGGTTTTTACAACTTAGCTTTTTTGAGATGTACACTGTGTCTTTTGGGGACATACTATATGTTGCCCCCATTTTGAAGTGCACAGAATCATAGGTTTTTAAATGCGCACAGATAAGGGATGCAGGGCATACTTGAGTGTGTGAGCCCTTGCAGTGGATTCAATTCTGAACACCACCAAGAAAACCCTCTCACAAGTATGTACAGCCACTACCACAATCAATTTAGAACATTCCCTTATCCGAGAGGAATCCTGTCCTCTGTGCACCTTCTAGCTGGAGTTAACTGTTCTACTTCCTAGTGGTAGCCACCTCTGTTCTGGACATGTGTGAGCACAATCGTATCTAGTCGCTGAGACTGGCTTACTCCGCTAGCACGGGGTTTTCTGGGCTCCTCCATGTGGTAGATGAGCAAGCATTCGTCCTGTGCTCTATGAACAGCGTTTTGCTGTGTGTCCAGACCACAGTTCCACTCCCCCATTATGGGGGTTGGACCGGACCTTTGTTCATTTCTCTTCCCTGTCGTTCCCGCTGTCAGGAACGATGCGGTCGGGAAGGTGGTGTGTAAATGTTTTAATTTCTCTTTGATCTTACACCCAGGCTGGAAATTGTGTACTGAGCTAGACTGTTTTACATTGCTACCCTGTGTTAGAATCCAGTTCCTTCACTCTCATCGCCTGTTTGGCTCTCTGGGTCTAGCCTCTCTGTGAAGCTCTGGTGAGCAGGGTTGCCGAGCATCTCTCCGTGTACGCACTGGCCAATTGCACACGGCTCATGGCCTTTCTCTGCATTAGGACTCCTCTGCGCCCTGTGTTTCGTTCAGCCTCTGTTTCTCCTTAGCCTACCCCACCTGCCGGTTCCCTAGTCCTTTTGTTCTCCGGGCACTTGAAGATCGCAGGTCAGTTATTTTGTTAGAATATCCACAAATTGAGGCTTGGGGATTGTCCCTGTTTGTTCTCATAATTACACGCGTGATGCATTTGTGAATGAGTTCCACGCGAAAGACACATCCTTGGCGCAACACGTCAGGGCTTCGCGATGTCGGTCTGTTCCACTAGCAGGGAAGGCTTATCTTGATCTGACCTGCTGGGCTTCAACTGTGAAAATTTTATTTTTTCCTTAAGGATTGGGAAAGATGCTTTGAGTCCATACATCCTTTTCCTCAAAATTTTGCTTAGTGATTTTAATATTTTTAGTAGGGTTTGCTTGAAATCATTCCAGTGTGGTGCTTGAGAGCATCGCTGAGTTTCTGTTCTGCTGCTTCTCTGAGGAACTCGTGTCCTTTCTTTCTTAATATTGACACGGTGAGGCGAACCAATAGCCGCTGTTATAATCTAGTTGGAATCCAACGTGGTCCATCTTTACTTCGTTACTCACGTGATCCCAACTCTGGCATCGGGAGCCCTCAGAATTGCTTCTGATTTCCATCAACAGTCTTCCTCTTCTGACCGGTCCATTGCTTTCTGACCACACAGGTGTTCAGTCATCATAATGTTCTTCCTGCCCTGGCCTGGGATCAGATGATGCCCTCCGTGTGCTCATGACTGACACTGTGTAGTACTGTCTTCCTGTCTATTCTGCACAGCATCACCGTAAATCTAGCTGCTGAGAAGACAGCACCTACTATCACTTCTCAGACTCTGGGCATGGCTTCATGGGGGTTCGGCTTAGGGCTTTATAGTACCACAATCAGGGTGTCAGAGAGACTGGATCTTCTCTGAGGATCTCCTAACAGATGTTGTCGGGAGACTTTCCTCATCTTGATCTTGGCCCTGGGCTGTTCTCACTTCCAGCCTCCCTCGCCCACAAGGCTCAGAGCTATAGAAAGTCTACAGCAGAACCTTCCGGTGAGATCGTCTTTTCTGTGAAATGTGCTCTCAGAAGTGAGACGACCTCTCTCTCACCCTTGTCACCCCATGGCTGGGCACAAATCACTGTTCCTCCTGTCACCAACTAGAAGGGCTTACATAAAGGCATGACTGCCAGTAGAGGGGATTGTGGGTGGTGTCCTGGCTCAAGTCCATCTACCCAGGGATTGTGGCTAGGCCCTCTCACAGACAGCACTAGGAAGCATATGTATCTCTGTTAATCCAGTGTTGGTGACGCAGCTTCCCCGGGGGATGCACCCACACATCTACTCACATCCGATAGGAAGCCCACAACAGACAGGTACCACCAACGTCCAACTTGATGGACCAGTCAGTTTGAGTGGGGTCACTTATAGGAATGTGCTTATACGGGTAAGGGGTTACTTACAGAGGAGAAATGACCCAGACACAGCTGCATCACCAAGCCCACCGAGCATGGGTGAAGCCCACAGAGCTGGGAACCAGGAGCTCCCTGAGCAGCCTGCAGTTAGCTCAACAGGCTGGAGAGAGTCCTTTAGGTGCCTCAGCTGGTCTAACCCTTCCAGACAGCTCAGCTGGTTTCTGCTTGCAGGCGCTGTGGTCTCAGAGTCTTTGCAGCTCGGCTGATCTGCGAGTCCTTTTTGAGGCTTAGCTTCCTTCCATCTGAGTGAGACTCTCCGTTTTTATTGCTTACTCCAATGTCACGGTTCTCAACCTTCCTAATGCTGTGACCCTTGAATATAGTTCCTTGTGTTGTGGTGGCCCCCACACCATAAAATTATTGTCATTGCTACTTCATACCTGTAATTTTGCTACTGTTATGAATCATAACATGAAGATCTGTGTTCTCCAATGGTCTTAGGTGACCGTGTGGAAGGCCATTCGACCCCTGCGCTAAGGGTCGTGGCCCACAGGTGAGAACTAATGGATCTGCTCAGTTTCAGGAACTTCCTGAAGCTGTTTTGAGTCATTTATCTTCCTGTTTAAGGAGCCTGCAGGATGGAGTGTTCTAATCTCAGAGGAAACTGATACACCATCCACATAGACATATGCTTTTATATTTCTGTATGTTGTGTGTAATGGAACCAGGATATATTAGAGTTGATCTAATACCTCTGGTTTGAATTCAATACCACAGGGCTCGTTTTAGCATTCCCTTTTGCTTAATTTGTAATTTCTCAATCAGTGAGAAGCCTAGTTCTCATTATCTGAAAGTGTTTGCTTGTTTGTTCAATTCTAGCACATAATTTCATAACTGTTATCTCGTATCCCCATTAGAAGCACTTCACCACCTGGGTTGATGTATAATTCTTTGCCTTAGATTAGATGGTTTCATAAACCAGTGAGGTTCAGCCACACTGCCTCTCTTTATCGTCCCAATGTGCGTTCCCACCAGACCTGGGGGAGAGCACCCACAACCGTAACAGAATGTCCTGTCGTATTTACAGTTGGTGCCAGCAGTAGGTGAGAAGCTGTCACCCTGGCCCTGCCCCTGACATTCTGGGGTCCTGGCCCAGGTGTTCTCTGTCCTCAGCTCTTACTTCTTCTCTGACCGATCTTCCTTATATTAAAAGTGCTGCAGGGAAATCTATGTGTGTGTGTCCATCTGTCTTCCCTGTCTGGTCTTTGTCTCAGAAAGACAGTTGTTCTGATTTAATGTGAAATCGTGGTTATATATTCACTATGGTTTGTGGATTTTACTGTTAACATGTCTTCTTTTCATTTTCAATGCTCTGCAACTTAAAAGATATTTTTAAAATACGTTTGTTCCATCCGCTCCTGCAGTCCAGCCCTCGAGTGCGGAGGTGTCTGCGGGAGACGGACACATCTGCCGTGTTCTGTTTCCACAGCTGCGCTGTTATCACTCAGTGTTTCCCTGAAAACATTGTGATCTTTGTTTAAAATCTGTATCAAGTTCAATTACTCAGAGTGGTAGCGTCATTGTCTCTGGAGATGAGTTACGGAGAGAAGGGACCTGCTCCCTGCCTGCCTTTTCTGTCTTTTCATGTTGAGGCTATACACATACATTTCATGAAAAGCACACACACCTTACACGTGTGCATGCACACACAATGTAGAGAAGAGATTAACCCCACCCACAGCACTGTGGAGCAGGGTCAGCCCTCTTTCTGAGAACACAGGAACGTGGGTGAAATACTGAAATGGAAAAATCAACTGGACGTTTTAGCGAACACTAATGTAGAAAAAGACTCAGATCAGAGTGAGGTGAGAAGGATCCCAGAGAGGTAGATGGTTTAAGGAAACCACTCTGGAAATGTTTTTTTTTTTCTCAGTTCTTCCAGAAAAAAAGATAATTAGCGTGGAATCATTATTGCTAATCTTGCCTTTTCTTTTCTTTTGCAGCAAGATGAGAAGATAAAGGAGATATGAATCCTAGCTTTTCTGAGTTCTCAAAGCACAAGTCAGAACAGAAGCATAACAAAGATCAAGACATGAGACATGAAGGAGTATTGTGTTTGGTTTTTACGTGAAGAAGTGTTCTGTTGTTTTCTTTTCTATTTTGGGGGACTTTCCTGGATTATTGTTTGTCTATACTTACATTGAGGTGTGTGTGCATCCAATAACTGTATTTTAAATAGGAAACTTTTTTAAAAAAGCATTGGCCATCACATAACTTGTTAATTTAAATTTTTACTGAACATCATTTAGCAGTTCAACTTTTAGCCAAATAAACACGCTTGCATTGGTCATCTTGTGCAGCAGGGTACCTTGCCTTTTGTTTTGAGCCGTTGAGTAGACATGAAGATGAAAGAGGGTGTGAACGTTATTGCCTGTTACCGTTTCCTCCGCCATGCTGATTTCAGGAGTACTCGTTAGCCGTCAGCTTCTTGATCACTTCCGCCGTCTGTAGTCTTAGCGCCCAGGCCGTGGTAGCTGTCATGCAGCAGACAAACCCTGGGCCTGTTGTGAGTGTCTTTCCCGACTAGCGAAGGTGGGAAGAGCAGCCCCGTCCCACAGACTGGGGTCACATGTGCACTGGGCACCAACGTGAACCTTGTTTCCTGACTGTGGCTGAGATGGGACCCCGACCTCGCGTGCCTGTTCCGTGCCTTCTCCACCATGGTGGCTCTGATCCCTTCCAGCTGCAGCCTGAAGAAACCCTCACTCCCTTAAATCACTATGTGTCAGGGATTTGTGCCTGTAACCAGGAAAGGAGCCAACATCCTAGTTCTCCAGACCTTACTTAAATCTTATCTATGTTTTTAATGTATCTGCTTTTGTCTGTGTGAGGACAGAGGGGGGCACTGCCTGTGTAGGTAAGAGAGCGCCATTGAAGCCTGAGTTACAGGCCGGTGTCAACTGCCCACAGTGGTGGCAAGAACCAAACTCACTTTGTAGAAGACCAGGCTGGCCTTGAACTCAGAGAGGTCTGCCTGCCTCTGCCTCCTGAGTGCTTGGATTAAAGGTGTGTACCACCACTGCCTGACTTGTAACTTGTTTTTAGTAGAATAAGAACACCACTGGATATTATCAATAAAAGGTACAGTGGTATAGGGCTTTGATAAAATGCTTTTCCTTTGGAAGAAGGAGCACAGCAGATTCCTTTGGATGATCGCTTCCTTGCCGTGTCTCGTGAGACCTTAAGACGGCGAGTGTAAATGTGCACGCCTGGGATGGTGACGGCCGTCACAACCTCACACCTGTGTCAGCACTCGGGTGACCAAGGAGGGGAGAGGCTGGGCCAGTTTATCCAGCTGCTCGTTTGGCACCTTAAATCACAGAGGCTTTCTCCCGGGTGCCAGCCTGCTGTGGTTGAATGTGTTTGGCACCTGTACGCTCACGTAGCTCATGGCTTGTTCTGCAGCTGGCAGAACGGTGAGGGAAGGGTTAGCAGGTGTGACTTGTTTGAGGAGATGTAGCGCAGGGGTGGGTTTTGACGTTTAAAAAGACCACACCTTCCCAGTTCGATCCCACCGCATCTCATGGCTGTCGTTTCAGCATCTGAACTCCTGGCTACCGCGCAAGGCTATGCCTGCTGCCATGTCCTCTGCCATGACTATCACCGACTCTACCATCCTCTGGACCAGGAGTCCGAATTAAATGCTTTCTTTTATAAGTTGCCTTGGTCTTGATGTTTTATCGTGGCAACAGAAAAGTAACTAAGACACTGTGGTATAAAACCCCTCACACAGCGGGCTCACACTCATCCATTTATGCAGCTCTTGTCTGCACTCCCCACCGGCCTCTTCTTACGCTCTGAACACCTGGCCAAACCATCTGTTACCCCACGATCATTCTATTCGTGGGACGCCTGCATGTTCCAGAAGGTGATAATCACATGCACTATCTAACTCTGTCCATTGGGAAAACGTGCCCCTCACCAACTGCTAGAGAGACTGTCGAGCACACTTGCCATCCTGTCTGTACCTGCATCTGCTGCTAGCCAACCTGTGAACCAAGCTGCGTCTCTCCCCGTGCCCATCACACGGTCACTGGGATAGTCCACTCTGCTCAGTCATGGAGTGTTAGCTGAGGGAGAGAGGCTGACATGGGATGCCTGCTGGCTGGGGTCTACACTTGCTCACGTGCCTGCTTCCTCCTTCTGTTCCCACTTGTACTTTGCCCTGAATCACTGAAAAGTGATTTGCTCAAAGTTGTAAGTGTTCTGTACACAAGACGTTTGTCATATATTTTCAAAAATTCTGTCTTATTCTGTGGGTTTCTCTCTCTCTTTCCTGTGCTAGAAATGAACCAAGGGCCCTGAACACACTAGACAAACACTCCATCACCAATTATATCCTTAGCTCTTGTTTTGTTGGGACACGGTCTTGTTATGTAGCCCAGGCTAGCCTTGGAATCCAGACCCCCCTTCCTCACCCTCCTGATTGGTGGGAACGCTGTTAGCACCTTTGAAGTTTTGATGAAGTTCATTTATCTCTCTCCTCCTGACCCCCGTGGTCCCAGAAACTCTTTAGATACGGGGCCCATATCTGTCCTGATTAGGAAAGTGGGGTGATTGCTCTCAGGGAGAAATGAAGAAAAAAAAATCCTGATCACAATAGGAAAGAAATAATTTATAAAATCGTCATTCACTAGATAGTATAATTGTGTTGGTATACAAACCAAAAATGAGCACAGCCTAGCTGTTGTATTTAACTATACAGATCTGAGGGGCAGAATAATGAATGAATGAATGAATGAATGAATGAATGAATGAATGAACGAACGAATGAATGAAACCACTTCAGAGGAAACGATTTAATATCTGTGCGATTTACAAGAAGATTTATAATTACTTAGAGCATTTATAATTGCTGGAGCATCCTGAAGTGAAACTTCCAAATCAGCTTCATGAAAATCAGCTGTGGATGATTCCGGGCTGTGAAAATCTGGCTTTTAATGGTTACCATCTTCCAGCAGAGAGACCGGGAGGTGCATCCTGCAGACGGGTGGACCCAGTCCCTGCAGTTCGCATCTGACTCACACAGGGATGCTCCAGGGAACAAAGGATCCAGGTTCGTCCCTTGGAATCTGGACAGAAAGAGCAAGTTTGGATGCTTATCAGTTAGAAACACGCTGGTGACTTAGGTTAAATAAATAGCAGAAGACAGTGAAGGCTAAAACCATGGGTAGGGCCAATGAGAGAGCAGAGAACAACATCACGTGGTGTGCAGAGGCGTCCTGTACAGGGCCCAGCAGAGGGGTGTACAGCTTTTCACCCAATGTGCAGAGGGCTAAGGAAACATGGAGTCAGTGTCTGTTTGTCCACAGGGAGGCCCAGGATCCTATGCAGAGCCAGCAAGGAAGGAGGGCGGAAAGGACACCCCCACAAGTGAAGGAAACTTGTCTTTCAGCTGGGGAGGGAACTGAGTGGCGCGGCTTCCTTATCATGCTGCCGTACAGACAGCGGAGAACCCTAGTGTGTGCTCAGCTTGGACGCTGCACTGGAGGGGTCTTTCCCTCTCGCTGCCAGGGCCTGCGTGGGTGACAGTGGACTGTAGCTCAGTGACCTTGACTCCTGGCTGTGTCCCAGGTTCAAGCCACAGCCCCTGAACTCCTAAGCCTGACTCAGGGGAAACATAAAACCGAGAGAACGAACCTTCTGGTCCCCTCAAGTGATGAGGGCCCGAGCACCCAGGAGACCAACCGAGACCAGGCTGATGGAAACACACAACCAAGGGGCACAAGTTCAAGAGCTACTCTATGCTGCTCGCATGCCCCAAGGGGTTCCTGTCTTCTTTTTATCCATGGAAAAACCACAGCAGTGGGCTAAAGAAATGTAGCCATGGAGCCAGGGGACAGAAATAAAGAATTCTATGGTTTTTTTTTTTTTTTCTGTTGAGTACAACATACCATTTTTGTGAAGGTATCTTCACAGGCCATGCGGATCTTCTCTGGAGTCAGTGGACTTTTGAACCTCAGTGGTGCAGAGATGCCTCTCTCCTTTCTTGTTGCGCTCACTGCATCATGGATGGCAAAAAACACCGAACAACCTAGGAACACCCCAGACTCTCCTAGACCCTTGAGAGAAAGGAGCCAGGTAGGTGAGGACACAAAATGCCCTCCCTTTCTGAATATAGTTTCATATGCATATTGTACACACACACACACACATAACCTTTAGACTGCCATACATATATTGTTTTTGAAAAAGCAATTTACCCATTGACCTTAATATTTATATACTTAGAATTCTAGCTTAAGAAAATGATTTCAGGGGCTGGAGAGATGGCTCAGTGGTTAAGGGCATTGCCTGCTCTTCCAAAGGTCCTGTATTCAATTCCCAGCAACCACATGGTGGCTCACAACCATCTGTAGTGAGGTCTGGTGCCCTCTTCTGGCCTTCAGGCGTACACACAGACAGAACATTGTATACATAATAAATAAATATTTGAAAAAAAAAAGAAAATGATTTCAAATGGGACAAACACATACAGAAATGAAATTGATTATTGCAATATAAAAAGTCAAGTGGGATCTGATAGTCCATGTCAGGCATATTGGGAATATTGCACCATGTTGTTAAGTCGATTTATACTTAAATGTTTACTATGGAATCCTTCTATAGTGTCCTAAAGACCTCAAACACCAAGCAGACCAGTGTCTCCCCGCCATACAGACAACAAAGAAACGCGGGCTCCATCAGCGAGCACAGCTCACCTTAGAGGAATACAGGGTGTTGGAGTTCTCAGACGGCGGCAGGAAAAAGACGTGCATCTCTGTGGGGATGTCGCAGATGGCCGGGATTTTGTACTGGTTTGGACCGCGGCTGTACAGAACGCCTTGAGGGGAGTAATTCAGCTCCTCTATGGTGTAAAGTCCCATTCCTTGAACAAATGCACCTTCCACCTGAGGGGAGAGAAGGAATGTATCCCATGAGGAGGCTTCCCAGGAGCATGTCCTCTGCCTTCCAGGGCGTCTCAGAGAGTGTCCCCAGGACCCCATCTACAGCCATTTCTGTATGTCCCATTCTGTGCTAGACTCCAAGTCAGAGGCCTTGGGTTTTAGTCTTAGCCATTGGAATGGTAACTCTGGGTGAGTCCGCACAGGCTTGTGCACACACCGTCATGTCTTCCTCCAGTGAGGCAGACGGAACCCTTCACGGACCCGTCTACCAGGGTAAGGTCCCCAGGGGATGTTTCCTCTTCAGACTCACTGCACTTCCTGCCCCCCAAACAGGAAACAAGAACAAACAGTTACACGTACCTGGCCTATGTCCAGGGCTGGGTTTATGCTGTGGCCAACATCCATCACAATGTCTGTTCTGATGGTCTACAAAATAAATATTTAATGCAGGTAACACAGAGAGAAGAAGCTGAGAAATGCCTTCTTCCAGGTATGGGGTCAAGTCTTTCTTTGGACAGATCATGTTATTTTCATGATAAAGAAGCAACCAAATTTTCATTGTGTAACCACGTTTGTTATCTAAAACCTTTGTTTTTGAGATAGGGTCTCATGTAGGCCATACTGGCTTTAAATGTCGCCAAGGTTGTTCTTCAGCTTCTGATTCTTCTGTGTCCACCTCCCCATTGATTAACCACCACCATGCGTGGCTTATGTGGTATTGAGGACTGAACCTGAGGTCTCAGTCATCCTAGGCAAATGCTCCACCTTCTGAGCTCCATTCCCACCCTCCATTCTGCATGGCTTTAAAAACCAGATTTATTTACTTTTATTTTTTGTGGTTGGGTGTTTGCCTCCATGCCTGTGAAGGGAATCTAGCCAGCTCCATCATGGCGGGTGTGGCTCCCACTGGCCTTGTCCTTCTCTCCCTTTCTCTCTGCCTTGCTAAAAACCATCAGATTACATTCCCAAAGACAGCCATCAAGGTCTGGTCACTAATATGGCCGCTTCCACCTTCTGAGGCTACCAATGTCCAGCTATCAAACTACTGAAGTCAAGCAATCAAAATTCTCCTTTGGCTTGCCTAATTAACACCTCATCCTAACACGGGGTTTCCCCTTCTCCCTTTATAAACCACCATTTTCCTCTGTGACATGTCTGTGTCCCTGTATCCAGAGGCAGAACTTTGTCATCGGAGACAATTGCCCGTGCCTGGTCTCCCTTGTCCTCTGTCTCCTGTCTTTGACTCTCATTCTCTGCCCTCTGTCCCTCTGGGGCAGATAAATCTCCACTGTGCTGAGAACTTGACCTTGGGGGTCCAGAGCCAATACTTTTCCTCTCATATTACAGTATGTATGGCCACTCTGTGTGTGCTTGGTGACCACTGAGGTCAGAAGGTTGCCATACCACCAGAAACTGGAGTTACAGATGGTTGTACGCCAGCACGTGAGAACTAGGGACAGAACCTGGATCCTTTGCAAGAGCAGTGAGTGCTCTTAACCACTGAACCATCTCTTCAGCCCCACACAGTGCTCTTAGCCCCAGATTAAGTAATATTTGTTTTCCAAGGGGATAAAAAAGTTCATTTGCTTTGGATTAGCTTCAAGATGGCCGATTCCAGAGACTAAATTTAATCTATCACAACAAACAGTGAAACAACAAATGTCAATATCTCTGTCCTTCAAAAGCCTCATCACAAAGCCCTGTGGCTACTATCCAAGCTAATCCATGGAGTCTACCCAGCTCGGTGACATCACCGAGCCATGGATCAGGACGAGGCAGCAGAAAGTCAAACTGCTTTCCATTGCTGCAGAGCTCCATTCTGTGGGCGGGGAAAAACCAAATCCACCCTTAGGACTGGTGTTCTGCTCACCTAAAAGTGCAGAAAAGAGCGGGCCCCGCCTGTGTGCTGGCAACACCTCCATCCCCCAACAAGTCTGTAGATTCTTGGTGTGAATGATGGTTTCCACCATGCAAACACGCCCTGTTGATCGTTGTTTAGGAACAAAGAAAATGCACAGCTGTGCGGTGGTGTCGCACGCCTTTAATCCCAGCACTCCGGGGCAGAGGCAGAAGCTCAAGTGGGTCCATAAAGGTCCAATTACAGTAAAACAAGCAAAGAAACAAAACCCTGAACCAACACCAGGTTAGTCATTACTGTTCTGAGCGCCCACAAGGCCAAGACAGAAGAAAAACCTAAACAGGTATGCTCCCACCGACTTTTTATTTGAGGGCAAAGGGATTCAGAGATTAGTTAGCACTAGAGAGCTCTCAGCGTAGTGTGGGACAGCCACTCTAACCCAAGAGTCAGGCTTGAGGTGACAGTCCTCTGCGTCTGCCCCAGGTTCCCCAGAGACAAATCTGATATTCTAGCAGGGAGGCTCAATGAGGCTGTACATAATCTCAAAGATAAGGCTGACTGTACTTAAAAGTATATGCTAAGAGAATATTAAATGAAAAATTATGCATAACAGTCTGAAAACATAGACACAAAATTTTGGAAACCTCAAAGCTGGAGGTTGCTTCTTGGTAGGTTTGGGGGCAGATTGTCACTAACCCAGTAGCTTAGTGACATGACATTGTGAAGGCTACCGCAGTCCCGTTTGATGTGTCTCTGCTCATTTATTATATAATGGCCAATGAATACTTTCTTTACCACAAAAGGCCGAGTACAAGAAAGGAAACCAAGTCCTTGAAGCTGTTGTGTGTGTCCAGGAGTGTGCATCTACAGCCCACCCATCCCCTAAAAGTATAAGAAGACACTTAAGATATCCAAGGAGAGGGCATGATTGACCACTGCCTCTCCTGAGCTGACCCTTGGTCCTTCTTAACAAGCTTTGGACACCTGTGGTGCCCTTAAAGAGCATCGCGCTAAGACACTTCTCATACGAGGTCAGGATTCCTAGTTGAGAAAAGAGTCTGCATGGCAGCTCTCGTCGGGCTGTTTTGAAGTCATTTCTTTCCTATTTCCAGTTAAAACTGAAAGAAGGAAACACCTAAGAAGGATTTTTGTTTTCCACAGAAGGAAACTGGTAATTTTCATTTTTTTCTAGCAATACAGAGAGATCACCCTTAGGGCTAATGCGTGGTGCTGCCACACACCCAACTTCCTTCCAGTAGGCAGCACGTATGGAATTTTTAGCATCTCACCCATACAGTCAGGGGACCTTCCCTGGTGGAACTGACCTTGTGGTTCCCAGTCAGGCAGTCTATTTCCACCTCTGAGCAGGCAGCTCCAAACACAAAATACTCGAAGATATGGCCTTCCCCTGTCTCCCAGTTCATTTCCACCTCATAGCCCCTGAAAGAAACAGAATTGTCGAGGCGCACTGTTAGGTGATCAACTCCTGCAATCTCAGACAATGGTGATTAAGCCAGCAGAAAGGGAGCTGTGGCACTCAGAGGTGGACCTGAGTCTAAGGCCATGCCAGCACATAACACATGCCTAACACATGTGTCCAAGAAACATGTCTTCTATGGTCCTCAGATTGAGGGTTCAGCCTGCATCTTAAGGCAAACGCCGTTTCAAGGGGCCTTATCTGCCTGCTTTCTCTCCTTCTGGCTCCAGGATTCAGTGTTGCCTGTGAGGATTCAGGTCCCCTGGCTCCTGTGAGCTGGCTCTATGCTTGCTCCATCCCCCACTCTTCAGCAAGAACAGCTGAATGTCAACGAGAAAAGAAGTCCAGGCCAGCAGCCTGCTGAGTCCTCTTCCCTGTCTCCCCTCTGTCCTCAGCCTGGAGGTGGCCATGAAAAAATGCTACCAGTGTGTAGGGATAAGCCCACCCATTGGGGGCAGGCTGGCCTCGGGCGAATGTTTACTGATAAATGGGTGCACAGAAGCCGCGCTCCCCTTCCTGCTTCTGGTACTCCTCTGGAACCTTGGTTTTGTGAGTCTGGTTTTTTCATTAAAGTTGTTCAAATATCTATTACTATTGGTCTTCATTAATCTAAACCGCCACACCAGTGTCTGTCCCTGATGGGCAGCTGGAGTCCCAGGCAGAGTGAGTACAGGAGCTAAGACCCTGCCCTGTCTCAGCACTCACTCTCCATAGAAGCAGTCAACCAACCGTTTCCTAGAGGGTGGGATGCTCGGGGCTCCACAGCTACTCGGATCTCTGTCTGCTCACACAGGGGGCGCCTATCCTAATTTTGGCTTCGCTTTCACCCACACTCTTGGGTCTTAACTTCAGGGATAAATTGCACTCTCAACAAAAGCCACGGCTGTGGATCTCAAGCACCAGTTCACAGTAAGCCACATCACGGCCACAGTGGGAACCGAATCAGCACCAAGTCTACCGGTGTGAACTATTTTCCCCAGAGCAGGTCGTCTGGGAACTTGGGTTAACTAGCAGATAAAAGTTTCTTCCCACAGCAGACTAACTGAACGTAGTGAGTCAGGTTGGGGGCCAAAATCGCAAATAGAACTGAAATTCTTCCTCAAGCTCATACCGGAATTTTCCACAACACTGGATTGAAGGGATGGTCTTACCTGAAATATCCAATAGCCGAGAGGCTGATGCTCTGGTCAAAAGCGGTCTGCGCCTGGGGGGGACGAGCAGAGCAAGATATAAGAAGGAGTCCCGAGAGAACTGCTCAGGAGTTTGGTTTATTTCAACATGTCTTCAGTATTACAGTCACAAGGATGGCCCCAGATGAACAATTCCTGTCACCAACAATCTCCATCTACATAAGCAACCATGGCTCACTGGGTGTAGTAGCCACGCTAGGTCAATGCACATGGTGGTGGTAAATGTCTGCTCTGATATGTTATGCTCGTCAGCTGAACTTTAATGGTCGTCCACGTCCCGCTTATGAAGTGATCAGTCACCTGGAGAGACTTGGGCTGTTACTTCTGGGATACAATGGTTGGCTGTTTACTTTTATATCATGTGTGCATAACAGTTTCAGTCGAGCAGAGGGATTTGCTAAACAGTGCCATGACATCAACAGGTCCCTGTGTCTGCAAGGACATATGGTTGTTTACTCAACAGATAACCAAAGGTCAGGTCAACAGACTCAAGAGAGACTGTGACAGGCGCAGTGTTACGGAAGAAGGCGGGCTCCATGGCAGCATCCTCCAATGGATGGCAAAGGAGGATGTTCCTGAACTACATCTGGGGGCAACTTTCTCCAGTCAGCCATTCTCAGCCTTTCTGAGGTCAGGTGTCACTAGGCAGGGGGAAAACAATGATGCCCAGAACAGATGCAGAAGTTTCATATTCCATAATAATAGTAGTATTAGTAGGTAGTTTGTTTTTCAAAACAGGTTTTGTTTTTGTTTGTTTGTTTGTTTTCCTGAATAGCCCTGTCTGTCCTGGAACTCACTCTGTAGACCAGGCTGGCCTCGAAATCAGAGATCAGTGTACCTTTGCCTCCCGAGTGCTGGGATTAAAGGCGTGTACCAGCACCACCCAGCTTACTCCATAATTGTGAATTATGAAATCAGCCTTTTTGAAATAGCAGGAGCTTTTGGGTGAGAGAAAGGTGACTGAACTGAGCCACCAGGATTTAAGGCACCCTGCTTATCCTCTCATACTGTACTGGGCTAGCTCAGCGCTGGGGTCTTTCCAAGCAGAACGGTATGCAAACCTTTGCCAAACCTGTCCTTCGATACTGCAGAGCTAATCACGTAGAGCAGTCGGCATGGCAGCTGCACCAGGGGTTATTAATGTAAGCTCCACATCATCTAATGCTTAACAATCCGCCATTGTGAAAACTTAGCTGGTCTATGACAGGGCGTGTGTCTTCTCCTCCAACCAGACTGCCAGTGCACCAGGAAGCAGGCGAATGTTTCCAGTCCACTGGTCCAGTCTGTGACATGTAGAGAACATGCCCTATTTGTTTTCACAAATTGTTTTCTTCTTGTGTGTATGGACATTTGCTTGGAAGGCGTGACTGTGTGTGCACTGCCTGCAGAGGCTAGAAAAGTGCATCCGATCCCTTGGAACTGGAGTCAGCTGTGAGCTGACGTGTAGGTGATGAGAATTGAATCCAGGTCCATCGGGACAGCAACACATCCTCTTAACCTGTGAGCCATCTCTCCTGCCCCTGGTTTCCCATCTCTGAGTGAGCAGCTATCTGAGCTTCTCAGAATGATTCCAGCATTGCTTTTCTATTTAGGAACAGAAAATCGGAAGGAGGAGAACACACAGCAGTTATCCAGGGAGCACCTAGGTTCCACGGGACGAAACATATATGTGTGGAGCTTAGGGCAGGAGCTGGAGCACGGACCCCATCTTTCTGTGTCATAGAAACACGCCTGCATGCACCCCTTCTCCCACTGCATGGGATCTCCATGTGCCACAGGCAGAGGGCCCTCTGCTCGTCATTGTGCAAGGCCAGAGCCTTTGAATTACCCCCTCCATAAACATAGCCCACACTTGTCTCTCCTCCCCCTCCTCTCGCTTGTTAGCTTCTATGATAAACACAGAGAAGCGGTGACTCTCACCCAATCCTTCCACGTTCCCTGAGGATTCTTGCTGATGATGGGTTCAAGGCGTTTTAGAAGAGTCTGGCAGGCGTCCTGCAAGTGATTTTAAGTTACGGTTCTAATAATTTTGTGAAGACATCAATGTCCAAACAACACGGTATGTCATCCCACAGAGTCACCTCAACAGCACAGAGGAACAAGGAGACATAGGGTATCCGTGCAGTAGAGGACGGCATGAAAGACGTCATGCAGGGATGTTTGCAGGTGTGAGCGGGTCAGACACGCACTGGTATAAGTGACAGTCGCCTCACATCCTACACTAGGTCAACACTTAACAGGAGGACCCTTGTACACTACTAAACACTGGTGGCAGAACATGAATCTTCTGGGCATGTTGTTCAGGGTTCAAGAAGCCAGAGTGAAACACAATGAACTGGGATGGAGAGAGGGCATCGCCCGAAGGCCTGGCAGGAGGTAAGGAATCTGACTGAACACAGAAGGGGGAAGACAGTGGGGGTTTGGGGTGGAAGTAAGAGGACTGGTGACCAGTGGAGCAGCGGGCACAGAACTGCTGGGTGCTGCGTCCCTGCTGGGTCTGTGTGCCCACCCTTCCCTGCACTGAGGAGACTTGGGAGATAAACGACTCTTCTCTTCTGATCCCCAGCCATGGATCTGACCCCAAAGGGCTCGTGAATGATGCTACTTTAGGAGGCTTTACCTTAACTGCCAACCCATTGAGATCGGCCACCACAGACCCTCCAGAGGCATTGGTGTTGGGGACGGTTTCTGTGCTTGTCCCACGCAGGTGGACACTGGACATCGGCATCCTTAGTTCACGGCTGACCACCTAGGTTTGGAACCAATTTTCTTTTCAGATGCTTTGGTTAGTTGCACCCTATGCTCAGACGTAGTTGACACAGAACATGTATGCAGCCCTCAGATGCAGGACAGGGATGAAGAAGCGGAACCCTGACCTCCTTCAAGTACAAAACCCCTCTCTTCTAAAATCCTGCTTGCTAGATAGTCTAGACTCCAAGTTCTAAACACATCTTCCTTTTCTGCTGGTTCTCTCATGTGAAACAAAGTCAGGAAAAGGCTCCAGGCTAGTGCAGGGGAGAAGCTTCATCCCCGTCTCTGGGTTAATGATATCAGCACTGTCAAGCTAATCTCACCATACCACTCTGCAAACTCCTAGCCAAGAGGATATGACGTTAGCAGGAGCTGTATGGTTCTCCATGCAGTTCTGAACACACTGCAGGAAATGAACACCTCTCAGGAAGGACTCTGGCCTCAAGAACACGTGAACCATGGAAGAGTGGATGGGGCTGGGGCCTCTGAGGGCCAGCATGGTGATTAGGGATTGCTTTGGTCTATTATTTTACATTTTAGTTGATTCAAATTAACCTCTCTCTGGCTAGCAGTACGCTTGATAAAGTTTTTTTCGCAACTTGTCCAAGGACATGGGCATTCTGAACCCTTCCAAAATAGCAGGCTCTCAGAGAAGCATCCTGACAGAGTACGCAGGCTCTCAACATAAGGACTTAAGGACTTTGGCTCAAGGAAGGAAAAAAAAAACACTGAAAACTCACTGAAACATAGAACTAAGAATTCTCAAGTTTTAGCAGCATGAAAGCAAAAAACAAACAAAGAAAAACCCCATGCACATCCCGGGTCCCTATAATCTAAAAATCTAAATCTTGAGCTGCTTTCACTCACCTGGCAAATTATCTAATTATTTCAACAGTTCATCAAATTTAGCGTTAGTTAAGGGCACAATAAAACAACAGATACTTTATGGAAAACAATTTGGCAGCCCGTGTCAAGTAATTCCAAATGCCCATACCCCATCGCCCAGTAATTCCTCTGCAGGTGAGTCACGTTAAGAAAACAATTGCTGAGAGGATCACGGGTTTATTTTGAGAAATATTCATGGAATAGCTCAATAACTGAGGTAGAGTCAATTACAAATACACCCCCCAAGCAGCCATTAAAAGTCATGATTGCTAAGAATCTCGTTTGCTTGTCTGTTTTGCCTTTGAGAAAGGATGAGTTTGGCCTGAGTTTGATCCACCTGCCTTAGCTTCCAGAGGGCTAGGATTATAGGCAGGCACAGGTGTGGCAAATTGTAAAGAATTTGCAATGACACAAAAAAAAAAATCTGACAATGAACAGCATAACACCAGCAACATCTTAGTAATTTTTATAGTAGGTAAATCGGTTGGGTGGTGGTGGCGCACGGCATTAATCCCAGCGCTTGGATGGCAGAGACAGGAGTATCTCAGTGAGTTTGAGGCCAGCCTGGTCAAGAAACATTACAATCCCTCTGAATTTACACATCTTTTCACCACCCAACAAGAACTCAGAAAATGGGGCTGGAGAGATGGCTCAGAGGTTGAGAGCACTGGGCTGCTCTTCCAGAGGTCCTGAGTTCAATTCCCAGCAACCACATGGTGGCTCACAACCATCTGTACTGAGATCTGGTGCCCTCTTCTGGCGTGCGGGCATACATCGAGGCAGAATGTTGTATACATAATAAATAAATAAATCTTTAAAAAAAAAAGAACTCAGAAAAGGACAATTCAGTTGTCAATCATCGAAATGGTAGCAGAAAGCAAGTACACAGCCATCTTCAGCAACACAACAAACCCATCTTTTGGCACACGCTTTTCTGGCATTCAGTAACAAAACTGACTTATTTACCCAGTTTCTGCTAACAGCTTAAGGCTTAAACTGTCAAAGCTACAGTGTCCTACCCTGTTATTCTGAAACAGCTATGTACGCTCACCGTCTTCGCTCATGAACACATCTGTACGGACACACTCAAGAGAATCCAGTGTTTGTACGCTCACCTGGATCATTTTAGTGTGGACTCCCTGCCCCATCTCAATGCCACCATGAGTGACGAGTACTGAGCCATCGAGATAAACGTGAACCAGGGCGGCTGCCTGGGGAGGGGAAGAAAAGAGGCGAATCAGAAGAGGCGCTGACCCCTGTCAGGACGTGTCTCTGTAACTAAAACACTGTCCACCCCTCTCCCCAGTCCCTGTCCCCCAAATATATATCCTAACAGAACCAGGGCAACGGCAGGGCCAGTGCTGCATGGTGATCACCCCAAAATGCTAATCCAAGTAAGGTTCACAGAGAAACGTTTATTGTTTAGTTGCAAAATGACCCAGAACCACAATACACCAGTGGTTCTCAACCTTCCTAATGCTGTAACACTTTAACATAGTTTTTTAAGTTGTAGTGATCCCCAACCATATAATTCTCTCATTGCTATTTCATAACTGTAATTTTACTGTTGTTATGAATCTTAATGTAAATGTCTCATATGCAGGATATCTGATTTGTGACCCTCAGAGGCGTCGCGACCCACAGGTTGAGAACCACTGACCTGAGCCATCTTGGCACAGAGCTGCAGACCTCTGGAGTGATCACCTGACTGCACAGCTCCTCCGAACGGTGCAGAAGCAACCACGCTGCCCACAGAATATAAAGCTCTTCTACTCAGAGGCAGCTAGACTAAGTGACCTCGTTTACAACTGACGAGCATGCGGCTTCTACCAAGTCTTACTAGGCTAGAATTGTCCACTGTAGATTCTAATTCAGTGTGTGACTGTGATTGTTTATCTAGAAGGTGACAGGATAAAGATGGGGAGAGGAAGGGACCCTCCTACTCTCTGCTCACGGTCTTCTCGCTCCGGACACACACAGTGCATAGGTGTCAATAGGAGTCCATCCCACTGCCCCACCCATTCCTGCTTTTCCCTCCATGAGACTCATGCAAAGAGAGGAGGCACAACCAGTGACGTCAGGGCTTGGCTGCATCTCTGTGTGCATGCACAACATACACACATACGTGTAATAGATTAGATGAGGAGTCCCCATCACTGCTATACAGCAAGCTAGAACATAGCGGTCCTTCACCAGTGAGCACACACAAGTTCTATTCAAAACCAGAGGCAGAAAGCGTAAGTGGGGTTTAGGGGCTAAGCAAAGACTGATTTAGTCAGCTAAAGGAACCAGGACAGCAATTCAAAAACTTTTCTCTTTAAAGGTATAAGGAGAGCCAGGAGGTGGCGGCGCTTGTCTTAAACCCCGACACTCGGGAGGCAGAGGCAGGCAGATCTCTGGTTTGATCCCAGCCTGGTCTACAAGAGCTAGTTCCAGGACAGGCTCCAAAGCTACAGAGAAACTCTATCTCAAAAACCCATTAAAAAAAAAAAAAGAAAGAAAAGAAAGTTACAAGGAAAAGCAACTCCTAAAATTGCATTTAAAAAGTTAAATAATTTATCTTTCCAGGTTTAGCTGACCCTTACCAAGCAAGAAGTAGGGTGCCCAGTGCCCCACAATGCCCCATGTCTATTTCACATCTAGAAACACCGAGTCCGTCTCTTACTGGACACATGAACAGGACCCAAAGCTGGTATCTCAGCTGCTTAGGGTCAGCCTGCAGTAAATCACAGGTGCCCCATTTCCCACCAAGAATGTCCCTACCCACGGTGGGGGCATAAGCAGAAGAGCCATTGTGTCCCAGAGTACTGCAGCTTATGCAAAACCCAGCCTGGGTGGGGCTTAACAGCTGGGCCGGGCCATCACACAGCTGATCCAGTGTGAAGGATATTTCCTCGGCTCCTCTGTTTCCCCAGGTCTCTGACGGGTGACATCCCAGCCTGGGTTCCAGGAACTGACCTGTCCCATGGCTACTGTGAAAAGACCCACAGGAAACTTCAGGGGGATCATGGCCAGCCCCCTCTTCTTCCAGGAATTCTCGGCATTGAATTTTTCTACAGCTGTTTTCCTCGTAGTGAAGGAAGACTTGGCCATACATTCTCTCCAGCACTCCATGAGGGGCTTGGCATTGATCTCTTGCTTGTAGTGGGTACAATCAATTGGCTTGTACATGTTTATGGTTCGAACCTATGAAAGGAGAGGAGAATGAGAGGTGAGGGGAAGCTCAGAAGACACAGTTTGTTCACCCCCTGTCCTCTTTCTCCACTTCTGCCCGTCCTGAAAGGGTCAACTTATGTGCTGCCCCGTGGGCGCTAAAGCCATTCTCAGCCATGACATTTTCCTTATCCCCCACTCAGAATCACAACAGCTATGCTAGACTCTCTTGTTTCTATGCCATTCTTATTCAAGTTTATAGGACGGAGCCCCTGGCCTCTATTCCCGTGTGTCTCAGTATGGTCCGGTTACATCCCTGACTCTCAGTTCTTGTATTTGTGGGTATCTGTTGAAAGGTGCCTGGCCTATGCAACCTGGGTTACATAGATGCTCTGGCGAGATAGGACCACTTATTCCCAAAGCCAACCCACGGGGATATTTGTCTAAATTGAACTGATGGCTAGGAGGAAGGACAGCTGAGATTACTCTGTAAATTCTTAGAGAGTTCCATGCATGCGCACTGCACATTTTAGCTGCTTCCCTTCCCTTTGTCCTCCTTAGCCCCTGGCCCATCCCACTGAAACCTTTCTCCTTCCCAGGCTCTCCCACCCGTGCATGCTTTGTATGAACAACTCTACACAACTCCTGCGGCTCGTGCAGACTTGGGTAGGAGGTTATTTTCTGCAGCATGGGGAACTGACTAGTGGTTACACCACTGAAGAAAGCCACATGCCCTGTGGAGAGCAACCACTATCAGCCATTATTCCCTCAAGGCAGGGTGAAGCTGCATGATCTCCTTCCACTACCTATGAAGAAATGTTTACTGGCTCCATCTTGGATAGGTCTTACACAGGAAACCACAACCAAACATATTCTGATCTCCCCAGAAGTCTGACACCCAGAGTAGACGGTGACTGCCTTCCCAGAACCAGCAACTAAGACCCTCACCTGAGAGCAAAAGACACCAAGTGTCTTCTATTCCTAGATGAGAAACCCTCCCAGTTACGGTCAGCTCCCTCCACAGCAGATAGAGGCCATTATAAAAACACACACTCCCCCAGAAACCCGTCTAGAAATTGCCTAGATCCCCGTAAGAGAAAAAGTGGAACAAAATGCAGTGTGCCTTTGGAGGTATTGTAGATTTTAAGAGATCTACATTGCTATCGACAGGAAGGGATACCTTTGATTTCCCCTCTCACTCATGTTACCAAAATAAGAGGACAGAGGTAGTAAGGGCTGGACAGACTCAGGCCAGTGATTTCCTCTCTGGATCACCTCTCAAATTCTGCAACCGGAATGACCCCAAGCCTTCCCAGCTCAGATAATCAGCATATTTTATACACGAGTTAGAGGAGGTTTACCTGCTCAGGGGACAGGCCACATTTGATTGCCACTTCTGTGATACAGACTTCGGTGACCAGTCCTGCCTGAGGAAAGCCAAATCCACGGAAAGCCGTGTTGGATGGAAGGTTGGTTTTGCAGACCCTGCCCCGGCAGCGTAGGTTGGGGAACTTGTATGCATTTTCCGTCTTCATAAGCCCCATTTCAATCACCTGCAGAAACCCAGAATGGACGTGAGAAAACTTTGGCCTTCTGTGAATGTCCTAGCATGCAGACACCTCCCAGTGAAACCAGGCTGGAAACAGCTCGCTCTTCACATCTCAACAAGAACACTGAAATACTTGGCACCCCAGGTCAATACAAATTGCTGTAATACAATTTTAAGGGATTTGAATTCTTCTCAATTATTGCCTTTGATTTTCACACTTTTGCACAAATCATTTTTTTCAAGTTCTGGCTATTCCTAGAAGCCCTGGATATGTCTGTATCCCCTAAGGATTGGCCCTATAGACCGAGACAGTCTAGAAATTTTAAAGGCATTCTGGTATCTGCTTTAATGCTCGATACTCAACCAGAGGAAACCCTTCCTTCTTTCTACGAAATATGGATATTTAGCAATATCTGAACATAGTTTTGGCTGCTGCCAGATTGGGATCTGGCATGACAGGGACATCTACAGGTCAAGGATGCCGGTGACATCTCATAGTGCACAGGATGGCCCCATAAAGAGTTACACAGTTGGAAATACCCAGAGAGCCAAAGCTGAGACAGCTCAGTCAAGGGCTCGCAGCTGGGTGTGGGGAGCATGGACAGGAAGCAGAGACACAAATTTGGCCACGGTCTTTTCTCCACTTGTGGTTCGTAGTAACTCTATGCTACTGTGCAGTAAGAGTCTCCGCACTTTCCTTAAGTGTTACATAAAGAGTAAATGGTTCCTGAGTGGAGTCATTTCCTGTCACACTCTTTGGAGAATGAAAACCTCCTTTAATACGCTTACATATAACGACTCATCCAGGGAGCTTCCTCCGTTGCAATAATGCTCCATGTCCAGGGCCACGATCCGGCCATCCTTCATGAATCCCACCTGTGGGCAGTGGGGCAGAGAAATGCCTGTTGATACTGGCTCAGGAGATCGAGTCTACAGAAAGTTTGCTTAGTCATGCTTTGGAAAAACCGTCACAGAGTCAGATTAGAAATCTGTTTCTTTGATGTGGAGCTGGCTTAGTGACCCTGGGAAAACACTGTGTGGCAGTTAATCATCAGCTCAACAGATCTAGAGTTGCCTCTGGACATCCCTGGAGGGATCATCTTGATTGGGTTAACTGAAGTGGGAAGAGCAACCCTGACGGTGGGTGGCACCATCCCCTTGGCTTAGGTCCTAGACAGCTCCAGAGAAGAACAGGAGCTGAGCACAGCCCTCACACTTCCCTTCCTCCGGTATGCGCTGTAGTATGAACACCCTTCATGCGCTGCTCCTGCCCTCTCCACACGCTCGCCATGATAGGCAGTCCCCGCCCCCCCCCCCCCCCCCCCCCCCCCCCCCCCCCCCCCCCCCCCCCCCCCCCCCCCGCTTCCAACTCGCTGCAGTGTGAACACCCTTCACACTATGCTTTTGCTCTCTCCGCACCCTTGCCATGACGGGCACTTCCCTCCAACTAGAAAGCGAAATAAATCCTTACTCCTTTAAGATGTTTGGAAGGGTGTTTTGTCACAGCCACGGGAAGCACAGAGTACACAGGGGAAACTCTCTGCCTAGCTTTGAAATGGAAATAAATCAGGGAAGCGCAGAAGAAGAAGCACAAAAGCTCTTTAGTCAGAGCATCCGTGTTGCCATGTAAATCTCAATCTCATTCCCAGTCCTCACACCGCTCTCCACCACTGCCCATCACTGCCATGGTCATGGCCTCTGTAACTCCAGCCCAGTTCATTTAGATGAAGAGCATTTCTGTTGCCATGTCCAGTTTTCCTTTCTCCCCCAAACGTACAAACACCAGACCACCAATTTCCTGCCAGAATGCTCACTGCTTTCTGGTTGTTTTTTTTTCTTTTAGAAATCTCTAGCTGTGTTCTGTGGCCTTCTTTGTCACATGGTGCTAAGGTTTTCAACAAGCACTGTTTTATTGTATACAGTATACTCAGGAGCTCATCTGGTCCATATATCCTACCACCACGTCTCCACCCTACTGCTTCCTGCCTGCATTCATCCTGCCTCCTGAGCCACATCCTGCTCCATCCTCTCACTCTCAGACCATCCTGCCTGCAGCAGTATCATGAGCCTCCTGTGAGGACTCAAACCAGTTACGGCTGCAACTCATCAACCATCAACTCAGTCTCACTGTTCTGTGTGAGGTCAGGTTTAAAGTTGTTATTCTGAGGTTCTGAGGCTCCCCCAGGCTGGTATCTGGGCACACAAGACTTCATTTCCTAGCCAGGGAGTGGCAAAGTCAGTCTCAAAGACAGAAGCTAAGTCCCCCACTTACAGGGCTGGACCTGATGTATCAGCCTCATTAGTGTGCCTTTGCCCACTGCCTTGTGTATACAGCTCCATGGAGGACTCAGAGACCCTGTACAGAGTTGCAATATAGTCCTTGGGGACGATGACAACATCGTGAGTACATGTGTACCATGGTAGTCAGTAACTACAGGTGGCCACTGTGCACTTGAAATATTGTTAATGCCACTATAGAACACAATCTTAATTTAATTGTATTTTGTTAATTTAAATAGTTACACACAGCTCACGGTCACAGTGTTAGAGAGTGCAGTCTAAAGGGTTAAAGTTGTCATTAGAGAAACGGGTCCCTGAATGACTAGAGCAAGGCCTCCCTCCCCAAATCTATGCTTGCTACACGGCTGTTACCTACATGAGAAATGACATAATAAAGGCTTAAGATCCTGTCAGATTTTGGTTATTTGTTAAAGCTATCAGACAACTTGAAAATGTAAAATGGTCTTTTAAAAGGCAAAAGATAATGAATTTCTATGATAAAAACCTTTTCTAGGAATTTCTGGGTCATGGTTTTTCAAGATACGTTTGATATATTAAAAATGAGGAACAATTTGCAAATAATTGCAATTTCATATAGCACTATTGTTATAGGAATTATTCTATTTTTCCCTTTTCTGTGAAAAGGATGGTTATCAGATCTCCATTCATGGACATACTCAGAGGTTTTCCTATTATTCACTCTGCAGTGCACAATTCTAGATGGTTCTCTCTCTCTCTCTCTCTCTCTCTCTCTCTCTCTCTCTCTCACTGACATCTCTGAGCAAAGCAGGAAATCTCATTGAACTGGATGGTAATTTAACTGGCGCACAAGGAGTAGGGAAGCAGACGATCATTCTGTCCTGGCTGGTTTTTATGTCACCTTGACACAAGCTAGAGTCACCTGACAGGAGGGAACAGCAATTGAGGAAATGTCTCTATAAGATTGGGCTGTAGTCAAGGATGTAGGGCATTTTCTTAATTAGTGATTGATGGGGGAGGCGTCCGCTCATTCGGGTGATGCCAACATGAGCTGGTGGTCCTGGGTGCTATAAGAAAGCAGGTCGAGCGAGCGACGGGGAAAAAAAAAACATTCCTTCATGGCCTCTGCATCAGCTCCTGCATCCAGGATCCTTCCTTGATTGAGTTTCTGCCCTAAATGCTTTCAACGATGAACTGTAATATTCAATTGTGGGTAAAATTAACCCTTTCCTCCCTGAAGTGCTGGGTCATGGCATTTCATCACAGCTTTAGACACCCTGAAGAGGACACATCCATTGATGCGTGTTTTCTCCCCGGCAGAGCAGACAGACACTGACATCTGCTTGTATAGAATATTCTATCTGCAGCACAACTCTTTCCCCGGCTCCTTCTCCTGCTCACTTTATACTTTCCAAGGTAAGGGTGGCGGCCTCCAGTTATTAACATGTCTTCTCCTCTTTCCAGAATGCAGCGGACTGCGCGACCATGTCTGAGACAGAAAATAAAGAAGCGTGAAACAAGCGAGCAAGTAAGCTAGCAAGTTTTCGTCAATGATAGTATGCCTGTGTGTTGGCTCCAAAGGCAATTTCCTGCTGTGGGAAATCCTCCAGCCAATGGCCTTTGGGTTGCTACCCCACTTTGGGCATGGTTTTGTGTGCTATTTATGCAGATGTAGGGGCATGCATGCCTCTTGGCTGCTGGATTCAGTTACAGTTCCCGGAGTACACAAAGAACTACAGATCTCTACTCTTTCTGTGTGATTATTCCCACATAAATAAATATCCATTTGGGGCTATTGTGGAACTCTTTTGTATGCTAACAATTTCCTATGGTGAGGTTTTGAGAGAGACAAATAAATGTAAGCTTATCCCAGAAAATATCTATTTAATTCAAGAGAGAGTTAGAAAGACAAACACACTGAAGTAAGGGGAGAAAAGAGGGAGATTGATTGACTTGGGGAGACTACGCAGTTATAGCTGATCAATAAGCATACAGATCAGACTCTCAGTGCTCAAAGCAAGGGACTCCTTCCACTCAGGACCTGTTCCTGTTGACTTTCCAAGTACTATAATAATTCATTTATTTGCTTGTTTATTATTTATTTTGGCTTTATTAGACAGGGTTTCTCTGTGTAGACTAGTTTGTCCTGGAACTCATTCTGTAGACCAGGCTGGCCTTGAACTCAGAGATCCTCCTTCCTCTGCCTCCGATTGCTGAGACTAACACCCAGTTCAAGAACTGTAATATTTTCACACTGGCTTCCATCATATTTTTCAGAAATTGATACTTCTTTTGGTTCTTAAATAAGGCAAAGATGTTTCCTAACCTGGCATCTGGTAACGGGTTTCCCCACTTACTTGCTGGCGGCAAAGGCAGTGACGGCGGCCAAGACGCTGGTTTTGTCCACTTTTCCTCCAAACGCCCCACCAACACGCCTTACATGACACATGACCTTGTTGGCTGAGAGCTTCAAGGTAGAGGCAACTACATCCTGGAGACAGTAAAGTTTTCACTAGTCCCATCTTCAGAAAAACGTACGGCCATCACTTTTATACCCACAAACTTAACAGGAAGTCTTTCCCCAAGTGCCATGACCTTTACATATTTGGATTTCATAATATTGAATACGATACACAAGTCATGATGTAGTTATTATCAAAAACAGAAGGAAAATGTCCAATAACCATCACCCACACTCATGCTCATGGTTAGCTCATTTGGCTTGAATGGCATTGCCAGAACCACTGCTAATATGAACTAGTTCTTCCTACAGCAGTGAAATAGTCCTGTGTCTCCTAGACTAATATCTTTCCCCCTTATCCCTTAGGGAGGTTTTCTGAATCAGTAAGGTGCTGTGGTCTTCTAAGCTTCTCTATTCGCCCATCTCTACTTTTCCTGTCCTTACTGGGAAACTGAGAATACCGCCCAGCTGGACTTCCCAGGATGTCTTGATCATCCTAATATTTATAGACCATTTTGTCTAAACAACTGGTTTTTATTGAAGGGGAGCCCAAGATAATAATAACCCATTGTCACACAGGAAATAGAGGAGATCTATGGAGCAGCAGGGATCTGGTCCCTCTTGGTGACCTACCTGCCCAGTGCCCTGTTCACCCCCACGCTCCTCCTCCCCTGGCTCCTTGGTGCCTCCTCACGGCTTCCAGGTCCCTTTGCTTTGCCCCCTAACTTATACCTAGATGCTTAGATCAGTGCAGGCCAACCAAAGCATCCAGTGCTTTCAGACGAGACCCGTGGTTGAATGGCTGAGTGGTGTTTGAACCGCGGAACTGCCAGAGATAGCCTCACTTCTGCCATCGAAAAAGCCTCACTCCCATTACAGAGGCAAATTAAGGCTTCTTCTTTGTAGGATTTTGGGTGATTCTGACCCTCGTCACACTCTCCTTTCTCTCATTCCTCCACTCAGGTTATTTTTGACTTAGCGGGTTTAGTGCCTTGCCCCGTCTTTTCCAATACTGTCTCCTAACTGCTTCTTGTAAATCAGGTCCCATCACTTGACAGGACAGGCTGTTCTTGTTTTCCCCTCTTTTTCTCAACAGCCAAGAGGACATCAAAAGATGCCTGCTGTAGCTGATTTTAAAGCTATGGATCTACAGACAAAGTCTTCTCTCTATTTTAATAAAAACCCTCTTCTATGTTAGGAAGCTATACGGCTGTTTATATCCAATTTAGTATGGTTATTAGTACTTAATATGTTGTTCTGCCTGTAACTGTTCTCAGTCCATTTTGCTGGCAGAAACCATTTAGCCGTGCCCCCCTCCTTAGGACCCCGTGTTACCTGTATGTACTTGGGAAACTGTGTGGACACGTAGACGTCAATCTCTCCATCCTCTCCCTTGGGAACAACAAGCATGCTCTGGGTTTCCATATAGAAATGCTCCTGGCCTCCTATATGTATTTCACCTGTTACAGGAAATACTTAGAAGTCAGAAGCTGGCAGAAAAGCAGGCAGTCTCTCCCACCCACTCCCATGGTCTCCAGACACAGAAACTCCACTGAGTGAGCTCTAGACAGAGAAGCCTCACCGCGAAGGTGACGAATCCCAATGTTCAGCTTCCAGGGTGAAAGCAGAGCTATAGAGGGGAATCTTGGGCCTGTCTGTGTGCAGCCAGATCCCTAAGGAAAGACCTCTGAGTCTCTAGAGTCAAAATTCTGTGACAGGAGACTTCTAGGTCCAAGACTAGAAGAATATTGTGTTCCTCCTCATTCCTCCCCCTAAATGTATCTAGTCCCCTGAACCCTACATGTAAGCTGATCTAAGAAGTGTGACAGTTAATTGTCTAAAATCGAGTCACCGTGTCACACACAACAGAAATGGCAGCAAGAGGCCAATGGAGAGAACACGGCCTGTGTGTCTGCATTCCAGAACTATCTCCCGATTCCAGCCCAAAGTGAAGAGGGCCTGAATGTAACTATTAGACATAACTGTTATCTACCAAATATTGACACACGCCAGTCAGAGTGTGCTCCTGTTCTGCCGGCGATGCTGCCAACGTCACTGGGCTTCTGTAAACGGAACTTGGATACTCTTTTCTCCACCGACAAACCTGACCTTTCCCTTTGTTCTCCAGATAATAGGGTAGCCCTTCTCTGCATAAATCTCCCATACTGAAATCTCTAATTTTTGTATATTATCCCCAAATAAATCCATTCATTATTTTATCTCTCTCTCTTTCTCTGTCTCTCTTTTTTATCTCTCTCTCTCTCTCATTACAAACTGAGAGAAGTCCCTAAAGGTAGAGAGACAAAGCAGCGTGAGTAGGGACTTCAGGATACAATGAAGGACCCCAACAGCAGTTGGCTCTCAGAGTTTCTGCTGCCCAGCCACCTCTTGTGCGCCAGTACTGGCTCTAGAGAAGCCAGAAATCGCAAAATACCCACAGGCGAAGTACAAACCTCACTCCCACTACAGAGGTAAATGAAAACTTCTTTGCAGAATTTCTGGATGATTTTGACCCTCGTCCCACTCTCCTTTCTCTCAGTTCCTCCACTCAGGTTATTTTTGACTTAGCTGGTTTAGTGCCTTGCCACGTCTTTTCCAATACTGTCTCCTAACTGCTTCTTGTAAAGCGGGTCCGATCACTTAATAGGACAGGTGTTTCTCATTTTCTCTCTGTTTCTAACAGCCAAGAGGACATCAAAAGATGTCTGCTGGTTATATAACTAATTTTGGAGCTATGGAATAACAAACAGCCTCCTGAACACCAAAGGACCCTAAGGAGAGAAGACTCAGAAGACAGAATCCCTTTACCCAGGAAGCAGTTGATACCAACAGATGCCACAGAAGGACCTGGAGCCCCAGCTCCACCTGCAGAGGTCAAGAGGGGAGCCAGACTCCCACCCATGTCAGGGTGTCATGAGTACTCCCCAGCTCCTTGCTGGGCCACGTCAATGATTCCAACAAGAAAGATATGGTAGTAATGACTTTAACCCCAGCATTTGCGAGACAGAGGCAGACAGATCTCTGTGAGTTCAAGTCCAGCCTTGTCTGCATAGTGAGTTCCATGACAGACAGGGAAAAAAAATGTCATGAAAAACTCAAATAATAATAATAATAACAACATCAACAACAATAATAAAAAATATGCCAATCTGAAAAATATAATAATTAGACTATAAAAAATAAACCATGTGCCCAAGAACAGGGCATCGGGTGCTTGTGTCATTGAAATCAAGTATTTGAGAAGTAATGGTTGAGAATTTTCCAAACTTGGCAGATAATAGAAACTCACAGATTTAAGATGCCGAGTGACTCTCAAACTGGATAAATTCAAAGCAATCCTCAGCATGACACAGCAGGGTTCAATTTCAGAAAAAAGAAAAAAAAAAAACTAAAGATTAAACTAAGCCAGGGAAAAAGGTCGGTGCCTGCTCTGTGAGAAGAAAGCACTTCCGAGAACACTGTTATTTCTCCTCGGTAACCATGGTGACAGAAGAGCTGGGACAAAACTTTCGACTGTAGTCAACCCAGAATTCTGTATTTGATGAACTATTCTCCAACAATGAGGGGGAAGTCACAGTAACAGAGCAGGCTGGCGATGGACAAGAAGACGCCCTGCTTCTGGGTCCCTCACATGGCTTGTAGGTGCCACTAGAGACACAGGGAAAGGGTGTGAACGGGGACTTGCTCCCTGGGAGCATCACCCCCGAAGCTGTGGGATGGTTTCTAGGAGGCAAGGAGAGACCTAAACTAGACATGACTAGAAAGTTTCCCTGCGGCTCCCTGCTAAAGCAAGCTTTACCTTCAAGAATTTGATCAGCCATTTTGAAGGCTTCATCAACATCCCCGCACTCCAGCTTCCTTTCCGGCCCAAAGAAGGACTTGTGCCGTATGGCTTCCTGGAACGGGAATGGGGAGAAAAGCGAGGCTTCCTGGGTTAGAAAGCCTGGGAGTCCAAGCCCCGTGGAAAAAGATCGGGTCTGGGTTGCGTTTCCTCTTTTGGAAGGAATCCTGGCATTCCCCCATTGGCCCTGGGACGCTAAGCTGAAAGCCAAGCTTCAGAGATTCTCCAGGAAGCTAATGCAAACGTGCCCAGTGAGTCCAAGGATGCAGCCTGCTCAGAAAACACCTAATACCTAGGGGGTCCAGTGGAGAACGATTGTGTTCCAGTCTGACGCAGACCGAGACACAGCCATCTATTCCTGGTCATTGCCCCCACTTCCTAGTGTTTGCCCGGCCTCTCTGAGCATCATCCGTGGCAGGCGCACATACAGCCTTCGATGACATGAGACACATAAAGGGCTCCATGGCGTAAACACCTATAAATGCTGGCTAAACCACCAATGACTGGAGTCACTGGCTCTGTCTGCTAGAGTCACGCTAGTCCTGGAGGGCCATGAGCTTTTCCTTTGCACAGGGCAGTGGGACACCAGGTGCCACCAGCCCCAGACTGACGGCTCACGTAAGGCTTGCCAGGGTACCACAGCCCTGGAATGAACCCACCGCTGACCATTCACACCAGCACTCTGGCCCCTAATCTGCCTCCATCAGCTTGACCTCATACCTCAATCGTCAGGATCGGTGGCTCCAGGTCTTGGTAGACGACCTTCACTTGCTTCGCTGCTCTTCTGGCCTGGGTCTCTGACTCAGCGATCACGGCGCAGACCAGATGGCCCACGCAATGCACCTGAGGCACGGAAAGAAGGCACACGCAGTTGGGCTCCTCCCATTGGTCCTCGCTCCCACTCTTAGAGAGGCAAAACTCTGCTTGTGTGGGGTAGACTGTGGGGCAGACTCTGAGGACAGGTACTGTGTGCAGCCTGGCACTGGCTTGTTAACATGGAAAGGCCATGAGTCACGAGGCCTCTAACGGGGTGCACAGGCCTGCCTTGGGGAGCTTCACACTCGTGAGGGCCTAGCTGTGTTTAAGTGAGAGCCAGAGGCGGGGCTGTTTGAAATTAGGAAGTTCTTTGGGTAGACAGAGGACTGAGATGTCTCAGCTATACAGAGAATCTCTATCCCGTCTTTGCTGCATTGCAGTAGCCTGAGATCCCGTCGTCAAAGTGAATCATTTGACATTTTCACCTGGCCTGTGTTAGAACAGCTCCTCTCGGCTTCACCATCTGGGAAGCAGTACATGAAGCAGACACATAAATGAAGCGTGATCTCTCACTTCAGGAATTACGGTAGGCAATTGGTAAGTGTAAATGGACTTATCACCAGGAGAAGGGGCTGAGCCCATTAGGTCTTCCCTGGAGGGGAAGTGGTGTAAGGACAGGGTCTGCTTGTCTTTGCTGAGTTCATTATAAAATGCCATGGGATATGGAACAGCGTGGATGAATGAACCGTGGATTCCTTCCTCTAGAATCTGAATTCGTTATACATACAAATTCCAGTTCTCACTCCCTCCCCTTCTCTCTTCCCCTCCACATATCCAGCAACCCCCATCCACTCCTCAGAGAGGGTAAGGCACATCGCTTTGGGGACTGCCCAATGCCCTCCCTACTATATCTAAGCTGAGCAAGGTATCCATCCAAAGAGAACAGGTTCCCAAAAAGCCGGTACAAGCAGTAGGGATAAATCCTGGTGCCACTGCCAGTGGCCCCTCAGTCTGCCCCAGTCATTCAACTGTCAACCACATTCAGAGGGATTAGTTTGGTGTTGGTGAGCTCCCATTAGCTCAGGTAAACTGTTTTAGTGGGTCAACCCATCATGGTTTGACCTCTTTGCTCATATTCTCACTCTTCCCACGACAAATTAGACACTATCTCTATGAAAACATGAGGTGCCTCTGACTGGGAAAATTGTTCAAACAGAAAGCAAAAAGGCAATACCTCATCTGTGGCCAGGAATGTCACTGTGTCAAAGGTGTTTGCATCCTGAAGATGATCTGCAGTAATGATGTCCACCACGCCTGGCAGGCTGAGCGCCTCTGACAGGTCCATGGACCTTGGGAAACAGAGCAGACAGCTCCTCAGAGCCGACACGAGGGCCAGAGACACAGAGAATGTGGCAGGTGGAAAATGAGGATTATCAGAGAGTTAGTTACTCTGACAGTTCTCTGCCAGACACAGGACGAAGTTGGGGCACAGTCAAGTGACTCTGTGCAGGATGTTCGTGAGGAATCTGACATTTCAAGCCCATGTCCTCTCTAGTTTGGGGGTCACCAAGCCTCCGTTCATCCCCTCCATTCCACTACATTCCATTAAGAGAGTGGAGTCAGACATGGAGGAGAATCTCCCCAGCTGCGGGGTGAGGACACTTACACGATCTTAGCGTGTGCTCTGGAACTGGTTACGAAGGTCAGGAAAAGCTCCCGGTCTACTGCAGGCATGTCGTCACAGAAGATGGCCTCGCCGGTGGCATGCTTAATCCCGGAGAGGTGCATGATGGGACGCCCAATCGGGTCTTGAGGAATCTGCTTTGGGTCCACGCTCTGTGGAACAGAGGACGGACATCTAGCTTTAGGTTTCCATAGAGACTGCAGGGATGATCACAGAGTGTGTCTCCCATGGGAGAGTAGCTGTGTACATGTATGCTGAAGCCAGAATACTCCTGAGTGTGAAAACTGCCACTGTCTTCACTATTCCAGACAGCCTATCAGAACACTTTAATAATCAGACTGGAACGTGGAAGTGTGACACATTTTCATTTTCTTAGATTTTGAAATGCAGATCCCAGATATCGCTAATGGAAACTCCACTGCTCTCAGCACATGGGTTTCAATCCCTTCTTTCTATGACACCAAATCTGTACACTGGGATTCAGGCTGGAGCGGGGATCTGAAGCGGCCCCAACATCCACCGGCTCCACCCATCCAACTCACTGCCCTGCTCCCTGACAGAGCCCCCTCCCTCTCCTCAGAGTCCTGAGCTGGGGAGGAAAACACAAACAGATGATCCAGCATCACCAGGTACACCTGCTCAAATGCTGCAGAGGGAGAAATTGGTTTCCTCTGAAAAAATTGCCCCTCCAAAGTACAGAAAAATCATATTATATAGGCTCTCAGCTTCCACACTATTTGAGTGAAAAATTACCCACATCTCTTTTTTGTTTTTATAAAATACTCTCAGAGATTTTCTGTTTCCATCCTGAGGAGCAGAATTCTAGGTAATTTATAGGCTCGGACACTGAGCCAACGTGTTCCCAGGGATCTAAAAGGCTCGTGGAGTTTTCTATTATTAATGCTAACACCTTTTACTGTAAATAATAGAACATTTCACAACCGTGAAGAAAATCTTCTGAAACTTTACTGTGTTAGGTGTGCCAAAAGACTGAAGAAATTTTCAAGGCCGTGACAGCCAGATGTGAACACTGATTTATCAAAGTAGCAGCCAGCTGGAGTGGACCGCGGGCATGTGCACTTGGCTACCTCCTTCTGCTTGTTACATGGCTAGAGACAGTGGGTGAGGGTGGATAGCCCCCAGTCAGGTGATCTCCTGAAGTCACCAGGGACGGTCTGGATGCAGAATGTCTCCCAAAGGCTTGGTTCTACTGGGGCAGGGTGGAGTGGGAGGTGTTAGGCCATTGGGGGAGCGTATCCTGTTTCTTTTTTACTTGCTGGTTTCTTTTTTACTTGCTGGTATGAAGGTCACAGTTGGCTCTGCCATGCATCCCTCACCCTGCCATCTACCCCTCACGGCAGAGCTTAAAAGCAGGGGTCCACTCGTCAAGGACCCTGATGCCCAACAACCCTCCTCTGTCACTGATGACCTGTGTCTGTGAGGGTCTGAAAGTGAACTTTCAAAGCAAGAACGTGACTGGGAAAAGTGTTTGTTGTGAGAGCTGAAATAGCTCTAGAAACCTGGATGTGAGTGTGTGTGTTTGTGTGTGTGTGTGTGTGTGTGTGTGTGTGAGAGAGAGAGAGAGAGAGAGAGAGAGAGAGAGAGAGAGAGAGAGAGAGAGAGAGAGAGACTGAGACCAGTTGGGAAAAGGAAACAAATTTTATCTGTGTGGGAGACACAGAAAACCCCAAACATTGATTCAGAACAGTGCTGTAAAAACCCATTTAATATCAACTGCTCAGGAGACTCAGTTTTCTCGGATCACCTGAACGACCATCACTGACTTTGGTTCCTCCCTGAAACGCAATCCATGGCCAAATTGCTCTAAGGGTCTCTCCATAAGTCACAGACCATGAGTGTGTTCTTCACAGAACACTAGGGAAAAGGCAGCTGTTCTTAACTTTCAAAATGTTCACTTCCAAAGAAGTTTGGCATATTTAAATTTTCTGAACATATTGAACTGCAAACCTCCAGGGATCCTCAGCAAATTTAGTGTTCACTGTGGTGTGATTTGAATTTTTATAACAAAATCTGTCAACTGGTTGGGTGCACTGAGGTTATAAAATCTCTTCTCATTTCTTGCTTAACAAACTCTAGGTCCAGTTTCCTGACAATTATTTCAAGAAAGCACACATTAATCTTATCCAGTTATATTTTTATGATGTTATGACAGGAACTTCCATTTGAGAGCTATGGGAAAGCCAACCCTTTGGCACACAGCTTTAATCCCAGCGCTTAGGAGACAGCAGCAGGTGAATCTCTGAGTTCGAGGCCAGCCTGGTCTACAGAGTGAGTTCCAGGACAGCCAGGGCTACCCAGGGAAACCGTGTCTGGAAAAACAAGCAAACAAAAAAAAAAAACAAACAACAAACAACCCCAGCTACTGGAGTCCTATACTTTCAGGAAACCGTGTCTGGAAAAACAAACCAGAACAACCAAAGCTACGGGGTCGCACACTCTCATAGTGTAGCCTGCAGCAGGAAGCCTGGGAAATTGCTCACAGTGCTCTGATTGATTTCACAATAAAATGAACCTGCGGAAACCCACGTGGACTGGAAGGACTCGGGAAGAAAGAAGTCCTTCCAGTTCAGGGAAAAAACAAACTAGCAGCTGTTGCAATGTGTTGTGGTTCCATGGCCCCTGGGGACAGGGGTGTGTTCTTGTCCTCTGAAATGTACCAAAACATTTCACTGGCCAACTCAGAACTAGGCTTTGATGAATAGCTACAAAGCCAGGGTAGGAAGCCAGGAGCATAGGCCAGCTTGTTTATGTCCATGGCCTGAAGCCATAGTATTAAAAAAAGGGGGGGGGCTTTAAGATAAAACCAGGCATATTTCTTTAGCATTTTCTGGTTTTTGGTTTGCTTTGTTTTTTTTTTTTTTTTTGTGATTTTTATTGGTTTGGGCTACTTTTCTTTTTCCCTTTTTGAGGTACTAGGTATCAAACTCAAGGCCCTGTCCGTACTCCACCACTGAACCACACTCCCAACCTAGTTAGGAAGTTTTAATAAATACTGAAGAAGACAATGTGTCTCTAACAGGCCAAGGCTTTGCAGTCCCCTCTTTGATTTGCTTATTTGGTTGTTTTGTTCTTTGAGTCAGGGTTTCTCTGTGTAGCCCTAGCTACACTGGACCTCATTCCTGTAAACCAGGCTGGACTTGAACTCACAGAGATCCGCCGGCCTCTATCTCCTGAGTGCTGGGATTAAAGGTGTGTGCCCCTACCGCCCTTCTTGTCTTTGAAATTAAACACACACATACATGCACACACACTAACACAGACACACACGCACACACACTAATACACACTAATGCACACAAGCACTCGTGCGCACACACGCACGTGTATACACACACTAACACACTCACACACACGCAAGCACGCGAACACACACACACTTGTGCACACACCAACACATGTGCGCACGCATACACTAACACACAAACTAACACATGCACACACACTAACACACGCAAGCACGTGCATACACACGCGAGATCACACACATACACACGCATGCACACATACGCGCACACACACATGCACTAACCTGGTGGGTCAATGTTCTCCAGTGAGGAGTTGAATGAAGATCTTCTAATGCACTCTCATGCCTGACTTCCAGGCTAGGATAGCGAGCTGGGTCCTGCAGAGGAAAAGAACAGTGGGAATTTAAATCGACCAGAATGTTCTAGGGGAGAACCCTGGTGCAGCTCCCAGCAAACATCTCTACCCTGAAGTCTGGAGTTGATTAAGTATTCACCCTTTCAGAGCCCTGGAAATCTAAACGGCCTCCTGACCACAGGACGGGACCCTGCAGGTACATATTCTCCTTCATGATGGGACAGACCACACGAAATCAGAATATCAAGACTGCCACCGTCTCTGTTCTATTAGATTATTTTCCGGTCATCACTATTTTCTCAACTTTGTCTAGACAGACAGACTTGCTCTCCTAAGTGGCGGGAGGGGGGTACGTACCAATACAACAACAAAAAGAAGTCAAATAAAACAGAAAAGACAAAACTCAACATGCAGGAAAAGTCAGAACCAATGCCCTTTATAGCAAATGTCCCCAAAGCTGCTTGGTGACATCTGCAGGCACAGAGAAGGGCAGAGGGGGCACAGCTGCCATCTCCCCACAGAAGGGACCTCTGAGAACAGACAGAAGGTCAGGCGCTGCTTTATACAAGATGTTAAGTGATAAACTTCACGATTATTTTATAATTTAATAATGATTTCATTTTTATAGTTAAAAATTTTAATAGAAAATAAAGCCGACAGCAACTAGTATTTTCAAAGAGAGGAAGGTAAGTGGGGGCAGAAGCTGTCAACTATATCAGCAGATTCACCAAGAACTGTATTGTTTGTTGGTCATTGGGAGTGAGGGTCTACAGTTGCTTTATTTTCTCACTTGTGGAGACCTGGTAGAAATACGTCATTTAGAGACAATTTTGAGATTGTCATCGTGAACATCCGATACGGCCTATTGGTTCTTATTCATTCTCATCTATACCGAGAAGGCAGCCTTTCAAGACCTCCATGAGAGGACTTCCTGTCCTCTATAGATTTATTTATCTATTAGCTTTTAGGAATTCTTTGAGAGCTCTGTATAAAGTGTTTTGATCCAATTGGCCCCCTCTCCCAACTCTTCCCTTTGACTTAAAGTTATTGTGCTGATTTCTATACAAGGCAAGGAGTCACGGCTTCTCATCTAATTGGGTTAACTGTGGCAGGAGGCTAATGAGGACAATTAGGTCCAAGTTCCTTTCACCCAGAAAATGCTTTTCAGAGAACTTTTTCCAGGTGTGCTTTCTCTGGGCAACAACCACGTGGCCCTGGGCTAAGGGAAAGCAGGAAAGGAAAGCCTGCGGGTCACCAGCATCGCTAAGAACTGTCATTCTACCCAGCATCCTCCGAATGGCTGGGGACCACGCCGAGCCTCCTCCCTCTGCTGACTCACGTCCCAATACAGGGGTGGCTGCCATCCACGTATGAATGAGGGTGAACCCAGACAAGGAATCACACACAATAAGGTAAGCTTCAGCAAGTAGGAAGAAAATGCATTCACCTCATTAACGAGTTTTCTCAGCATTATGCAGACAGATGAGAAGTCCTAATAACTTGAGGTGTCAAGCAAACCCCTGTGCAGGTGTGTGCCCTCCTTGCAATCCCTCCTCAGACATACAGCCATCCTCGAGACCGCCCAGTGAAAGCCGCTGGGAGGATGTGATTCTAGTTTCTCTTCCTTTCCGGTCCACGGATCCATACAATGGCCCCACTTACCATCCTCTTCAGACTCTGGCACACCTCCAGGTAGAACTTGAAGAGAAAGCTGATAATGAGGGTCCTCTTGAACTCCACCTTCCCTCCGGGAGCAGAGCCTGGCAGGGTGACTTCATTCAGAACCAGCCTGCACGCTGTGTGGAACATCTCTTCATCCCAGGGCCTGTGAGAGGCACGGGAGGAGACTCAGTCTGCCAGGGCTCAGGATCTCACAGGTAGGGCTAACAGATAAGGCCCAGGGCTGCAGTCTTTATGGGAAGCAGGAGAGCAGGGTCTACAGCCAGGCAAGCTGAGTTTAGGACGCTCAGCTACTCTCCAAGCATCTGGCTGGGTCTCATCATATCCTCACCCAACAGAAGTCCTTAGCTCAGGAGCCACTCCCTGCCTCATCTACTCCTAGACATTTCTGTAAGCCAGCTCCTAGGGTAGCACTGTGTGTGTGCTCGCATATGTAACCTGCTCAGCCACTCGTGAGGTAGGTTTGGTTCTCTTTAACAGGACACAAAATGGAGGCTCCATGGTGTGAAATAGGCTGACTGAGTTAAGTTAAGGAGGAAAAGAGAATGAGGTATAAGATGCACCAGGCAGTCTGAGCCACCGAAGGCTTAAAACACACGTGCTGAATCACTGCTCTCTCTTAATTCATCTAGAAAGTTCTCAGGAAAGATTAGTTATTGTTACCTACAGATAAAACCGCTCAGGTAAGCAAAAGAGAAGGTTAGCAACCAGTTAGCACACGCTCTATTTTTAATCAGAATAAGATCTTCAGATTCCCCCTAGAAAAGAATATAAATTTATACGAGAAAAAAAAATGAGCATCTGACTCCCTTTCTGTCTCTTTCTTACACACACATATACAAACACTCATGTATGCACACCAGACACACGTGCACATCATACATGCTCACACACTATGTACACAGATTACAGATGCTCATCTCTGAATTTGCTAAGAAGCAACATGGATGATGATATCCTGTTGGCATTCCCAGCCATCAGACTGGGAGATCCCAAGCATTTTGTCTTCTTTCTGTTACAGCTTCCCACAGGGCAGGTGGCTCAGGTACCTGGAAGCTAAGAACAAAGCATCTCACCTTCCGATGAGTTTCTGACAGGAGTTCTTAGCACTGATGGTGGTCGGACCAACACCTCCATACACAATGGAGAGCTCCTTAATGACGTCACCACCCTCTCTAAAGAGGACTCGCATTCCAGAATTAACAATCGCTAGAGCGTTCTGCTGGCGCTGGGCTTGTCTGAAGGCTGACACAAACTCCCACTGAGGGAAAGAAACACAAACAGAACTCCCCTGAGAGACAACTCCACGCTGAAGGGATTTGATTTCAGCAGACTTTCTGTTATGGCCTCTGCTGTGTGTTCCCTAAGTTCAGATGCTGGAATTTTAAACCCCAGTACTTCAGTTCTTGGGGACAAGGTAAAGAGAGGCCCTAATAAATTGATCAGGACCATAATCCCATGTTACTGGTGTCTGTAAAGAGACTAATTGAACAGAGACATGAAAAGGACCACAAAACGGTAGAAGAGAGGCAACTACGGTCAAGGTGCAAGGTCTTAAAAGACGTCACCAACCCTACTGACACCTCGATAACAGAGTTCTAGCCCCAGACATCCCAGGAACTAAAGGTCCATTATTTGAGCTACTCTGTGTTCTTCTTTGGGACGGCAGTCTGCCTAAACCATCACATCTCACGTGGCAGGTTTGATTCTCCCACACTACAAATGAGGAGCCATTGACTTGGGGTGATTCATTAATTAGTTCAAGTCTTGAAACCAGAACTCAAGCCTCAGGATATCCAACCCCAAACGCATGATTTCCCTCTGGAGGTCCCCTGCAAAAGTCTTTTCAGCATTGTTCAGGCCCCAGGATCTAGGCAGAGCTGTCTCACTTAGGGAAGACTTCGGAAAGGGCGAAGGACGTCTTTGAAAAAGCAACTTTAGAGTTTGGGGCAGAGGAAGAGGGAAGAAGGTCTCCTTGTTCTAGAAGTGGCAGGGGCTACACAGCCAGGTGACAGTGACTGTGTCCAAGTCCCCCCCGCACCAGTGGCCTCTGTCACTTCCTAGAGTGAACATCATCCCCTCTGCACACACACGTCTGTGTCCTGAGCCCACACAAGCCACAGCCGGTGGGACCACTTTGACGTGGAGAGGAAGGGCCTTCCTCACCTTCCTGGAACACGGGATGCTCACTGAGACCAAGACTTCCTGAGGCCTTAGATCCGCATCGGGACTCTTGCGGAGAAACTGCTCACTTACAGGGATCTGTCGATCTCCATCTGTGGAAAAATGACACCTTCTCTGGAATCTTCAGTCTCTTGAACCAACTTCCCAAACCTGGGAAATGATGCTACAGGCTGTTGTGGGTGGTAGTGTGTGTGTGTGTGTGTGTGTGTGTGTGTGTGTGTGTGTGTGATGTCTGACAGAATCTTAAAATGTTTCCTCTAGCCTAGCCCTACAGGTAAATAGTTTTCAGACAGACTGAGCGACTTCTCAGACTCAGCAAGGTAAAGGAAATTATAGATGTTATAGAGAACAGTCATGTTCCACTCAGGACTTCCTGCCTCCCCAGAGGGAGAGAAACAATCAAGCTTAGGAACTCCCCAAGCAGAAACTGCTGTTACCTTTGGACCGTAATTTGAGGGTACAGTTCCCCACAGCCAGGAGGGGATTCAGATCAGAGTCCAGATGTCTGCTCACTATGTGGCCCCCTAGAGACTTTAAAAAGTGGTCACTGTCAGTTCTGTTACACAGTTATGAATCACAAGCACTAAAATAAAAGTCAAGCGATGCATCGGAGAGCTGTTCCTTTGGTTTGTTTTAAAGAGCAGGAAGGAGTCACCAGTTACAGTCATAGAAGTCACAATGCCAGAGTTGACTTGCTAAATACATACAGCCATGTTCCTGATCTGGGACCCGGCCAGAGTTCTGAGGTGCTTCAGGAGGGCGCGGTACGTCTGTGTCTTCTCTTCAGGGAGCTTCTGGACCACATCAGCCAGAATGTCCTTCACCTGTTCCAGGCTGAGGCCAGCACCGAGGGTCAGCCCTGAAATAAAGTCTCCTGTGAGTGATGCTGTGTGGTCAGTGATGACCTCAAAGTGTTGGACCAAAGCTACAGGTGTGGGAATCTTTATATTGGATCCACGCTGCTGTGCCTATGGGCCGTGGTGGTGATGGTGATGGTGATGCAGGTGGTGTTGGGATGGCAGTGGTGCGTGGATCGATGGTGGAGTCGGTGGTGGAGAGCGTGAAGGTTGGATTCCTTGAAGACTGAGTCTATCACACATTATACTGATAGTAATAAAAAAAAAACCTCCACGAATGTAAACACAACCACGAGATATTAATAGGTTCACTTCAGAGATGGCAAAACTAAGACTCAGCTCAGTCATGGCCCCAAGATCTTAGATGAATTATGTCATCACCAAGAATCTGATTTCAGGAACTTTATCCTGAGGACTGCTGGGTCTCACTGCCATTTAACCAAACTCCCTTCATGAGAATGAAACAGGTCAGACTGCAGAGGCTTAGCCCCCAATCTTTTCCTTCTACCTCGCTCTTGAGAGCAGCCAGCATGTCTCATTCAGCTGCATCTTCTCCTCTCATGTCCCAGATCCCCCTTAAATCGTTGTTAGTCCCTCAGTGACAGTCCGACTTCTCAGACAGGGTCAACTGGGACTTCAGAGAATTCTGCCTGGACTCCCTCCAGACACTCCCGGCTTTGTCTGAAGAGAAACTGGGAAGTCTAAACTAGAAACAGCTCTCCACTGTCCATCAATGGACTGAGAGGCAGACCAGAGGAGTGCACCAAGGAAACACAGACGGTAAGATGATGTGGGAGTGATTTCTTATTAATAAAGAAACTGCCTCGGCCCTCATAGGACAGAAAATTAGGTAGGTGGAGAAAACAGAGGAGAATTCTGGGAGAAAGAAGCTTAGGGAAGGAGTCGCCATGATTCTCCTGCTCCAGACAGACGCAGGTTAAGATCCTCCCTGGTAAGCCAGCTCGTGGGCTACACAGAATATTAGAAATGGGTTAGAACAATATGTAAGAGCTAGCCAATAAGAAGCTGGAACTAGCCGGGCCAGGCAATGTTTAATAGAATACAGTTTCCGTGTAATTATTTCGGGCATAAGCTAGCCATGCGGGCGGCTGGGTGCCAGGGACGCAGCCCTGCCGCTCCTAATTTCAACAGTAAGAACTCACCGTCACCGGCCTGGCTCACAACACACATCTCTTCAATTCTGTCAGGAGAAATTACGACGGGGTGGAAGACACCTTTAAACTTTACTTCTGGCCCTGAGGGATTGTGGAAGAGACACAGGATTAGACTAAAAGGATTTTAAATTTGAAAACTACTCTCTTAAATTTGATTTATGATTAATTCCATGTCTTTGGACATATAAAATATAAAAATTGTTTGCTTTTATTGGGCTGTTTATTGCAAACCATAAGCAGAGAGAGTGGCCGCTAAAACCCGAGGACTCTTTAGAATTTTTAGCCCCAAAACTTGTGCTGTATGGCACATTCACAGTCACTGGGAGAAGATCCTGGGGGCCCTGCAGAGAGATGGGCAGCCACACTAGGCCTATGTGGAAAAGGAGAAGACCCTGCCACTGCCTTTAAATAAAACACATTACAGTTACAGAGACACCACCCAGAGAAGAAAGACAGAGCAGTTTCAGCACGAGAGCCAGAGTGGTCCCCAGATGGAAAACCAGAGCACTGGCACCCCTGCTACTGGCCTACCATGGGGCCAGCCTGTGCTCAGTGAAGCCCAGGCTAAACCTGCTGCTGGGTTAGCATGGGGCCAGCAAGCCAGCCTCTGCACCAGCGAAACACAGGGCAGGCAGTTTTCTCATGCTGGAACATCTCTTGAACAACATTGGATTTCCTCGCTGTGGTCCTGACAACACACCCATGTGAAGCTTGTTTCCCTCACAAGATATCCCAGGGGGTTCGCATACCCACAGAGGTGTTCCCCATCACGATGGGGGCCTGGGGATACTTGAATTTAACTTCCATGAGTTCCTTCAGAGTCACTGGGGAAATCCACGTCATTCTCTCGCCACTGAACACTCTGGTCTTGGGTGGCTGTTTCTCAGCCATTGTCTGTTGAGAAGGCAACAGGGATACGAGAGCTTGTGACAAAATTCCCTCCTCTTCTCATTCGATTTTATTGAAACAGAGAAAAGAAATGCTTATCTTCTAAAAACTAAATTCTGTGACATAAAGTTGAGCCCCACCAGGGGTCAGAGTTCAAAGTTAAAGACTGGCAGTGTTTAGTCCTGGAAACTGAAGCTCCCATTGGCCCTTGGGAAACTCAGAGTAACTCATTTTGATGCTCACTGACATAAAAATGTGCTCGTTTGGTCAAATCCTTCTACAGAACATGAACTTCTGCACAGACAGGAGAAACGAGTCTACACTGAAGCCCATTGACTGTGCCTCTTGACTTTGACAGACGTCATCAGCTGTGTCCCACGTCCCAGCCCTCATGGCAGCTCCACCCCCCTCCACCTCCTGCTGGGCTCACACTCTCTGGACTCTGGGGTGAGGACGACAGGTGAGCATTGCCTATTTGCCCATCAGTTTGTTCTTTATATACTTTTACTAATTCCTTGAGAATTTCGTGTATGAACACGTGTACTTTTATTATATTTCCTCCCATTCCTCCACCTCACTCCTCCAAAGTTCACCTCCCACCCTCCCAGCCGACTGAGTACACTCTGTCATGTCCACAGACTCATGGATACGGGGTCATCCACTGGGTCATGGTCAACCTAGAAGTGGTCACAGCCTTGAAGAAAACTGACCCTCCCTCCCCAGCTGTCTTTAACTGTATCAGCTAAGGGTGGGGGCTGGCGAGCCTCTCACCTCTCCGTCCTGAATGTTGACTAAATTGAGCTTGTGTAGGCAATGAGTTCATGTGGACAGTGACCCTGTCGTTTCTAGAAGACATTAATCCCACCCTCTTTTATCAAAGGTCCCTGAGTCGTGGAGGGAGTGGGTGTAATGTAGATGTCCCATTCATGCTGAGTTGAGCACCCTGCAAATTCTCTGCCCTTTGACAAGCTGTGACGTCTGCATTAACCCCTGTCTGCTGCAGTGCGTGTTTCTGATGAGGTCAGGGAGCTGTGTGCCCTCAGCTTTTGACAAGACTCCCCCTGACATGTCACCAGGAAGGTGAGCAGCTGCCTTCCTTACCATTAGCTCTGGAGGAAATATCAGCTCCTGGGTTGGGTCCAGAGGCAGAAACTCCTCTTCTGAGAAGAGTTCTGGACTTGTCTTTAAAAATAGAAAATGACAGAAGTTACAGAAATATCCCCTATTCTCAGGGGACATCTCTCCCTGTGGGTACCCAAAAACCAGAGGCAGGTTGAACTTTAAAAGGTTCGTGAACACACTCCAGTTTTCCTATTCATTCTTAGCAACACACTCTAGTACTAAACATACCTTTTCCCTAAAAAAAAAAAAAAAAAAAAAAAAAATACCCTGTAATTACTCATTGGCATATCTGAACATACAGGCTTGGTGCTATTATCAAGTAAAGCAATGGTTATTTGAACACAAGTACTGCAATGCTGTGCCAGTCAATCTGATAACCATGGCAACCGCTTAGTTACAGGTGCGCAGGTAAGGTATGCAGCATGGATACATTGGAGGAAGGGGTGGTTCACCTTCCAAGTGAGCCAGGGCTGAACACAGTGGGAGTATCTCATGAAATTCATAACGGCATGTATTTAGAAACCTATGTTATGTCTATAAATTCCCACTTAATATTTTTAGAATACGGTTAAGTACAGGTAACTCAGATTGCAGGAAAAGAATCTGTAGACAAGAGGTGGCTACTGTATTATTGTCTGGCACCTCTACTTTAAGTTTTTAGTGCAACGAGACCGGAAGAAGACACTCAGACAGTCCAGGGATGGTGGTGCGTGCCTATAATCATAAACCAAGGAGACAGAGGCAGGAACAGCAGGAATTCAAGGCCAGGCTTAGTTCTAGGATCATCTGAGGACAGAATGGGCTCCATAGGACCTCATCCCCCACCCCCCAGAAGAAGGCAGACAGACAGGTGGACAGAGGACAAACAGGAGCGGATCTGTCATGGTCCCAGCTGCCAGCCAAGGACTCTGCTGCAGACCTGACCTCTCATAACTCCGCAGGTCTTAGAACACCTCTGCGGTCCTCAGCTCCCTACCTGTTCCCTTCGAGTCTGGGGACAGCTGAGGGGACAGGCAGGAGCAGGCAGACATTGAGGACCTAAGGGAGACCTGGAGTCTCGCCTCTCCTGTCATTGTTCTTCCTTCTCCATCTCCACTCTGCTTCTGGTCTCTCAAGATGCCCTTTAACAACCGAGAGACCTGGGGGCCAGTGCTTTTCTGTCCTGCAGACGGCAGCGTTTGAGCAGGACTGATGTGAGCAATGAGGGACCATGAGGATGCGACAGGTTTATAAACAGATTATTAATCTTCCAGTTGGTATGATAATTGCATCTATTTGTGGGGCAGAGTGACATTACATGCACGTGCATGAGAAGATCTTGTTATTGTTTAGCGTCTGGTATCTCAGACGTGAATTGGTTCTTTGTGTGGAGAATGTTAAAGGTTCCACTAGTTATTCTGAAATAACAACCCATTGTCAAACACAGACACCCCGCTATGCTACAGAACAATTAGAAGGCATCCTCTCAGCTGGTCGCACTGCGGACCTGCTCACCCTCCTTTCTCCACCCCCAATCTCCTCCTGGGCTGAATCTTTAGACTATATGGGGACTGTGGGAACAGGAGAAGGAGCATGTTGACATAGATGAATTTGTCAACCCGAGCAGTCACTGCTTCCTCCAAAGACTCGGTCAGCTGCTGCTCATGTCTCGAATGAATTTATGAGAGTGTCCCCATTCACGGACCTCATCGGCTTCCTGAAATTCCGCCAATCCATTTACTCCTCGATCCCCATTACAGCACACCCCGTTTTCTTTACTTTGACAGCAGCCAGAAGCCTAATGAGGAAAACAAAACAAAACAAGCCAATGAGAATTCCCTGGGGGTTCGATCGTTAACTGGGTGCTTACAGCTGCAGAACCAATACTGTAAGGCGTTGTAAAAGAAAACCATTTACCCTTCAACACATCGAAGGTAACGCTAATGAAAACCAAGTATACACAATTCTGAATGCCAGCGATTATTTAATAAAGTTTATAAAGGTCTTACTAGATAATCCTGTCATACAGCAATAAACATTAGCCATGTTAATTATTGATACTAACAATGTTTAAATACCGCTAATAGTAGTAACAAGAATTGACAGGTTGTTCTGATCTTATCTATGAGGTATTGATTCCATGGTTCACGGAGGAGGAGTGACCTTCTAGTGGTGGGGGAGGACCAACCATGATGGAACATGTATTAAAATTCCACAAGCGCTTATTGCTTTATATAATAGTTTAAAAACTAAGAAAAAAAGCAACAACTTTCAAAACTTTTTATTAGTTCTATTTTTATTAGTCTATTCTATGACTGAGTATCTTACTAACTGGCACGTGGTGACCCTGTCCTGGAGAAGAACTGCCTCCACTGTCAAACAGTCCAGTAAACACACGCAGATGCACAGGGACCACTGGACCACACTGTGACCAGGGCTATGCTGGACCTTACTGTGACCAGCGTCATGCTGGACCATACTGTGACCAGGGCTATCCTGGACCACACTGTGACCAGAACTACGCTGGACCATACTGTGACCAGACTATTCTGGGTCACTCATACACACATGTCACGCTTGCAGGGGGCTGCAGGCACCCAGGCAGGTCCCTAACTTAGGCAAACAGGTCAAGAGCAGCTTCTTGGCAGGAATGACTTACGGCCAACAGCCAACTGCTTGGATGCTCACAATTTGACTACCCAGGCAATGATATTAAGTCTTCTGCCCAGGACAAAATGACATACAGAATTGTAGACCTTGAGCTAAGAAGTAGTCCTGTATCAGTAAAAATGACTGTTGCTATAACACACCAGGGAACCCCTACACTGCTTTGTTTTCTTTCATGGAGAACGTATTTGGCCATGCATTCCTTTCTACTCACTTTACAGAAAGTCTTGCACGCGTCGATTATGGGCCTGTATCCAGTGCAGCGGCACAGATTTCCTGAAGGAGACAGAGCAGGTCTGGTTACTCAAGGTCCCCGGACAGAGCCATGGAATGCCAGGTGAATGACGGCATGAAGGACCCCATGTTAGAAGAAAACTCTGCCTGACGCCTTCATTTTGAAATCTTGCGTTTGAGATTTCATTTTTGCATCAGCATCCTGGGATATTTAGCCAAGAGTCCCAGAGTATATTTTAACATCTCCTTCATCTGTACTTACTCTCTGTAGACACATCTTACACCCTCTTCTTAGGACAGATGCTCAAAGGACACAGTATTTTTAAGACAAAAACTTGTTCTGTAGCTGCAATCAAGAGCTCAATTTAAAACAATAGCCACTTTGTTGAGTCGCTACGGACGCTCCTGTGTCTAATCAACTGATTAGTGATTGGTGTATCTGAGATAAGTATCCCCAGTCTGCACTGTGTGCAGACCTAACACTGTTTCCTCACGCCATTTATTTATTTAACCATTCAGCCAGAAGGAAGGCATCTAACAAAAGATCAACCCTCATCACAACTGTTTATATAGCATAGTACCAATAGCTGTGGGGACCAAGCTGCGTTTCTTGGACTTATTTATTTCGCATAATAAACTTTGCAACCTTTGATTACTCCTCATTTTCTCCTTCTCCAACCTCAGGTAATTGCTATTCAATCACCATTCTTATCCCTGCTGCTTATGTTCTACTCCAGGTTGTCCATATGATACAGTGTTTGTTCTCCTGGGCCTGGCTTGTTTCTCTTAGCATCCTGTGCTATGGTCCATGCGTGTTGTTACTAGTGAAGGATTTTCCTCTTTTTTAAAAGACAAAAGGAAGATTCCTCTCAGAATTAATACTTACCGTGGCAGCTATCAGTTTTGACAGAGGCAGAGCAAAGGGAGGGAGGAGAGAGACACAGAGAGGGAAGTTTCAGTTGATCAAAGCTGCTCTGTAACAGTAAAGAAAAGGTGGGAAAAGTGGGTGGATTCTGAACCTGGAGGCAAGTACACACACAAGTGACTGCAATAGATGGTTCGGTCGGTGTTTCTCTCACAGTGGGTCTGTGTCCTTACCCCACCCCAATATGAGGTCATATTATAGTTGTGTGTGTGTGCGTGTGTGTGTGTTCTATGTACTTATCTGTCGGTGTGTGTACCGTGTGTGTGAGTACATGCAGAGGCTGGAGATTGACACTGGGGGTCTTGCTCAATTTCTCTCCAGCTTTTTTTGAGACAGAGTCTGGAACCTGGAAGCCGCTGGCCAATGGGTTCTAGGGGTCCCTTGGTGTCTGATGCACCCCCCTCCCCCAGGACAGTGGTTATTTACCATCCGTCCCAGGCTTTTACGTGGGTGATAGTGACCAAAACTCAGAAGCTCAAGCCAGACACTGACTGAGCCCATTATCCCAGCTCCCGAGGCCTCATTTTAGAAAGAGCACAAGATCGAGTTCCCCTCTGAGAGATTTCCTCAAATCTTCATCGTTTATACATTTCCCACCCTTGTCTTAAGCTACTAAAATTTGAAAATCCTTCATCAGTGTTTATAACATAAATAGCCATAAAGCAAAATGTGACCTCCTGGAAATCAGGCAGGATCCAGGTTAGGTGCTAGGTCACTCCTTTCTGCCTGTGTTTGCTCGGAGTGCCCCCGAAATATTTTGTAGAGGAAGCAAACAAGCAAGCTTAGACTCATGTTCCCTGGACAGGAAAATAAGAAGTAAGAGACAAAGAGAAATAGAGCCAGGGAGCATTTCAGCAGACAGACATCGAATATGAGAAGCTATTAATGCTTAGAATGTGTTCAAAACCTTATCAATGAATGTACACATGTACACACATACATGCATGCACATGAGATAAAAGATGATGAGATAGATAGATAGATAGATAGATAGATAGATAGATAGATAGATAGATAGATGATAGATGGACAGACAGACTAACGGATGGATGGAGAGAGAGAGAAAGAGAAAGAGAGAGACATTAAAATAAGCATCCCTAGCAGATTTCGGCCCACCTTCCAGCTGAACTCAAAGACAGTCTCTGACCCTTGCTCTGTGGTGGGGAGGGCGTCTATCACAGGACTTAGAAGCTACTTTTGCTATAGAATCTTTTGCTGACCCTTCCCTTGGGCAGTGATGGTAACCAAACCCAGCATGACACCTGCCACCTCCACCGTCTTTTCCATCTGTCTCCTTTGTCAAACACCCCAGTGGGATTCCAGGTGGACTCTGCATGGCGGCCTGAAATTCCTCAGAGTGTTCATCCAAAGCCTCTATTCCTCTCTTCCAAGTCAATGTGTAGATCCGGTTTACAGACTGACATCAAGAAATCAATGCTTCTGCTTACAGGGATCATTTCTAATACACCACCCTCTCTAAATCTCAGCTTCTCCTTCTTCGAAATGACGATAATAATGGTAACTATCTTGTAAACATATTTAAATGAGTTTCCGAATAGCATTAATGACATGTAGGATGTGTCCAGTTATTTCTTTCATCATCGCGTGAAAATGAGAGCATACTTACCCCCTAGGGCGTCTGTCAGCTGATCTAGGGTGGGCTCTGGATGGTTCCTGAGCAGAGCATACATGGACATCACCATTCCGGGAGTGCAGAATCCACACTGTGTGCCGTGACACTTGGCAATCCTCTCCTGGTAGCAAAGGTTAGAAATGCAGACCTTGCGCTCTCTTCCAGGCCTACAAAGTCAGAGCAGCGTCCCCTGGGCATTCTTGAGCTCACTGCATTTGGAGAGGAGCCCCCCCCCCCGAAATCCCACATCTCAGGCGGCTTCCCTTGGGCCAGTCTGATGGTTGAGCCCCATAAACTGCTCAGCTTGACTTCAGACAGTGGTTCTGAGACTTTGCATGGCCAGAGAGTTTGTGATTTCCGCCCCAGCAGCACGCCAGATCAACTGACTGTTAGGTCAGGCTGAGGGAACATTGCATGTCTGTGAAAGACTCCTCAGCATGCAGGGGGAGTGTGAACCCCTGCAGCAAAGGAAGGCCTTAGAGAAATGATCAAACTCTGTTCAAGTTGAAAAACATGGAAAGAGTGTGATAGCGCACACACTTGGGAAGGAACGTGGGCACACCTCTCTCTCTCTCTCTCTCTCTTTCATGAGTGTTTACATCTTCCTCTGACAAGTCTAAGCTTACACAGCATTTGGGATGGGGTGAAGGGGGTCTGATTCTTTTAATTCAGCTTTTAAATAAAGTTGTTTTTCAATTTCCAACAACAACAACAAAACTGTATGTGTCAATGCACGTGGCTGGTGTTTCCTTCTGGGTTTGGGGGGGGTACAAGATGGATACCTCCCTCTAATTGGAACACAGAGGAAACAAAGCTGGTCAGGCCAGCATCTGCCTAGGAAGGGGAATCTTCTAGTCTTCCAAGAGCACCTTCAGGAGAAGTCAGCTCCTCATCCGTCCCCACATCCCAGCTTTATCCTCAGCTCCAGAGACTTTCACTGTCATCCCTGACCAAGCAGCAGGGCCCAGACGTCCCATTCTCAGGCTCGGGGGCTCAGAGTCCCTTTAGGGAGTGGCGCAGGTATTCCTCACCTGAATAGGGTGGAGTCTGGTCGTGGTGCTGCCTATGCCTTCCACTGTGGTGACTGCGGTGCCATGCAGAGAGCAGATAGGGGTCAGGCAGGCGTTGACGGGATGATGCCTTCAAAAGCAAAGAGAAGCAGAGGTGACAAATTGCGCGACATCCCGTGATAAGGGGACCGAGCGCCCCTTGGGCACCTCCCGTAGGCAGGCAGGAGTGACCTCCCAGGCCCTGAGTCTGTGTCTCATTCTCAGCACATAGGCATGTTACAGAAACGGTTCTAGAATCAGAGTGATGAATTCAGGGTCACAGCTGGAGAGCCGGTGGCAGAATGGAAATTAGACCTCATGATTCCAATCCCTGAAAGCTTCCACCAACCTAATTATTTCCCTCTCCAAGTCGGGGCGGACTCTCTCTAATTGCAAGTGACTGGCTATGAACTAAAGCCGCTTTCGTCCTGCGGGTGGAGCTGGGCGAAGGCTGCGTGGGTGATGAAGTGAGTTTGCTGTCGCTCTTCAGAAGAAGAGGTAGCGCCAGGTGAAGAGCTGCTCCACCCCACAGGACCACTGCTGAAGATGCCCGATGTGTGGCTCAAAGTGGAGGAGAGGACGGAGCTGAATGAGATTTCCCAGCCTCGGAAGAAAAGAAGCCCATGATGGGCAGAGCTGAGAGAACGCACTAAGCTTTCACTAACTATAAAGGCACCATTCCCCTTTAGGGGCTAAGGATAAGGCTACATGGCGACCCAAGATCTCCTGAAGCATCGGTAAGAGAGGAGCCCAAAGAGAACTTCCGGTACCCTAAAGAGCTGGCAGCCAGGTTAGGAGGCAGGGAGAGGTTTCCCAGCCAATGCAGGCCCAGCATAGCCCTGGCTGCTGTTCAGACCCTAGATCTCATCTGGAACGTGGGGATGAGGGAAGTGGTTTTACAGATGCATGATGGGAATATCCCAGAAGACGGGAGAGACGGGAACAGATGAAGATGTGGATCAATAATGAGCTGGAGATAAATACAAAGTGCGAACAAATCAGGGAACAACAGGCGGCTGTGAGCAGGAGAGTGAGGCTGCCTGATCCTTTCCTGAAGGAGAGGTCTCTGGCTTACACACGGAGAATGCACGTGTAGGACCACGGAGATGTTCGCAGGCCCCCACTACGCATGCGTGACCACGGCTGTCTCTTCCATGGTCATCTCACAACCGCCTTCCTTCCCGGACTGCAGAGTAGACGGCCTTTCAGCTCTGCTGAGGTCATGTTCCCACCCTTCCCGTATTCCTGTTCATCCCTGGGTCCCCAATGCCCGCACAGGTCTTCCCACACGGTGATGTACCATGCACCATCACCAAAAGAGGAGGAAATAAAGCTGGGACCTGCAGAGGTCGCTCAGAGCTGGGCTCTGCCGCAGGTACCTGATCGTCTTGGTGCTGGGGTTGTACCGCGAGACCATCACGGTGCAGGCGCCACAGCCTCCCCCTCCGCAGCCGTACTTCGTGCCTGGGAGTCGGACTGGAAGAGGCTGAGTTAAAGATCGCGGTGTGTATGGATTTATGTCCAGAATAGCCAGGACTTAGTACAAAACCCCATCCTAGTCGTGCACAGGAAAGTTCCATGTCGACTCAGCAAAGGCTGCTGCTTAAGTCTGATCACTTCCGGTTTCCTTGTGTGTGTTAGGATTGCACCCATCCTTTGAATGGAGCTGGAGCTCAGTCTGCCAAACCCAGGGCCAGACTGCAGAGGGGGCTGTGCGCGGCAGTGCTCTGAGAATGTGCAGGTGGGGGCACACAGTATATCCGCCCTCATCATCGTGTGGCTCTCTGATGTTATATGGTGTTAAAATGTTATGTTATAAATGCTCTATGAAATGTCTGTGTCACACTAGAAACACAGTGAGTCATTTGCCTGCATCTTGTCAGCAGAGACTTCTAACTGCTCTCTCAAATATCTTCTGTATGCTGGGAACATCACTGATTAATAAAGGAATTATTCTGGGCCTATAGCAGAGCTATAGGGGGCAGAGCTAGGCAGGGAAAACTAAACTGAATGCTGGGAGAAAGGAGGCAGAGGCATAGAGAAGCCATGGAGCCTCCGGAGATGAATGCCAGAACTTTACCAGACAAGCCACAGCTATGTGGTGATACACAGATTAATGGAGATGGGTTAAATTAAAATGTAAGAGTTAGTCAATAAGGAGTTAAAGCTAATAGACCAAGCAGTGTTTTAAATAATATAGTTTCTGTGTGATTACTTTGGGGCTGAGCAATTGGGAACTCTAACAGGCAAACATAGACCTTCAGGCTCACAGACTCGCAGGCACGCGCGCTCACAGCACACAGCAAAGGATACGGGTCTTCCTCAGGTACGGTAACAGCATCATCTCAGGGTCGGCATGCTTTTCTATCACCTGTGTGAGAGAAACACAGTGATGCCCTCCAGAGCAAGAGCTGGTGTGAGTTATGTTCACACTGCTTAGGACCCTGCTGACCTGCGGTAAAGGCACCCGGGATGTGCAAGCATTCACATCGCAGGGAAAGTGTAACCATCCAGCCCTGCCTGTCCCTCATCCGGAATCATCACTGTCCCCTAATGTCACAGCTGTTTCCACTCCCAGGAACACTGGCGACTCTGCCCTGCTTCTCCTAGAAAGACCCTAGAGCAGAACAGAGCAGTGGGGTAAAGAGGGAGATAGGCAGGAGAGAGAGAGAGGAGATGCTGGCAGAGCAGAGTGTCCGAGAGAGGGATGCAGCTAACATAAAAGAGTTGTTTGCCAAGTCAGTGGAGACTGTGACCAGCCATGTCCCTAGATACCCAGACTAAGGAGCAAATGCCTGTGCAGAGCCATGCAGGGCTGTTCAGCTAGGCACACGCATGGGTGTGCAGCTAGGCACATGTAAGGGTGTGCAGCTAGGCACACGTACGGCTGTGCAGCTAGGTACACGTAAGGGTGTGCAGCTAGGAACACGTAAGGGTGTGCAGCTAGGAACACGTAAGGGTGTGCAGCTAGGCACACGTACGGCTGTGCAGCTAGACACAACACACGTACGGCTGTGCAGCTAGGCACACGTACGGCTGTGCAGCTAGGCACACGTACGGCTGTGCAGCTAGGTACACGTAAGGGTGTGCAGCTAGGCACACGTAAGCAACTGGGCTGGCAGACAGCCAGGTGCAGAAACTGATGAGTCCATGGTCCCCTGGAATTCCCCTTTCTCTGCTTTGATTAAATTATTTAAAAACTAATGTTTTGAGCATGTATCGCTGCACAGACATTGTAAGCCAAACACCCATTCACATAAATAAGACTTGAATGTTTTAAGTTATCACATAAAATAATGGACTTGTGGCGTTTTTACTTTGTTTTTAACTCCTCCCCTCCCCCTGAGGGCCGCCAGCGTGTATCCTCTTCTGTCTTCATGTCCCACGCATCTGAGCTTCCTTCAGCCGTCACAGAACAGGCAGAAGAAGCCTGGCTTGCTTTAAACGCCAATCACCCTTCTCCACATTGTGCTACTTCCTCCCTCTGGGAAGGAAGACGGGGAAGGCACAGCGCACACCCAGTGCTGACTCCTCCCCTGTGACTCTACTCGGGTACCAGCAGGACAAAGCAAGCCCTTTTGAGGAACATGCAATAAGGAAGACTGTGCAATATGATAAGTTTGGCCTTCAGACAACCTTCATGTTAATTCATTGAGTTTACTCTCATTCCTCTTTTCCCCAAACAGCTCAGAGCCTCTCTCTCTGCCAGGACATCTAAGGTTTGAAAACTGGGATATTTCTAACTTTCTCTTTCTTTCTTCCCACTGCAATCAGCGGCACCAGGTTCTGCTCCTTGGATGTCTGAAAACGATTCTCCGCTATGCTGCAGCCACCAGCACAAGCCTTTATCATCCAGAGCCTCCACAGTTATAACAGCCGGCTCACAGGTCTCTCTGTGGTCTCTCTGCAGCCTGAGACCCTGGTCTGCAGGAGCAACAGCTCTAAGACACGATTCTGATCACCTGTGCAGCTGCCATGCCCCCAGGGAACTCCTGAACCTGCCACACACATGTTATGACCCCTCTTCTGCTCTGGAACCAGGAATTCCTGGAGGGGAACCAACTTCAGTGAATTAAAGCCAGAGTCCCTGAGTTTGAAGCTTTCAACTCCTGGCAGTGTGTCTTTTATGACACTCGAACCCAGACAGTACACTGACTTTTAACTTTCATTATATCTGCATTCTGTGTTTCTCTCCTGAAGAACAAACAGCAAATGCCGGAGGGCTGTTGTGTGGGTCACCAGAGCCCCTGAAGGTCTTCCAGGAGGCCTTGCAAAGGCAGACCCTAGTCACAGAAGTCCGGAATTTCACAGGACCCTTCTGTCCAGTGGCTTTCCGTGCTTCTCTGAATAGCCCCTCACTCTCAACTTGCTGACCAGGGTTGAAACACACGCTTCACTAAAACTGGGAGGGACAAAAACGGGAGGGGAAATCTGACATCATGTTTGTTTGTTTTGTGGGATTGGGGGACAATTCAAGAACCAAACCAGTATTTCTGGAGTCTATTGTACAAGGGGTCACAGAACATTTGGTCCCAGGACCTGGTCCAAGGCACCTGGAAGCCCCCAGCAGTGCCAACAGTGGTACTGAGAGGTTAAAGGAGCCTTCAGATAAGAAAGGGCTCACTTACTCTTAAATATCATTAGCACAAGCTGCAGTACTGGTGAAAGGCTCCCGTTTGGAAGCAGGGAGGGAGAACGCGAGAGACGTCAGACTCAACAGCTGCTGCCTCACTGAACTAAACCCCAGCATCACCTGTACTCTGGCTCCTGGCCACGTCTCCAGCCCCAGCAGTTTGTTCTCTGAGCATGGAAACATTCTCCTGCCCCAGGGCCTTTGCCCCTGGATTTCGCTGCCTGAAATGTTCTTTCCCCACATGGATGCCTGGCTACTTCCTCCCACACACTGCCCCGAAAGACCAAAGCATCCCCTTCACCCACCCCATCAGATCTTGCCCATCTCAGTGTTCTTACACCAGCGCCTGTCACTCTGTGTATTTATGTGCACGTCATCTGTCATCCCAGGACATGTCAACTCCACACTGGCCGGGGTCTCATCATTTCTGTGGTTTGCCGTATCCCATAAACCCAAACACAGTTCGGCATATGATAGACTGATAACAAAACCACAGATTGAATATTCACGATCACTCCTTGTGCAGTAAGAAGCATGGCCCCCGTTAGTAAAGGAGTGTGCCTCCCTGAGGCCACCTCGGTGAGCAGCAGGCATGTAAGGGAACCCCTGCTTGTTTAGTGTGGACAGAGACTCCCGTGCTTATTCTGCTATGCAAAAGAAAACACGAAGGAGCAAGGCAACCCTTTCACCCCATTAGCCTAGCTCCCCCTCACGCTGGTCACTTGGGGTCCTAATGGAGCTCATGAAGGATCCATCTTATCCCATGTGAGGCCCATAAAGTGTGGGGGGAGCAGACAAGATTTTTAGTAGGGCGTTTATAATTTGAGAGATCCGGTTCCTCAAGAAAACACTTTACAAATCCACAACTGTCTGAATCAACTTACCGCCTCAGAACAGACACATGAAAGTCTGATGCTAAACCTTCCATGGTTTCCTAAGGGTCAGCCAGTGCCAGCCAGGGCAGGGGCTCCGTTTGTCCATAGCCAGATGCAGGGGCCACAGGGGACCCAAACAGAGGAACATTGTCACTGTGGACAGCAGGGCTCTGCCCACCTCCTCAGTGTCTACCGAGAACACTCCGAGTAAGCCAACTCACTGCCAGACCTCGGCTTTAAATGATGCTCAGGGACTTTGCTGTCCGCAAGCAACAGGCCTTGCTTGAAACAGTCGTAAAGGTCCTCGGAGTCAAAGCACACACAAGTAAAACAAAACGAACTGCCGCAGTCAGCAGGGTCCCTACAGCCTGGTTCTGGCAAGCTGGGCTGTGCCAGGAACTTGCTTTGACTTCACAAATCACGGCTTCCTCTGAGAATGAACAGGGAAGCTTGAATCAGCGCATCACTGTGGTCCTGTCAAAGTGGGAATCTCTCCCCGGACAACGGAGAATAGGGGCTGGAAGATGCTGTTAGCTGGGGCTTTGAGGGTGGGAAGGGCTGGATCCACAGAGCCGAATGGATAAGAAAGGAGCTCTTTTTCCCTGCTCTTTGAGGAGGGGTTTGGGCTAGGGTATTGCCTATGGAAAGGGGATGCTGGGAAGGAAGAGGTACTGGGATTCAGGCAATTCTGAAACTTGCCCTTAGACCCTTAGTCTCCTTTGTGCAGGTAGTGAGGCAAAGTTATCCATGCCAAGGTCTCAGGGAAAGCAGTGACAGGATGAGAAAGGACCAGGCACCCGTGCAGGGTCCGCCCTGCGTGGGCAGCCCAGGGGCTCTCACCTTCCTGCCATTCACGAAGAAGAGCAGCTGCGTGGGCTCCATGGCTCCAGAGGTTCCCAGCAGTTCCTGGGCAGCACCAGACACCAGAGAGAATAAGTTGCCTGAGACGAGGGGAGGGGCTTGCCCGCCCAGAAAGTTCTGGAAGAGCTGGTGCTGCCCAGTTCCTAACAGGAAAACTTTCCGGACACCTATGGAGCGTGCCAAGCAGGTGACACACGGGAATCTTGCGGCATCTTTTCAATTTTGCTTCACAGCAGCGCTGCAGGCAAAGGAGGTCCCGGTAGCTGGTGCCAAGACTTGCTCATTAGAAATGGCTTCCTGCTTATTTGAATCTTCTCTGCTTGTTTAGGGGGAGGTCAGGCTGTCTGTAGTGCTGAGTCACTTCCGAGAGAACAGTGCCCTTAAAGGCAAACAGCCACATTTATTTACTAGGAAAAATCTTACCTACATATTTAAACCTGCGCTCTGAGGGCAACTTTTGGTCCCTCTCTTCTTACATTATAAAACTTGGGAAATCTCAACTGAGATCAAACTAGTTTTCATACCTTGTCTCACTTAGTGCCCCATCCCAGATGATGTTGTTCCTGCTAACACATCTTCCCCCTCCCTCCCAGATAGGGCTTCTCTGTGTAGCTTTGGCTGCTTCTTAGTAGATCGCCTAGCCTCACAGATCTCCGTCTGCCTCTGCCTCCCGAGTGCTGGGCTACACTAACTTTTGATTGGGAAACATGCGAAGTTTGTACATAGAAGAGAATAACCCACATCTCCAGAGCTCCAGGGGCTTTAGTGGTGAGTGGTTAGCCCCTCCTGGCTTCCTGGGTGTCGGCAAGGAAATTTCAGATGCAGTGTTTTGTGCTTAAATGCATCAGTAGACACAAAGTACGTGAACACACATGCATACGCACGCGTGCACACACACACATTTTTTCCTTCCTTCTTTCCTTCTTTCCTTCTTTCCTTCTTTCCTTCTTTCCTTCCTTCCTTCCTTCCTTCCTTCCTTCCTTCCTTCCTTCCTTCCTTCCTTCCTTCTGTCCTTTCCCTGGGGCAGAGTCTCACTATATAGCTATGGCTAGTTTGAAATTTACTAACCTTGTACTGACAGACATCAGCTTATGCTTCCTGAATGCTGGGTTTAAAGGTGTGCTCCACCACACCTGGCATGCTCTTCCTTTTTTGAAAAATGCTTTGTTTGATTGAGGCTGGGGAGACGGCTCAGTGGTTAGGAGCACTTGTTATCCCAATAGAGGACCGGGTTCAATTCCCAACGCCCACAGTCATCCAAAACTCCAGTTGTAGGGAATCCGATTTCCTTCTTCTGACATCCCAGGACCCCAGGTGTGCACATAACACACACAGGCATGCACACATACACACACACACATGCACACACACACTTACAGAAACACATAACACACACACACACACACACACACAATCTAAAAAAAGCCAAGCTATTTGCTTTATTTTGTCCATAGATCTATTTAAAAACAAGAACATCCGTATTGCTGCACCAATAAAACTGGTGGGCGTTTCAGTCTTTTTATCCATGGAGCACATTCTGCTGCAGATACAAATTGGCAATCTTTTCCCACGCCGGTTATCCCTTCTGCGCTCGCCGACTTAGGAAAAGATGCTCTCATCTCACAGGGTTTCCCAGTGGCTGCCACCCACTGGCAATCGCTCAGATTTTTGTTCTGGATGCAATGCTATGCTTTTGCTGCTCTTGTTTGCAAGAGCAAACCGTGGCGCCCTGACACTTGTCTAAGAGAAGTTTTGATGGTTCCCCAAACGTGGGACTGCAGAAACAAACAGTAGCTGCATATGTGCATTTTCTGGATATTGTCAAAATCTTTTCTATGAGCTTCTATCACATTGCACCCTTCCAGCAATGTGCAAGAAGCAACTGTGGTATCCGAGGGAAGGGGCTGAATTAGTAAAGCCGAAATATCTGGGAACCTCTGAGGGAGGGCACTGCCCAGTCTTTGTCAATACCTCAGGAGAGGGCATTTTTTCAGGGGCAGGACCTGAGATTTGGGAGGTGGGCTGCGAGGGAGGAGGGGGCGTGTGGGAAGGCAGGCTGCAGCCTCTGAGGGAGGTGCGCAGCTCCAGACTGAGCATCAGGCTGAACCTGGGATTGCTGGAGCAGGCTGAGAACCGACCGGTGCTGTTGGGCATTACTAGGGTAAGGCTGACAAATGCCGGCCCTTGGGAAGGAGCGAGTGAAGCCCTTTGCCCTCGGTACTTCTCTCCTCTGTGGCCCCCGTTGACAGGAGTTCACACGAGGTCAGCCAGCAAAGAGCAGAAATCGTTAGTCTTTATAGCATACAGGAAAGTGTAAAGTCAGAGTTGACATGATGGCTGGCGGGTATTAAAAAGTGGAGTTTGGTTTACAAGATACTCATGCTTGTAATTCTTCCAGCCTTTGGAAGCTGCGAGGGGGACAGCCTGTGCTTGAAGACTACACTTCTATAAATCTATGGGTGTTTTTGTTGTATCAGTGCATTGAAGTCCTAGACCAGTGCGCTATTAATGTTACTCAGACTCCCCCCTTCCCTGCTCCTTTAGCAACCACTGGCCGGACACTAGCAGACCAGGGTCATCGTGCTTGTTCTGGGAAACCGGCAACAACAGACCTGGGGCTCATGCTCTAAACCTTGCAGTGTTTTAAGATGTATTTATTATGTATACAGTGTTGTGTCTGCACGTAAGCCTGAAGGCCAGAAGAGGGCACCAGGTCTCATTATGGATGGTTGTGAGCCATCAAGTGGTTGCTGGGAATTGAACCCAGGACCTTTTGGAAGAACAGGCACTGCTCTTAACCTGAGCCCTCTCCCCAGCCTGCCTTGGCATTTCTTACGTCCACCTTTTCTATGTCACACCTGAGAGAAGTTAAACATGTTAAAGTAGATTTGTCTGTCCTCAGATCTTTTTTCCCCCCTTTTCACTTACTGTAAGTGCCCTGTTCTGAGTTCTGATGGGGTACTGAGCCTGGAACTCAGAAGCCCCCAATAAACCATGATTTCACTTGTATTAGCAAGTCTCGCAAGTGCTTGGCCCTCCCTTTGACTTATCTGAAGATCCGATCACAGGGATTGTGTAATCTAGAGAAAAGTTACTGATTAGCGAACTGGAGACTCTTTCCTTGGGGATAGCGTTTCCTGGGGACAAGTCTGTGGGACTCCATGACCACCCGGCTTGCCTTCTTAGTTCTTTAGACCACAGCAAAATTAATTACACATTTTATCTCTTGGTTGGGTGCCAATCAAATTTCTATCAGCGCTAAGCAGCATTTGACAAAGTCAGTACCAATTGAGATTTCAAAAACCATTCAAATAATAAGTTTATGCTGCGATGTGATCACAATATGGGTTCTCTGGCCGCAACCCCACCTTGGTCAGGACAGGCAGTCTCACAGAAATTAGGAACAGGACGGAGACGCTATTTCCATCACTAGCAAACACTGTAAGGAGACAGACACGCTATTTAGAGAAGAAACGCTGTGAATGGCTGGGGATTCATAATCAAGGAAAATAAAAACTCTTCAGCTTCATTTGCTTTGACTTTAAACGTCATTAATTCTGGAGCTCATACTGCTTGAGAGACGCTAGCTTAGCTGCAGACGGAGCTGCCTAGAACTCAAAACTATGTCTGCGAGTTCTCCCTGCTCTCTCTCTCCAGCAAAAGATGCCATTGTTAGTGGCTCGCTATCCCAAGGAAAAGGTCTCCAGTTCGCTAATCAGTAACTTTTCTCAAGATTACACAATCCGTGTGATCGGATCTTCAGATAAGTCAAAGTGAGGGCCAAGCACTTGCTAGACTTGCTAATACAAGTGAAATCATGGTTTATTGGGAGCCTCTGAGTTCCATCAGGGTTCAGAACAGGACACTTACAATAAGTGAAAATGGGCTGAAAAAAAAAAAGATCTGAGCTGAGGACAGACAAATCTACTTTAACGTGTTTCTTCTTCATGCCTCTTTATTCTTCTTAAAAAAGCTCCCATTTCCCACGAAGCGTTCAGTTTATATACACATACAGACACACTCAGCAATTCCATAGGCCACACCAAGCTTGCATTTCACAGAGCCGTGGAATCCAGGCACTTGTCAGCTCATGACTCTCTCAGAAGGGTGAGACTGTGAAGCCCCTCCAGCAGACACCAGAAGGGTTGGTTAAGGATGGGAATTTCAAATACGGGATTCGAGGAAGAGGAAAGAAGGGGGTGGGAGGTTGTGCACTAACTACATTTCTTAAGTGTGACTTGTTAAGCTAGAAGCTTGTGGTTCATAACTGCAGAGGATACCACAGCAGTACTGTTGCAAGTTGAGCAAGTGTTGGGTAACCATGGCAACCAGTGCAGGCCTCCAGAGGAAGGCCATGGCTCTTGATTTGCTTAGGCATTTTGCTAGCCCATTTAAAGGGAATTTCTTTGGAGACCTCAAATTTCAGCCCCTAGTGGGTGCTTGTTAGCACCCAGGTGAAAAGGAATTCCTTTCTCTGGGTCTGGTTTAGCAATCCAAGCTTTTTTTTTCCCCTCTATCTCTAGGAGTAAAGGCATACATAATTAATTTCTTAGGCTAAGATCTTGTGTCAGTTAAAACCAAGGTGAAAGGTAAATTCACAATATGAATAGCTTGTTAGGGAGAGCAAAGGCCAGTGGATTGCACCTTCCTGAGTCCTTTGGTAGAGAATTCAGGGCTTCCCTGACCGGTTTATCAGTAAGGACAGACAAGCTGTCTCTCCTGCTCAATGCCTGTCTTTTGAGGTTCTTATGTGGTCTGTTGGCAAGGCTCCTTTCCTTGTCTAGTGTCCTGCCTGCCATTAAGGATAATTGTAGGGGACTGGCTGTAAATGGATCTGACTGCAAGAACAAAGGTTTCTTTGACTGTGTGGATACTTTCACACCAGGGCACCTCGGCATGCTAAAAGCCAGCCATTTAGTTACCAGTATCGAAAGTTTTATGAATTTTTATTGAACTACACAGTTTTCTCTGCTCCCCTCCCTTCCTCCCCCCTCCCCTTCAACCCTCTCCTATGGTCCCCATGCTCCCAGTTTACACAGGAGATCTTGTCTTTTTCTACTTCCCATGTAGATTAGATCGATCCATGTATGTCTCTCTTAGGGTCCTCATTGTTGTCTAGGTTCTCTGGGATTGGGCATTGAAAGCTGTTTTTTTTTTTTTTTTTTTTGCTTTATGTCTAAAATCACTTATGAATGAGTACATATGATATTTGTGGTTTTTATTTTTCAGTTTGTTTATATGGTGGATTGACATTGACAGATTTTCATACATTGAACGATCCCTGCATCTCTGGGATGAAGCCTACTTAGTCATGGTGGATGATTTTTCTCAATGTTCATGACTGAAATTGGTCTGTAATTCTCTTTGTGATGTCTTTATGTGGTTTGGGTATCAGGGTAATTATAGCCTCATAAAAAGAGTTTGGCAATGTTCCTTCTGCTTCTTTTGTGTAGACAATTTGAGGAGTATTGGTATTAGTTCTTCTTTGAAAAT
>NW_026067986.1:1352707-1370912 GCF_014885135.2 Alexandromys fortis | reverse complement strand
AAAAAATTGTTTCTCTTCGGAACCAGAGGAAATATAAGCCACACTGACTTCCAGGGAGCAACGCAGGAAATAAATGTGGGTAATAGCTATGAAAACAGTGGTTGGTAAATTGTATTTCAACAAATATAAAAAAATATAGCTACCAATTAAAGTTTCTAAAATGACAGCAGTAAGATGGAAATTAACTGAAACTAATTTAATTTAAAACCAGAGCAGAAAGGGAAAGGAGAAGAAGTTTCATTTTGATGGCATCTCTCCCAAGTTCATCCTGCATACACATGAACATGTTTTAGTGATTGACATTTAAGAGTGTTCAGACACTAATCTAGGCCAAGCGCTTCTCTAATTTCTCCCTTTATTTCTTCCTTGACTTGTATTTTACTCGCTTGGGTTTGGAGGGGGACGTCTCTGTCAGTATGCTTATATATTTGGTTCATACTTGAAATTATTTTTGTCCTCCCATTTATGTTCAGCTTACGCTTATTTAGTTTTGATTGAGTTTGCTGAGCATGGACAAACCTTTTTAAGTCTAGCGTAGTCTGGGTCTCAAAATCACATTCAGTTTTGTTATCTTTGGTGGAAAGGTCAGCTATATGAAATGCATTTGCAACGTGTAGGTTTTCAGAACTGGTCTCTTCGTCCTTTTGGTTTGAAAATAAATTATCCTTTCCTGAGTTATGAATCACAAATGTCTGTCAAGAAGGTGTAGGACCCAGCTGTGACAAGCTCAATAGAGGCCTGAGTCTCAGCAGTTTACCCTAAGGCAGTACCTGGTTCTAAGAAGGACCACAAGCTGAGACCACCCAGGCACCACCCAGGAACAGACTGTCCAAAGGTGATTTCCGAATGTTCCAACCATTGTAGATAGGATCACCTGCCAGCACACACCCATCGTTTTCCACCAGGACACCCCTAGACAAATGTCAGCCAATCCGGGGTCCTGAACCTTAGAAATCCCTCACCACCATCTTTGCCACTATAAGACCCCAACCCTGAGCTCAGGGCTCTCCGACCACTCCAATACGTTGGACACACGGAGAGACAGAGATTGCAAACTTGTGTAAGGATTTTCAAAGCTCTTTGCTTTTACATACAGAACCTGGTCTCCCAGTTGGTTTGGGGGGAACTCTGTGATCTGGGCATAACAAAGGCTTATTTATATTACAATGTAGGATATTCTGGCACTGATCAAATTTACAATCTTGAAGGAATTTGACTGAACCTCAAGGGAAAAGGTGTGTGCTATGGTTTTAGCCAAACCAGTATGGCTGGCACTTCTGGGCTCCAGGGCCACACCTGTGTGGACAAGTCCCCAGGCAAAAATGCCTAGTCATTCTGGGGGTCTTTAAAATGCTCTGGGTGACCCACATGCGTCATGGTTGCATCACCTATGTGGGACGCAGCCACGTAAGCCCTTGTGCGCATGCGTGAGCTCCGTCATCTGCATATGATGTAGTCTCCCTCATCCCCCTGTGCGCATGCGCAAGGCAGCCTTTAAAAGCTGGACGCTCCACCTTCAGCCCCTCTCTCTGCACACCAATTCCCCAGGCCTGTACACGTCTCCACTAATAAACTCCTAAGCGGGTCTGTTGTATGTTTCATGTTTCCTCCTCACTCGCGTTAGGTTTCATTTCGGTATGTTTCCTCTTGCTCGCCTGTCCTATGTCTTTGCTTCCTCTTTTTATTTTGGATTGTCTCTTGATCCAAGCTGCTTAGGAGGGTTATTTCCTTTAGCATGTTTGCCTGAGGTGGCTCAGTACCGGCAATACAATTTGGATCTTCCGAGTTCCCTCTGCCACCTAAGACAACAGAGCCTCTTTCTGGTCCGTTTTCCGTCTTTCCCTCTGCACCCATTTCTGAACTACCTTTACATTTTCTCTTGGCTCTTTCTCTCCTTTTGTCAGAGCTTGCATCTTTCACTTTTCTGAACGCTTCCTTTCCACAATCTGTCTTTTTCTTCCTTTGATTTTTATTGCCTTTTGAAATTACAATGATTTTGTTCACTTCCCTGGCAGTTAAATCCATGTCGGCGTTTTCGTACACAGATTCTTACAACCGAAACCCATGGGTGTTCTGCACTGTGGCCGTGGGCTGTGTCTGGGGGTCGCTGGCAGCCTCAGAAGGGAAGCGGGGAGAACACTGTGTTTCTCTTTGCATTTTACTACTGGTTTCACTAGCACAACCATTTATCTCAACGTCCCAGTTGAACTCTGGATTGGACAGCTGCTTGGGTAACCTGAGTCTGTGCTGTGCAGATTCTCTTCAGAAGACCCTCGCTTTCTCCTCTCACATTGTTAAGTGACAGTTTTTCCCTGCTGAGGCAGGAAGATGGCGCAGTTTTCATCTCACTCAGAGAACTCTTAGGGCTTTGGTCTGAGTCATCACGGCTTTCTGCAAAATAAACAAATAGAAAAATAAGTATTATGCTACAGTACACAAAACACACATGCAAACACCTTTAAACAACAATTATGTGTCTGTGATTCAAAAAAGCAATGCAATGGGGGTTAATATTTAAAAACAGATCACTGAGAAATACGGCCCAGCACATCAACGTGTTTGCTGTGCAAAGCCTGAGGACCTGAGTTCAATTCCTAGAACCCATTACAGAGAGATTCCACAAAGCTGTACTGACATCCGCAGACGCATCATGTGCACAAACACACACACACTAATAATAATGAAACAATCATTGTATCTGTTACAGAGAGATTCCACAAAGCTGTCCTGACATCTGCAGACACGCCATGCACTTACACACCCAGACATACATCATGTGTACAAACACATACACTAATAATAATAATGAACTAATCATTTTATTCTGTTACACGAATAGGAAACATTAAAAACTCATTTTACTAATAGAGAAAAGTCATCTTTTCAACAATGACAGGAAAAGCCCTCGTTTAACTCCACAGCTCATGAAGAAACTCTCATTAACTACCAACAAAGGAATTTTTATCTGTGGTTTGCTTTCTCTGAGACAGCTGATTGTGCAGACTGACTGCACTTTATTAATTATAATTTGACTCTTTAGATAATAGAGAAGTAAGAAATGTAAGAATCCTTTAAAGAGAAGTTAAAAACCTGACAAAGAAATAGGAAATCTGAATGCCCTTGTTAGCAAGAGAAATGGGATATTATCAAAAACTTTTTTGACAAAACAAAATGAAAACCTGTAGGCGTAGGGCCAATGAGGGGCACACTGGATATAAGTGGGTGCCATGTAAGTCTGAGGACCTGAGTTCAATCCCTAAAATCCACAGTGGAAGGAAAAAATGACCATTTAATATTGTCCTATGACGTCTGTACAATCTCTATATACACACCAGCCACACACACACAGACACACACACATGCACACACAGACACACACGCACATACACACATTCACACACACATGCACACAGACACACACACATACACACAGAGGCACACGCAAATACACACAGAGAGACACCAGCCACACACACACACAGCCACACACACACACCACGAACCGCAATAATTAATAATTGGAAACAGCAACTATGAGCTTAGCTGCCTCTGTCCAGCTTTCAGCTTGCCACGAACCTGTGATACTTTGCCTCAGTATTGAATTTTATTAATCTGACAAAATCTAGAAAATCTGAGTGCTCACATCATACTAGACAATGGGTGGATGGTAAGAATGAGTGGTGTTATTACTTTATCCCTGTGAACAAGTAGTTATTGCAATAAAATAAGAAAAAAGAACCATTCTTATTCACAAATAACAAAAGTATATTCATAGAAAATTCAGAGAGAACCCCAACAAACTTGGAATCAATAACAAGTTCACTGGGAACAAAGCCAGTATCTGGAAATTGTGTGTTTGCAAAATCATATCAAGAAGAAAACATAATTAAGAAACAACGACACCAAGTGTCCTGGTACACACCTGTAATCCCTGCACTCTAGCATTGGAGGCTGGAGGAATAGGAATTCTAGGCCAGCCTCAGCAAAATGAGACACTGGCCCAAATAATCAAAACAAATTCATTCAGAACAGCATTAAAATATCAAGGAAGTTGGAAAAAAAAACCCTAGGATATGGAATAACTCAGGGAGATCCACCTGCCTCTGCTCTGGAGTGTTGGGATTAAAGGTGTGCGCCACCACTGCCCAATTGTGTGTTTTCTTTGTTCCTTAACAATCAACAGAGTGTGTTAGCATGGTGGAAACCATCATTCATACCAAGAATCTACAGACTTGTTGGACAGGCAGGGCCTGCTCTTTTCTGCACTTTTAGGTGAGCAGAACGCAAGTCCTAAGGGCAGACCTGTTCTTTTCCCCGCCCACAGAATGGAGTTCTACAGCAATGGAAAGCAGATTAAACATCTTTCTGCTGACCCGTCCTGATCTGTGGCTTGGTGATGTCACCGAGCTGGGTAGACTCCATGGATTAGCTTGGTTAGAAGCCAAGGAGCTTTGCAGTGAGGCCTTTGAAGGACAGAGATATTGGTGTTTGATTATTTCACTGTTTGTTGTGAAAGATTAAATTTAGTCTCTTGCATAAGCCATCTTGGAGCTAATCCAAAGCAAATGAACTTTTTTATCCCCTTGGACAACAAATAAGGCTTAATTTGGGGCTAAGAGTATTGTGTAGGGCTGGAGAAATGGTTCAGTGGTTAAGAGCACTCGCTGCTCTTGTACAGGATAGAAGCGAAGAAATACAGGCCCGTTTCTCACCATTGTCTAGCGATCAGAGAATTTGGAGACTAACAGGCACAATTTCACCTTCCAACACAGGAGATGGTCCACCTGTCCTTTTTGAAGTTATACCATCCTGACAGGTGGTCAGGGTGTGCTAATGTGATTCTGTAACTAGGAGGTCACCTGGGGAAGAGGTGTCTTCTGCCTACATGACCAAGTGTTGGCCAAGTGAAGGTGACTTGAGTCATCCTGCAACCTAGGCAACAGAGTGCTGATAATGGGAAGTCTCTGGTTGTCATGGTAATGACAGCCTTTGTTGTCTGCTCCCTCCGTTTAGCTTCATAGAAAACCTGTGGGAAAATAAACGCAGGAGATTTTCAGGATCTGAATAATCCAGGAAACTCCCTCCTGATACTGTCTTGCTTTCTGTCTTATTATTTTTATGCTTCTTCGTATATTTCACTTATATTTCTTCCAATTTCCATGCCTTACCCTGGCAAGAAGTGGTTTTTGTTGAGGCTGGTCCCCAACAGCAGAGGATCCAGGTTTGATCCCTTCTCCCCACATGCTGGCCTACAACCATCTAGAACTCCAGTTCCGGTGAGGTGACACTCTTTTGGCCTTGGTGTGTAGCATGATTAATAAAACCCCAGAGAAAGAAATTGGGGTTCAACCTGAAAGTCAGAAAAGCAAAAGATTCAGCCACTGTCTGATCTGTAAGGTTGATTGGGATGGATGTTTTACTTTCTGAACTTTAGGCAAGCTTTATTATTCATTATTATACAAATATAATACAAATTTATTAAAATAAATTTATTAAAATACAAATAAAATATCACTACAACATGCATAGAGTGGCCATACATACTGTGATATGAAAGGAAAAGTATTGGCTCAGGACCCCAAGGTCAAGTTCTCAGCCTAGTGGAGATTTATCTGCCCCAGCGGGACAGAGGGCAGAGAATGAGAGACAACAACAGGAGACAGAGGACAAGGGAGACTGGGCAAGGTACTTGTCCCAGAGGACAAAGGACTGCCTCTGGATAGAGGGACACAGACTTGTCACAGAGGAAATGGTGGTTTATAAAGGTAGAAGGGTAAATAAATAAATGATCAAGCAAATAAACAAATGAAGGGTCTCAGCTCACTCAGGAGAACAAGTTCTACTGTGTTCTCATCCCACTATCCTTGAGACCCAGACAAGCATAGATGAGTGCAATATGCCCTTTGCATAGATGCTGGATGTCCTTGACAATTGTGTGTGGTGGGAAACCCTACACCTTTGTTATCCGCACTATTGGCACAAGGAAGGGCAGTCAGAGTTTAAACGGAGCTTAGGATATTGTGTGTTCTGTGCTCTCTACTCCATGAAGGTTCAGGATGATTGTGCAACATGCCCAGGATCGCTTGGCTAACAAACATGGGAGAGACCTTGGCTTTCATCTCCGGGCTCCTTTCCCAGGCTCTGAGACTTCCTCTTGGGGAGATGGCCATTCTTCTAGAACACTGGGGCTAAAGGGAGGTGCTGGGGATTTATGTGAATGTTTCCCCGCAGCTGCCAGAGGATCGGCATTTGTCTGCTCCTGCCAAACTCTTGCTTACTTAGCTCTTTAAAGTAGGTTGGGGAACACAGACCACAAACCATGCTTAGTAGGTGGCAAAATAAAATAAAATAAAATAAAACTCTCAGTTTAATTCTTTGCCTTTTATTATACTCTAGGAATGACTCTTCAAGTTTTTATGCCTTTGTATTGTTTTCTTGATCCCATAGAATTCAAAGAATTGTGTTAGAATTCAAAGAATTGTTGCTTATTCTCTGAAGCCAAGCCCAACATTTTCTTGCCAAAGTATGGCCAAGTATCATACCGCATTACATGGTTTCATAATTGCAAAGAGTGGGGTTTAATCAAATCTGGCAAATAAAACCAAAAAATGTGTTTTAAATAATTCTTACTATTTAAAGATCAAGATGGAAATGGCCTCACCTTATATAATCATTTCCTCTGTACGCCATCAAGGACAGAAAGAATATATGTCCATCCTGATGGCAGGATTGCCATTAGTGACCATTTTTTATGGTAAGGACCAAAAGTTCCAATTCCTCTTTCTTCCTGAACCCTACCCCTTTTCATCTGACTCACAGGGACCAAGTGCAGCTTGGAATTTGTACTCTCGCCATAGCCATAGAACTAGTATAAAATTAATGAGTATTAGGTCAAGAGCCCCAAATCCATTGCTCTGTAAAGTCAAGCTCCTTTGTATAAGTGCTATCCAAGAGAGCTGTGAAAGTCGGCTTCCTCCTATTCATTAAGTTCCTTTTTCCCTAAGCACAGGGGACCAGGAAAGTGACTTGAATTCCTGGGAAGTAGACACTGATGGAACTAATTGCTACACGACTCACCGTACAGGTCCTCTCACTTACCTGCTTCCCAAACCTTCCAGACATTTCCTAAAATCACACACAACCTATACTAGCAGAGGAGAAACTGTTCCTTATTAACTAGCTTTTACTACTGACGGGATGAAATGGGCATATCAACCGCGTTCCTTTCAACACCTGTATTATATTGTTTTTATTGAGCTATATATTTTTCTCTGCTGCCCTCCTTTCCACCCCCTCCACTTCCACCCATGATCCCCATGCTCCCCATGCTTCCAATTTTCTCAGGAGATCTTGTCTTTTTCTACTTCCCATGTAGATTAGGTCCATGTACATCTCTCTGAGGGTCCTCTTTGTTGTCTATGTTCTCTGGGATTGTGAATTTTAGGCATTTTTTACTTTATGTCCAAAAGCCACTTATGAGTGAGTATATATCATATTTGTCTTTCTGGGTCTGGGTTGCCTCACTCAATATAATGTTTTCGAGATCCATCCATTTGACTGCAAATTTCAAGATATCATTAATTTTTTTCCTCTGTGTAGTAATTCATTGTGAAATTGTACTACATTTTCCTTATTCATTCTTCGGTCGAGGGGCATTTAGGCTTTTTTTAGGTTCTGGATATTTCAAATAGTGCTGCTATGAACAAGTCCTTGTGGTAGGATTGAGCATCCTTTGGGTATATACCCAAAAGTATTGTTCCTGGGTCTTGAGGTAGGTTGTTTCCTAATTTTCTGAGAAATTGTCATACTGATTTCCATAGCAGCTGTACCAGCTTGCATTCCCACCAGCAATGCAGGAGTGTTCCCTTTTCCCCACATCCTCTCCAGCATAAGTTGTCATCAGTGTTTTTGGTGTTGGTCATCCTTACAGGTGTAAGATGGCATCTCAGAGTTGTTTTGATTTGCATTTCTCTGATGTTGAACATTTCCTTACACATCTTTCATTCATTGTAGATTTATCTGTTGAGAGTTCTCTGTTTAGGTCTGTATCCCATATTTTTTTATTGGGTTATTTGTTCATTTGATGACCAATTTCTTGAGTTCTTTGTATATTTTGTTTATGAGCGAAGGGATTCCCTGATAGAATTTTGGGCGCGCTTATGTAAACTCTCGTTTGTATCATCAGCAAAAAGCAAGAGTTTGACTTCTTCTTTTCTGATTTGTATCCCTTTGATCTCATTTTGGTGTCTTATTGCTCTGGCTAGAGCCTCAATTGCTATATTGAATAGATATGGAGAGAGTGGACAACCGTGTCTTGTTCCTGATTTCAGTGGGATCGCTGGGAGTTTCTCTCCATTTAGTTTGATGTTGGCTGTTGGCTTGCTGTATACTGCCTTTATCATGTTTAGGTATGTTCCTTTTATTCATGCTCTCTGTAAGACCTTTATCATAAAAATCATTTGGGCTTGCTCCCATGGAGGTTGCTGGCTTGGGCCCTGTCTTTCCAGGGTTGCTGACTCAGGCCTGATCCCTTGAAGGTTGCTCCCTTGTACCTGCTCCTGTGGAGGTTCATGGTTCAAGCTTGCTCTGGTGTAGGTCGCTGGCCTGGGCCTGGTCCCATGGAGGTTGTTCTCATGGAAGTGGCTGGCTTAGGCCTGCTCCCACAGATGCCCCTGATTCAGGCCTGCTCCTGAAGAGTTCACTCTCAACTCCTATTTTTAATAAGATAATTGTTAATGACTTTTTTAATTGTAACATTTATATTTAGGCAGACATAGTTAAATTCAAAATTATTTATTTGATGATTTAATTTTTACATGAACTCAATTACCTTCCAATCAAAGTTAATTATAACCCTACACTTGCATTTTTGTTGATTTCCAATGCTGCTGTTGTTTCTCTGAACCCTCCACAGAACACTTAACGGAAACCCAGTAAGGCACCCTTAAATTGTAGGATAAGGAGGCAGCAGACAGCCAGGATCCTGGACAGAAATCCAAAGCACTTGACACAGGTTTATACACTGACCTTTATGGTACGCACTTCTTAATCAGTGCTGAAAAATATTATTCATCCCCATTGAGCAGGAGGGCAGACTGAGGCAATCAGGAGAAAGTCATATTCTCCATGTAACTATCTTGGCAACATGTTTTCTCTTAGGACGTTAGGACGTATTGGCATGTCATGTGCTCACTGAAATCGTCACTGTCTGGGCATCACAGATGAGATTTCAATGATGTGGAAAGATTAAGACTTTGATATCTTGTAATCATGCAGTTGGGGATAGCCTACAGAAGCAGTGAGCTTGTGCTTTGTTTTTGTTTGTTACTGAGGTGCCTTGCTGTCACACTTGTTACTGGAATATAACCGGTGCTCATGAAATCATGGACTCTCAGAAATCAAGGAGCAACATGCAAAACTCATAAACATGCCTGCCATTGAAATGCCTCGAGACTTCAGAGGTAATTTCTCCTCCTTTGTCCTCTTGGAGAGTTTTATTCTTCTCAAGTCTTCTGTGCACAGATCATTCTGTCAAGACACTTTTTAATTTCTCCATTTTTGCAAATCTGATGAACATTGCCTCCTGTCCTTATGCAAGTCATGGACTAAACTATTGACTAGAATCAGCCAAGCAGAGCTTCATGAGAACATTAATCAACATCATTAACACTGAATGTTTTTTAATTGTGTCTCCTGCATTTACATTTTCCGTCCTCGCTACAGAGGAGCCCAAACCTGTCAAGTGCCCTGTGAAATCTCCATGCACTCACTGTGTCTGTAGAATTAAGCAGATCCTGCCTAGAATCCTTACTCCAAAAGAGAAGGTTAGCTTTCTTGGGTCCCTAGTCTCCTCTTAGAGACCACTCTTCTTAGGCTGTGTCACCAATAAGCCCTGTCAGAACAGACCCAGAGAACTGGCCAAGAGTAGAGTCAACCTCACCTAATCCTCATCTCAAAGTAAAAAAGGGGACAAAGGTTACCTGATTCCCATGTTCTGGAGTCACATTGGTTTATTGTTATGCCTCACAAAGATTGCTGCTCATGGCTCCCCAAACTCATCTTGTCGTGAGACACAATTCACTTGATCCTTCTGACATCCTGAACAAAAATAAAAGGGCTCCAAGTTCTCCTAAATTTCCACTTATCTTGTGCTGCAAGGCCGTTTGAACAAGGCTCAGCTGTTGCTTTGTTGCCGGTTCTTCCTGTTGTGAGAGACACGTGAGCAATCACAAGAACGGGGCAGCTGTGCCTTCTCTCTGACGCCTCTCAACGCTACTCTGTCTTCACCGAGCAATGCGCTTGTTCTCTCTTGGATGTGTTGGTGTTGTTGATGACTGTATTTTCTCCCAAACCCATCCCAGCCTTGTGTCCAGTCAGCCTGACGCTGCTCTGTCCCACAGTTTCCCCTTCATTCTCTGCGTTGCCTTCTGACTTTCAACAGGTCTTCTCTCCTCTCTGGTTTTGCTGATCAGAAGGCAATCTGCTCACAGCCTCCTCCCTTGCTTCTTGGCACGTCCAGTCACATCCTCTCAATCCCACAGCACTTCCCCTGCTTTGTGCTAGGCTTCCGCCTGTGCTTTCTGACCAGCATGGGGAGGGTCTCTGTCACGGCACTGGACTTTTTGAAATCGCCTCATCACAACGCCTGCCCTGAAGAACATCAAGCATCCTCCATCTTCAGAGACCCCGTCCCCAGTATCTGCCATTGTCACATCACAGCCTGTGGTTGGCTTTATAGTCTTGCCTGACACTGGATTCTCTGACTTTTATGACCTTCAAGAAGTCTGTCCCTAAACCCCTTTTTAGTCAAGGTGAAACCTCCCAAACTTGGGTCCCTAAATGTTTTCTCAGCTGTGGCTTCCTCTGTTACAGCTTCTGCCAAAACTCTTGTGTCCACACCCAGTATTGGGCCTGGTGACCTGTGTTGTCCACCTCCTGTAGCAGCGAGAGGCTGGCCCAACTGGTAGGAAGGTGTTGGCTGTATAAAGGGTTTCCACAGGAGGGCTGCAGGGGCTGCTGAAAGAAAATGTTCAGGCAGAGCCTTGAGTCAAAGGGGAAGCTGCAGTTATCAGGAAAGGAATCTTGATACTTTGCTGAAAACTGGGGGACTACAAGCAGATTTCAAAAGTCACGGGCAGCTAAGAATCAGAGAATCAGACTAAAGCAGCAAGTTAGGAAAGGCAGTAGTAAATCAGGACAGTTGCCTTCAGGGAGCAGCGTGTCCCGTGATGGGCTGCAGAGCCCACAGCCTGCGTCTCGCATTAAGCTGTGTCCCCAGTGGTCTCGATACCTTCCTTCTGGGGAACCTCTTGGATTGTGACTCAAATATGTACTTGACAGTCTAGGCCCTTACGAACTCAGCTAGGGCTCCTGGATTGGGATTTGTTAAGGCTGAGGAAAAGTCAGATGAGAGGAACTGAGAAAATATGGGATAGAATTGGGAGGTCTGCCCGGTCTTACCAGAACAGCCAAACAGCCCAGAGTTTATTTCAGAACTTGCTTATATTCAAAAGCAGAACAAAGCACAGCACAGACGGCCAGTCAGTATCTAACCACAAGACCATCCCTGTCCTTGAGTGAGCAGCCTCCCATCCAACACGTGCTTGCTGCGCGGGAAGCAGCCTTGCTTTCTATCTTGATGTTCCTGGGGTTTGTCGTCAGCAGTAGACTGTCTACCAGATAGAGTGTTCTTTTCTCGCGGGCTAAATCAGAAGTCTCTCACAGCCCTCAAGGCTACTGGAAAAAGCAGAGTGGGCAAGCTTGAACTCAAATGACTTGTAAGTCAGAATGGACTCCAGATGGAAACTGAGTCACGTGTGGGTTCCCACACAGGCCCTGGGGCCTCTGTTGGTTTTTATTTTGTAACATTGCCGTGTGTTTTACTAAGTCTCATCTCTCCAGAGTTTAGAGGCTCCTGCTACACACCCAAAGTCTCATTGCACCAACACTGAAAGGCTTCCTCTGTAGACCTTCAGTCTGTACTCTCTCTTCCAGAGATGGCCACAGCTGCTAACTCCTGAATATTTTCTGTACACTATAACGCCGTTCCACGAATTGTACTACAGGTCACTTACGTGAGAAAGAAACTTGAAGAACAAAATAAGTGGAGTTATTGCCCAAGATTTTAAACCTGGTAAGGGATAAAAATCTGGTTTTAAACCTGGGTAATTGATGTAGACACTAGGTCTTAATCATCTCATCTGAATTTGTTTACAGGACTGTTTTCTTATTATTTTCTCTAGAAAATTGCAGACTCCTTTACTTCATACTACTGAATAAAATTTATGCTTGTTTTGAGTCATCTGTCTTTCCTGTTCAGCCCCTTGTCCTTGTGTAAGCATTAACAACCACTTGCTCTGTGTTGTGTGATGTGCCTGTGGGTCCTGACCTTGGGGACAATGAGTCTCAAGAACTTCTGATGCAGACTGTTCTATTGAAGGACTCTGTGAGAACTTTGTGTAAAGTACAGAACAGAACAGAAAGACCACCGCAGTCTCAGAGACTACAAGCTCATCTGATAACAGAGAGAGGCAGTGACCTACAGAGACTCGACAATGTGAGGTAACCCCTCTGTGTCGGGTCCGTCCCTCTGTTCGGGTCCATCCCTCTGAAATGACATTGCTGACACCACCCACCTGTCCTCAAAAGTTTGCAAAGGTCTTTGGTTTCACTCTGCTCACCAGACAATGAGTTCTCCTGCCACTGATGGTGGATGCTGGTGGAGTTGTGAGGTTCCCCAGCTGGGTCAAGGCCTCAGCAGAACAAGCCTGCCTGGAGCATCTGCATCCACAGAGGCTCCTGGGTCCCAGATCCCAAGGCAATTTGGAGAAAGCCCATAACCCCTGTGTGTGTGATTGGTTATGTTACAAGGAAGAACCCTGCATCTAGGGAACTCAAGTCTTAGCTAGAGTGTGCTAAGTTCCCTAGAAGGTGGCATATCTTTGTTACACTAAAAGCTCTCATTCCTGCAAGGAGAGCCTGTGTTTACCTCTCTATACAGCTGTCCTGGAAAACAACCTGGACCCGAGCAGTGAATATTCACAAGCGGTGTACATCTCTGGCATGGGAGTTGTGGCCTTCATAGTGGTATTTTCTGATTTTGTCCTTTCTGTTCACTGAGTTTCTGTTCTGTACCTCTCTTAAGAGTGTACCCCACAAAAAGGTCCTGAGGAAATCCTGATGGCATGTGTAAAATCTGAACAGACTCCTGGGACTTTTCAATGGTTGGCAAGGGAGGTATTACAGGTAAAGGGAGAGACTTGGTGTGACTGAGGGAGATGCCGCAAGCCCTGAGAAATAGCCTTGGAGCTGAAACTGTGTATTTCATTCTCCCAGGTAATTTATGCCGCTGCACTGGACCCAGACCCACTGTGGAGAGGGTGAAAAGTTTCAGCCCTGTGAGTGTGAAATGGCTGATGGCTGCTGAGCCTCCATTATCCGCCCCCCCCCATGCTGACTCCTTCCTAACGGCCCCATTACACATGCCAGATGGGTTTCAAGGAAAGTAAAATACTGTGTTTTAAAGAAAAATGATTTTCTGTTTTCCCCATCTCAGTGAGCATAACTGGGTATTTGTTTTCAGAACCACAGACAGGTAGCACCTTAATAGCTCCTTTTTTGAAGGTGAAGTTTGGAAAAGGCATACTCTTAGTGAAAATGGATTAGGCCACTCTAATATCTTCTTCATGATAAAGAAAACCTGACAAAAGTCTGTTTCTCAGACTGTCACGTCCACAGCACTTGTAGTTGAGACATAGCCCGAGTGAAACAGCAGGCGAAGGTCCCTCTTTCCTTATATGTGACGCCATCTGAGATTAATATGATGGGAGATGGGGAAGAGAGGGGAAGCTGTCGCCATCATTCATGTTAAGTGGAATCAATTGAAAGTGAGATCTGCAACATTCACAGAGCATCTGCCTGGAACTCCCTCTGCCCTCACCATCTGCAGATCCCTCTGGAGCAGACTACAGATTCTCCCCCACAACCCCATGGAACAATCCCGATGGCAGGCATGCAGGGTTTCCCACACCAAGTAGTCTAAAAATCCTATACCTATTCACAGGGCATTCTGTGGTTTAACATAGTTGTTCTGATGCTAACTACTCAGAGTTCGTGTCTCAGTCTACAAATCAAGGGCTCACAAGACTGACTTTATCTCAGCAAATGCCAGGCTGGACCTTTGGTATTTCTGATCCAGTACCTAACATTAGGTGTTCCTAGACCCTCACCTCCCCAGCTTCAGTAATTTGCCAGGATAGTCAGTATAACTCAGGAAACACTGCTTATTCTTGCTGGGTTTCTCTAAAATCTGCCATAAAGGGCAGTGTCCCCTCCTGCTTGCCCCTTGGGGCAGTCTCCTGCAATGTGGCGCTCACCTCTTAGCTGCCTTGGTTGTGAGCCCACGTGTGCTGTGCAGGAGAAGGCTGAACTCTTCACCCCCAGGCACCACCGCTCTCCACTCCGCACGGTTCTCAGCTTTTTTTGTTTGTTGTTTGGTTTGGTTTGGTTTGGTTTCAGGGCTATTTACATCTTTAAAAATGTCAACCCAACGAGTCTCTGTTACGTGGGTTTAGCTGTTGACAGGTGCCGCGTGTGAAATTCAAGTAGAAAATATTTTAATCGTTCATTCATTTCTTTATAAGTAGTCAGAGCAAACTTTTTGAAATGAAGATTTATTTATTTGTTTGTTTGTTTGTTTGTTTTGTTTTGTTTTTCGAGACAGGGTTTCTCTGTGGTTTTGGAGCCTGTCCTGGAACTAGCTCTGTAGACCAGGCTGGTCTCGAACTCACAGAGATCCGCCTGCCTCTGCCTCCCGAGTGCTGGGATTAAAGGCGTGCACCACCACCGCCCGGCTATTTATTTTTATATGTAGGAGGTGATTTGCCTAAATATACGTCTGCACACACATGTCTGCAATGCCCATGGAAGCCAGAAGGTGGCGTCAGATCTTCTGTCCTGGAATCATGATGACTGTCAGCTGCTGTGTGGGTGCTGGGAACCAAGTTCATTAACCAGAGGGGCATGGGTCAGAATTTTCATACTTCTAACCCTAGCTTACGGGAAAGCAGCTGGGTTTGTATTTGGCTTCAGGCTGCACTCAGGTGTGAGAACACACACCAGGGAGCATTCATTTTACACACCACCATACACTCCTGAGACAATGTGAAGGAAGAAGGCAAATCATATCCGTTGCTCTTCAATAGAAAACAGTTTTGACTTTGGAGCCCAAAAAATGTGTTCTGGGGGTACTGGCAGAAGTGTTTGGGTTCTACTTTGAAAATGCTGGCTCCATCTGCTGAGAGCCTAGGAACTATTGCAGCAATCAGAGTTTTCCCATGTGCCCAGGAGTGCTCCTGTCCATCATCCTCCAGTGCTCAGCACAAAGACATACAACCCCATGCAGCATTTACAGCGATGGAGATGTTTTCATTTAACCATTCTGTCTTTAGTGACAGCTTGTTTCCAGCAACCTTTTGCCAGGATTCCCTTATGACAAAACTATTCAGAGAGATGACCCATGAAAGCATGGATGTTATACGCAAAGGTCTTCCCATGGACGCTCATCCAAAGAACAAGCGTGTTTTCACAAAGTATGTTTGCGAGGATCAAAGTCATCAAAGTTCATTTGAAACAAAATAAGCAATTCAATTCCTGCTTGGGAAATGTTGCCTTGTTTAATATTAACTGGCAGAAACGATTGAGACCATGCTGTTTCCAGTCTTCCAGAACTTCCATTTCAGAGGATGCCAAGCAAGGAGGCTGGTGCCCTGGGGGTTGTGTCTTCTTCACTTTAACGGTCTGTGTCACTGAAGCAGCCACGTCTGTGATTTGGCCCTCACCATAGTCTTTGCTTTGGTAAAACTAGATGAGCCGTTACCGTATTTGCCCATTCTTTCCTGCACACTGTAAGTTAATACCAAATGTGATTTGATTTAGCAGGTAGAAATGATTTTAGACAGAAAATATGAGCATATTAATTGATTCCTGTATCAAATCAAAACAGAGGGCACAGGACGTCCACACAGAAGAGAAGGGAAGGAATCTAAAATTAAAAGTCTGCTTGACGAGCCATGAAATTTCCCTGGCGCATCTTGGTCTCACTCTCGTTCATGTTAATGTTTTGCTACCTGCCACAGCCTTTTGTTTCAGAGAAACTGATGGGAGGAAAACCTAGAGAAACTCTTCCCGTTAGCAACCGAGAAAAGCCCTCCGTAGCCTGAAGCTCTCAGTCTTGCTTAGGAAACCACAGACGTCACGTATGGTTGATGCCTTTAATAAGCTTGACGCTCAATGTTTTCACTAGTTTGTTGTTGTTTAGGGGGTTGCTTTTTGTTGATCAGCAGAACAGATCACCCCATATTTTAGTGATCCCTTGAGAGAGCCAAATGCCATCCATACATCCTCCTTAATTTTCACACACAGCAAGAGAGGATCCAGAGATTTCCTCTATTGATCTGGGTTCTTAGTAGGCAGGCAGGGATTAGAACCTGAGTCTTCTGTCTCCTGATACCTTTAGCTTGTTTCTCTGCCTGGTAATCTCATATAGCCCTCAACCCACCTGTGCTTAACGCTCTGGTGATAGTCTATCGTCGTCGATAGTTTGGGCTACAGTCATTGCTTTGGTTGGGAAACTGACGTAAGATTCTGTATGTAAGAGTCTTGTTGTTTATGATGAGACTTTATTAAAATCCACTTCACGTTTTAAGTTACGAGAGATGAGAAAAATATTCAAAGGAATTAATTTAATTATGAGTTAGGACCTAAATTACTCGCCTCTGTTTTGTTACCCACAGTTCCTGTCTGTTCAGTTACGGACAAGTGTTTCTTCTTGTAGAAGCAGCTAGCACAGAAGAGCCTCTGTTGTGCTGGGGAACTTGTCCTTGGAGTAACTGGAAACTGTGGACAACAGAGGTGTGTCCATCAGTGTTGCCATGGACGACAGAGGCGCACACATCAGCCCATCAGTGTTGCCATGGACAACAGAGGTGCACACACTACTCTATCAGTGTTGCTGCCTTCTCCTAGGTCTCAATGTTGCTGAGTCACAGAGCACAGCCCTGACGCTGGGGTTTCATTATTCCTCTCCGTCTTCATCTTGCCAATGAACCGATCCTGGCGTTAGCGCTCTTTCGACATCCACTGGGCTGTAAATGATCCATGCTGTGTGAGCTCCAGCGGCAGCGATCTCTGTTTAGTCAGTGATGACTCACGGTCCAGAGACGACAGCTCAAGAAAGTTGACATCCCGAGCATAGTAGAGAAGTGGACAGGGAACAGGTATCGCCTTTCTAGATGAATCTTTGGACCCTTGAGCTGGGCTGTTTGTTCTAAGTTAACCTATTGGGCCAACAAAACAAAACTTTTCTGAAGGGAATTCTGACACACGCACTCACACCATGAGGCAGGCAAGCCTTCCTTTCTCAGATGAGGGAGAGAAGCCTTCCTTTCTCTGATGAGGGAGAGAAGCCTCCCTTTCTCAGATGAGGCAGGCGAGCCTCCTCAGGCCAGAGCCTGCTTCCTGCAGATTCCTCTGGCCACAGCCCTTTTGTTCAGCTTTGCCAAAACTAAACCACGAGCTCCCTCTGCTGGGTGTTTGCTGATACAACCGAATCTAAACATTTGCATTCTTAGTAAGAACTCATAAATTATAATTTTTCCACAGAAAGTCTGTGACTCTGACCTAGAATGAAACAGGATGAAATGTACAGAACAGAGACGTATTAGCTGTACGCTTCTGGTTTCCTGACGAGATTTTTCTAGGCATGGCTGCTCATAGGTGACACTTTCACGGGACCAGAAATGTCACCGGGAGATGCTTGCAAACACTTCTCTCCACACCTCCTACATCGCTTTTCGTAGATGAAGTCACAGTGTTTATTATCTGCCTGGCTATCTTTTTCCCTGTTGAACATCAACTGAAGAAGCGACCTCATATGTGGTCTTTGCCTGGGATGTTGCTCATGGTAGGTGCTCAGTGAAAGAAGCAGGTCAGAGGTTATTCAGTGTCTTTAAGGTAACAGTTCAACTAGAGATTGACAGAACACTTGTCATATAGAAACAAATACAGGGGGCTGGAGAGATGGCTCAGTGGTTAAAATTCTTGAGTTGCCTGCTTGAGGGGGCGGGGCTGTAGCATTCTTATTGGTCATCCCATCTGCGTGTGGGTGTGGTTCTCTCTCTCTCTCTCTCTCTCTCTCTCTCTCTCT
>NW_026067986.1:1277577-1352654 GCF_014885135.2 Alexandromys fortis | reverse complement strand
TATATATATCAAAGTGTACTGGTGATCCCTGGGTGAAGACATCACAGGACAACCCTTATGGGAAAAGACACAGCTTCTAAGCCCTCTTCAAGCTGACCACCCTCCCGTAACCTCCATGTCTGTCATACGGACTCTCTTTAGAGCCTCGTGGTTGATATGGATGAAGACACCACCAGTGTTTGCTAAAGTATCAATCGTCTGATCACATGGTTGGTTTCCCTGGCAACTAGCTCCCATCCCGAGGCCATTCAAGTACCCACCAAGAGTCGCTTCATTAATGAAAAAGATGCTTCCCTCCTGCAGGAAATCTCAGGGAGTTTAGATCTCAGATGCTCCTTCCTCTCGGAAAATTACGCAGGTCTAAGAGTTCTGTATCAGCAAACAGAACCAAAAGGCAAACGCTAAAGCAAAATAATCTCCCAACTCTCCTGTCTAGGGACTCTAGAGCCCAGTGTCAGGGACTGGGACAGACGCCAAATATGTGTTCCTTAATAGTTCATAACATTGCAGGCACTTTAGTGTGTGTGTGTGTGTGTCGTGTCTGTGAGCGTGTCATTGTGTGAGTATGTCGTGTGTGTGTGTGCATGCACGCATGAGTGTGTTGTGTATGTGCGCGTGCGTGTGTGTGAGTGTGTCATGTGTGTGTGTGCCTGCATGCGTGTGCATGTGTGCTAGGCACTCTACCTGTAGCTCTAGTAACATATAGACATTATATCAACCATCACGATCAACACAGGATTCAGGAACAGACTATAGGATCAATAAAGCAGCAAAGTCCAGAAACGGATTAGGAAGGGGGTCATCTTAAAAAGCAAAAAATACATCTCAAATAAACAACAAAATGGAGGCTTTAAGTAGAGATGTCTATCCAAGTCACATTAAAAACAAGAAACAAAGCCATATTCCTATCTTAATGTAAAGTCCAGATTTATTAATATTTTAAACATTTCAAAGCGGCGACGTGAAATCACCAGGTTAAAATGTGTGCAGATTCCCTTTCAGCCTGAACCTGAGATCGTCTTCCAACCAGAACCGAAGCCCAGAAGCCAAGGAGAAAAAGCCTGACAGATCGGACTAAGTGAAAGAGTAAGCATGAGCGATAAAAATCATCTCCCACAGAACTTTTACAAATTAATAGACATGAAGAATTGGCAGATCACTGGGGGGGAAACGAACTTTAAAGCATTAAAATATACAGAGCCTTGCTCAGAATCTTTAAAACGCATTTTAAGACAAGCATGAGATAAGTTTTCAGTCTATCAGACTGGAATAATTTTAAAATTCTGATAATGCCCGGATCTCATTGACCTTGAAGCGTTTTTTCTGCAAACAATGTCTCCAATATAATGAAGTCTGAAACAGAACAGCCTGTTTGTAAAAAGAGTGAGGAGGGTTCTCCGGGAAGCCAGCAGGGGGCAGCAGAGACCGCCTGTGCTGTGTGTCAGGGGTTTCCGCCCTGGTTTCAAAAAGGAGGCTTTTTCTATCGTGGTGTCTGAGGCAACAGTAAATCAGAAAGGGAGCTGCGTTATCAATTCCTGTCATCGTCTCAGTGACAGTGAGGGCTCAGGTAGCCGCTGGCTGGATGTTACCCGGAGAGGCTTCTTGCCAGACTCCACCCCACTTCGCCGAGCTGTGAGCTAACATCCATGTAGGGAACCGCGGGCAGGACAGAGGAACGAGCCCATCCAAGCCCAGCTTACTGAAACCATGAATGTACTGGACTAACTCTCAGAACTACAGAACTGTGGGGAGACCACAAAGGACTGTATCATCAAGAGGTTCCACCCCAGCACCTCAGATTCCTGTTTCTGCCAACAAAGGTGCTACTTAACACAGGCCTCTGACCTCTGTTCTTTAAAGCAGCCCGCCCTGGGCCCAGCTCATGACTGCCATGATGGAACCCTCTGTACTTAATAACGCAGAGTAGCTTTCAAGGAATGAGTTCGCTTTTTGGCGGTAGCTCTGACGAAGCGCCTGAGATCATCAGCCTAAAAAGAGTTGAGGCTTGTTTGGCTCATGGTTTTCGGAATTCACACCTATGACTGGTTGGCTCCAGTTTTGGGGAGACTGTGGTGTGGTGGGGCATCATAGAGAACAGTGTGCAGTAGAACCAAGGAGCTTACCTCATGGCCGCCAGGAAGAGGAAACGGAGAAAGGGCTGGGGTCCCCATGATCTAACCTCCTCCTGCTAGGCTCTGCCTCATGAAGGCTCTGCTGCTTCCCAATGAACATTCTATGAACAGTCTAAGCAAATACGTCCTTTACCACCAAGCCCAAAATAATATCTTATCCCCTGGCTTAGATTGTCCACCTGCAAGAGAATGTTTTCAAAACCGTTCTCTGCACCATTGTTAGCTACAGTAAAACCCTGAACACAAACAAGCCCAGGTCTTGTCTGTATAATGGAACTGAAGCTTGGCAGAGCGCTTGCCTAGTGTGTAGGAATCCCTGTGTTCAACCTCTCTGAAATCACACACACACACACACACACACACACACACACACACACACACTGGAATTCTGTGGAGTTGTGTGTACTTTTTTATGAGCACATTCTCTATCCGTGGCTGCAGGAAGATCTCTAAAGCTTACTGATAAATAATGTATATAATGTACATTATGTACATAATGAGGTGTTAAGAATATAGACTTACGTGCGTGTATTCGTACATGCATGTATCTGGAAGAAGACATAAAAACCTAACAGTAGTGCTCACCTTTGGGGGTGTACCCCACAGATGGAGGTGCAGGAAGACTGCCTCTTCTCCGGTCTACGGAGATGCTGTCTCACTTTGCAAACACTGGAATGTGTTGCTTAATTTCAAAAAAAAATAGGGAGCTTTAAATAGAGATTTGGAAAAAAACAACCCACTCACAAAATAAGAATCGAGAATACAGCAGGATGAGATTTTGAGAGGACCCCGGCTAAATTTAGGAACTCGGGTTACATGTCTGATTTTGTGTATTGAAATCATCCTTTTTTTGTCATACTCATCAACACGTCTGGCTATGAACAGAGGGTGGAGCGAACCCCGAAGCTGGTGTAAGGCTTTAGGCTAATCTAGCATTAAGCCTCCATAATGGGTTTCTTCTGAGGATTAAAGGGCTCTCGTGTCCTGAATTCAGAGAAGATGGATGTGCGCTTACATAATGGGCTCCAGTACATCATGATCATGTCTTTCAAAATGCACCAGCTCGGAAGACAGGATCTAAGTTGTCCCAGACTCACTGAGGTACTAGCATGCCGTGTTTGACACACATGCTGTCCTGGGGAATTTTGAAACGGATAATTATCATTGTGCATGGTTTTCGGTGTGCGGGGTGCGCAAGTGTCCCCACTGGGGACGCACGGGACGCGCAAGTGTCCACACTAGGGACGCACGGGACGCGTGGGACACGCAAGTGCGCACACTGAGGACGTGCGGGACACGGAAGTGTCCCCACTGAGGACGCGCGAGATGTCCACACTGAGGATGCGGGGACGGGCAAGTGCCCACACTGGGGACGCGTGGGACGCGCAAGTGTCCACACTGGGGACGCACAGAACTTAGAAGTGTCCCCACTGAGGACGCGCAGGATGCCCACACTGAGGATGCGCGGGATGTCCACACTGAGGAAGCAGGGATGGGCAAGGGTCCACACTGAGGACAGGCAGGACGCACAAGTGTCCACACTGATCTGCCTGGGTATTACCTTGTCTTTATTCCCTTCATAGGAAGCACTGCAATGTGACTCAGTCATCGGACATAAGAATAAAAAAAAACTGGAACAAGAAAACGTCCAGTCAGCATTCCAGTGTGTTGCTCAAATCCTCAAAGGTGAATTCTTTCTACGGGGGTGGGAGGAGCATTCAGGAGGTGGTTAAGACAGGGACTTACTCTGTAGCTGTTGCTCTGGCTGGCCTCAAAGTCACTATGTAGAGACCGGGCTGACCTCAGACTCACAGAGATCCATCTGCTCCTGCCTCTCCATTGCTGGTGTTAAAGGTGTGGATTAGCATACCCAGCCCAGCTGGGCAGTGGTGGCGCTTGCCTTTAATTCCAGCACTCGGGAGGCAGACAGCTCTGTGAGTTCAAGGCCAGCCCAGTCTACAAGAGCTAGTTCCAGGACAGGCTCTCCAAAAACTACAGAGAAACCCTGTCTTGAAAACCAAAACCAAAACAAAACAAAAAAAAGCACTTAGCCCTTTGAAGGTGATTTGATGCCCAGTGCTAAATCCCAGCACTCTGGGTGCTGAGGCAAGAACATGAGGTTGAGGGCTGGTACTGGGGCATAGCGAAACTTTCCTGAAGCCAAGGGCAGGGGACACAACTCAGGGCACGGTCCTTGCTCAGCGTGCCCAAGGCTTGAATGAACTTCATGAATCTGAACTCCTCTCGTGAAGTGAGTCATGACAGGGCCAATCCAGAATATCAGACCCAGAGAAAATTCTGGAAATACGTGAAAGAGCTTGATTTCTTGATACGTCGAGAAAAAAAAAAAAAAAACAACAATAAACAAAAATAATGGTACTGCCTTTACAGACAGTGGAAAACATTTGGTATTTTGAACATGGAAGTGGCAGGATCTCAGTTGCCATTAGAGTGCCTGTCGGAAAAATTCAGATTGCAACGGGAAGAACAGGTCCTTCAGAGGCCAGGTCAAAGGTCACCACAATGTCGCAGGTGAGAGAGAACTGTTACTGTAGGGCAGGAGAACATAAGAAGATTTAGGCACAGGCCAGATGTGGCCAGCAAAGAATCTAAGAAGACTCTGAAATTAAAGATATATTGTCTATTAGCAACATGGTAAATGTCTTTGGACAGACAGATAAGGGATCCAAGAGGTATTGATGGGCACTGTCTCACCAAAATGAGATGGAATTTATTAGCTTAGGAAAGAGTGGAGCTGGAGACCAGGTTTGGAAGGATCCATAAAAATCAGTCTAGTCCTTAAAAGAACAAAAAATATCTAGAAATCCATTTAAAAATCTATATTCAAACCCGTTTCCAAAGGGGTTTGGCGTGATCTCTAGGTAAAAAGACCAAAATCCAAGGTTCAAGTCGAAATTGATACCGTGAAAAGAAAAACTGGAGACGAATTGAAGAGTTTAATTGAGCGAAAAATAAGTCTCAGATTAGGCACCCTGAGGAGTAAAAAGCTTCCCACAGCGCTGGACAGGAAGATTCTTAGACAGGAAGAGAGGTGGGTGGAGAAACCGGCCAGTTGGCGGCTTCTGATTGGCTGGAGCTTGGGGGCTGGGATTAGCTGGGACTCGCCTGTTACAAAACACCCCACATGCTCACGAATTATGCTGAAATTCATCGTTGCAAGTATGAAGGCTTTCTGGGGCCAAACATAACAGTACTATGATAAAAATTACAGTCACCAGACACACGACAAAAGGAAGGGGCAGGAAGCGAACGGGGCGGAGAATGAGAGGGACGGAGTCTTCAGAGACGTCCAGTTTCAAACCTGTTTCCCGGAGAAGTGAAGTTGGACACACACACTGATTCCAGGATGTTCGCCAGGGACACTCAACCGTGGAAGTCAATAAAGTCAGAAGAGTAAACCCAGCCTAGAAATCTAGATCATACAAGAGTTGTATCTGTGAACTGATAGTAAACATGTCACAAAGTCATCTTTTTGTTGTTGTTGTTGTTGTTGTTGTTGTTGTTTTGAGACAGGGTTTCTCTAGCTTTGGAGCCTGTCCTGGAACTAGCTCCTTTAGACCAGGCTGACCTCAAACTCACAGAGATCCGCCTGCCTCTGCCTCCCGAGTGCTGGGATTAAAGGTGTGCGCCACTACCGCCTGGCCAACCTTATTTTTTAAAAATCTTTTCTACTTTTATTTTGTGTGTGTGTGCGTGTGTGTGTGTGCGTGTGCGTGTGTGTGTGTGCGCGCGCGTGTGTGTGTGTGTGTGTGCCAAGTGCACACATTTATGGAGGTGGCTCTCTCCTTCCGCCACGTGGGATCTCGGTGTGATACTCAAGTCTTCAGCCTTGGCTTCAAGCACCCCCTAAACCATCTCACTGACCCTCAGTTTTATTTGTATAATACCTACGATTGATTTAGGCTTCTGAAAGTCTTACTAACTACTTTGAAATTTGCAAATGGACCAATGGGGACGAGAAGAGACGTTTATCCCGCACCCCTCCCTCATCGCTTACACTGTTTATTCTTTACACCTCAGGTCTCTGTTTTTGGTTTTTTGGGGGGTGGGTGCTGTCTGCAGTGCCAAGAATCCAACTCGTATCCTGCCGGTCGCATCCTGACACATGCCGGCTAGGCGAGGACTTTATCACGACGGGTCCTGGTGAAGTCTTTCCCGGTTCAGTGAGCACCTGAGAGATGGTTTGTGGTTCCAGGACTTCCAACAAGCAGATGAAAAGGCGTCCAACTGAGTTATCAAGTACAAGTCTCTGTAAGCTCTGCAAAGCCAGTAACTCTCATGGCAGCCCCACCGCAGAGAGGAATTTACCCTTAGGTAAGAACATCTTATTCTTCACTTTTACTTGATATCCCAGGTGTTGCTCAAGCCAGCAAAAATTAGTTTCTTGTCCTTAAGAACATGCTGACATGAGCCGACAGGGGGATGGAGCCAAAGGCACAGGAGACTTTAAATTGTATGTAATCCGGCAGTTATGTAGAATGGCGGCTGCTTACAGAAACTCTGTCAAATCGCAATGATTTTTTTTGAAAACAAGACAGGAAACTACATGCTATTCCCATGACCTAAAAGAAAATCAGCATTTAGGAAAGCAAGACATGCTGTACTCCACTCCGGATGTCATTAACAAACGTGTCTCTAAAGCTATGTGTGTTTGCTGTGTCTAAAGGGGGAAGTATACTTTGGAGGCCAGGTGCATTTTTACATGGAGACTCGAATGTATGGGTGGTACCCAAGGCAGAGGATAAAGAGATGGACGTATATGTATCAAGCCAGGATGCAGCGTTAACACAGGTAGGTTTCATTTTAAAGTGTCTTTTATCTGGCTTACAGCCATGAAACCAAGGTAGACGGTATCAATGAGACCAAAGTTGAGTATCAAGTCAGAGGCAAAACCAAGCCCCAGTTTCAGAGCTGGATCCTGAGCTTTGGAGCTCACTGCTCACCCAGGCAGTGTAGCGAGGGATCCCACAGAGCCACGGCGCGTGGCCTGAATCCCGGAGCGACAGCACCCACGCTCTGAACTATCTTTATCCCAGTGCTTCCTGACGGACTCCAGAGCCTTTGCAAAGCTGGAAAACTCGGTCAAGAGAGGACGTGGCAAACCGGGAGGTCTCAAGGCTGAGGAGCCCTTAGGCAAATTCAGACAACTCCAGATAAGAGGTTTTGAGGTGCACATACTGCTTTCTCACCCTCCTGAGTACTTGGCGCATCTCATTCTTCATCACCCCGGCGCCTGATAAGCCTGTCTCTCCAGACCACGGACTTCTTGTGCAAGAGGAAGGTTCCCACCTTTATATGTCTGTTTTCTTAGTATCACCCAGTAAATAAAATATGTGCTAAAATGAAGTGTGTGGTAACCAACACTCTGTAAAGGACTGGGACTTCAGACAGACAGGCAAGCCTGTTTTCCTCGGGGTGGTCATTCATTCAACAGGTAAACACCCCATTTCATAGGACCTATCAAAGAGAATGAGTGGAGCCAGCCAGAAGGGGGAGGGGGGGACACACACTGATAACTCAGTCAACTGGAATGTTTCTTTTTAGTTTCCAATCTCCTTTCAACCAAGTATACTGTAACCGATTGCCAAAATAGACAGTATTCTTGTAATAAGACAGTAAGTATTCTTGTAATACTGTAACAAAAAGCTGCTTGCTTCATGGAAAACAAAAGACAATGGCAGAAACTCACAGAGGTAAGATGAACGTTCTGAGGGGACCGGAAGCGCTCCAAGGACAGAGGGCTCCTGAGGGGTACCTAAGACAAATCTCAGCTTTCCAGTTGGGTCAGAATCCTTCCTCCTCCCATCCTCTTCCTGCAGCCTCCCTGGACATTGAATTCCCCTCTCCCTCAGTTGCTGTGACCTCCCCAGGCCCAGCATGAGCCCTGGCTGACACTCGAAGCTTGGTGAGGCAACCCAGGTCCGGCCCAGCTAGGATACTGTCTGTCATCACTCAAATTACTGAAAAACCACGCAAGAAGGGAGAAGATTCAGAGTTCTGGTGGAAGAGGCCACCAGAAAGCAAGGAGGAGAGAGTCTCTATCTCTCTTAGGGTTTTGAGACAGTCTGACTCTGTAGTTCTGGATAGCTTGAACTCTGGAACTACGAGGGTGAACTCCTCGTGGGTGCCGTCAACATGACCAGAGAGAGTATGGCTACTAGATCAGCAGTGTGGCTACTGGGAATGTTCTAGAAACAGAGATTCCCAGTCCCAAGTCCACCGAATCAAACATCTGAGGTGGGACTCAAGTCTTCCCAATGGTGGTACAGGGCATGAAGCCTTGGAGTGGGTGACAGCTTCTTCCCTGTTGGGTTGGCATGCCTGAGGACACTGTGGCACAGAAAGGTAGAACAGATTCCCCAACGCCAGTGGCAGAAGCTACGTTTGAACCTAGGCACACTCCCCAGCCCACACTCTTAGCCTTCACAGAACTTCCGCTTGCTCTGTTCAGTGCTCAGGAAATAGAATTTATACCGTAAAACTCACAGGGGTGGATGGTCAACTAGTCACAAATTGACTTTGTGAACAATGGGGAAATCGAGGCAACAGACATCCAATTTTACATCAGTGAGGCTGCACACCAGATGATTTTGAATGAGTCGGTGGCTTGAAAGAACATCTGGGGGTCCAGGTCTTGGTGTCAAGAGACTCAGTGTAAGCTTGGTGTCATAAAGGATTAGCACAGATGGTCTGTTGTGCCCGCTGACCCGCTCCTACTTGGCACGGACTATAAGCTATGAGTAAAGATGGCTCAGGCTGCTTCCAGATCTCCACCGTGCACCGCCTGTGAGGAGTCATGGAAAGATTCTCTGAGGTCCCTGTCCAGGAGAGGACCCAAGGCTCTCCTTCCACTCACCACGCTCTAGGGCCCGGGTGTGATCCTTTGCTGGCTGTCTTATCTCCAGAACTTCAGAAGAGAGCCTAGTCTTTCACCCTCTCCTTCTTCCATTCCCTCCTCCGGGCAGGGCTGAGGGGCTGTCGGGGAAGAACAGGCCAACACAGGGAGAGCAGGGTGGTGGGTTTGTCTCCAGCAAATCTCCTCTTCATGCCAAGGAAAACTTTCCTCCACTGCCCAGCTTCTTGCCTCCTGCTTAGAGCCTCGGCCCTGCCTAGGAGCCCATCCAGACCCAACAGCTTTTGCGTTGTCTCGTGATCTGAAACTTCAGGAGTCTTTCCAGGCCTGTCACAATCTAATCCTTTAACAACAGACATGAGGCCATTTATTAACTGGCCTTTTAATTGGCCTCTCCCCCCCTTTCTGGATCTCCCTGTCAAGTCTAAAGGCATATCCAGCTGCTTTGTAACGTAGGACCCCGGATGTATGTTGAAGCTGGTGATAGCATGTCTTCCTCCTCCTTTGGAGAGGAAATAAATAATAAATAAATAAAACCTCTTAGTGTTTAAGAATTAAGAACGAACCATGGATCCATAAAATTAAATGCACAGCCATACACTTTGGCAGCCAGGGAATGAGTGTGAGATCCCTTTCCATCGGTGCCAAGAATGGAGTCAAGCAATACGTCCCAGGAGGGAGTGTCCTCACCCTGCCAGGACAAGTAAGCTGACCGGGGCTTAGAATTTTACCTTGGGATGCTTTTCGGGTGCTAGGGAATGCTTTGCTCAAACTGGAAAATACCGACAAGATCCCAAACCTCCGTGTCCGAGGTCGCTTCTGTTAGACCAACTTACCATCCAATACAGCGTTCCGGGGATTTGGCTTTCACCAGGGGGCATTTGTAACAGAAACCTGGGTGACAGCCGTGGCAGCCAAAAGCCATTTGCCACCAGAGAAGGTAAGAGGAACTGACAACTGTTTTCAAAGTCTTTTGAATTTTCAATTCTCTGCCCCATGCTGTTTCTTAGATGCTTCCTTTGGTGCCAGGCTAGCTCTGTATTCGTCTACCGCTCACCTCCATTATGGCTCGCCTTCTGGAGACCTTTCTGTGAAATTTAGCATTTCCATCCACCAGGTTCGACAGGACAATTCACACGCAAGATTTTGACAGAGTGTTTGACAGAGAATCTGATAAAGTGTTGGGAGACATGTATGGAAAATCCTTCCTACGACAGCAGGAAAGAGTCTGTGGAGGAAAGCAACCAACAGAGCTTTTGGAGGAAGAGAAGAATTGCCATTATCCCCTCACCCCCATGAAATTCTCAGTTGGATTTCCAAGGACATTTTATAATCTGGTCACACAAACACACGCACACACTCATAAGGTCTCTCTGTAGCTTTGTTTTAGAGCCTGTCCTGGAACTAGCTCTTGTAGACCAGGCTGGCCTCGAACTCACAGAGATCCTCCTGCCTCTGCCTCCCGAGTGCTGGGATTAAAGCCGTGCACCACCACCCAGCTAATAATCAGGTGACTTTTAGAAATGCTCAGAACTTAAACAGTATTTTCCAAGTGCATGTAACAAAAGTTCTGTTGGTTCTAATTCTTCGAACCGTGGCTCTCAACCTTCTCAACGCTGTGGCCCTTTACTGCAATATGGTGGCCCCCAACATAAAACCACTTTCATTGCTCCTTCACAACTGCAATTTTGCTACTGTTATGAATTGTAATGTAAATGCCTGCTATGCTGGAGATCCTAACTGTGACCCCTGTGGAGAAGCTGTGACCCAAGGGGTTGCAAAGCCTTGTCTTAGAAGGTAAATCCAGAGGCTACGAGCTTGTTTGGCAAGTTTGTTCTTTGGCTCTCACAGCTACAGTAAGGTTGGTTGAGCAACTGCTGATAAGCCATCTGCAGCTCTGAGTACTTCCTTCAACCCTCTCCAGGACAACCTTACCTAACCTTTTACGTAACCTGGAAGCACAAGTGTTTAAAGCCATCTGGAGCCTTGGGACCTGCCCTGCTCTGCCTTTGTGATGCCTAACTCTTACCAGCAAGCAATGCTGAAGTTTAACTTCCCTGAAGAGGTCCTCATTCCAGGCTGCTACCTAAGTCCTCGTCTGCGCCCGTCTGCCTGTTCTCTAGCCTAACAGGAGGCATTCATGACTGCCTGGATGGATGCGTGTTCAACGGGCAGATGAACAGTAAATGGGTAGATACATTGTTTCACCAATAAGAAAGCCAGGGGATTTTCATTCAGTCATTCTTTCTTGAAACTGTTCCTGGAGATTTAGAAAAACGAGCTGGGGTTTGGGGGTCAACCCTACACGGGCAAAGTGGAATCACGGGGTTACACCCAGAAAACCCAACACTTCTGTCGGTAATCTGTTGCCATTGTCTGTAGGTTTTTCATAAAGATACATCTCACCTTCAGAGTGTAGAAATAGCCAGAGGCTAACAATCGGTCTTTTAAAAGCAACGTCATCAAGATCAAGCAAAGGCAAAGCACCCAAAAGGCAGAGTCAGAGGAATTTTAGGACAGTGTCTCACAGGAATTGAGATTCATAGGATCGCGTGAGAAGGAAGACTAGAGTATCTGCAGGTTCCGCATTCAATATTCATGGGCTCCTTGACGACGAGATGTGTCTTGAGATCTGCCCAAGCTCAGGGAGTCACTCCCTTCCCACAGGTGGCCCCTAGGAGAGTGCAACACTACACTGCAGCGCCTGCAGCTAGATCAGGTGTTTGCAGCAACTCCTCTGCTGCCTTTGCATTCTGCCAATGAGTGTTTTGGAAACACAGCATCACTGGACTGGTTAACTGCACCGAGTTCATAATGGAAATCAACCATTGTCCTCAGGGAAGACAAGGACTAGTTGGTTGGTCAAAATTTGTATTATCAGACACAACCCATGTTGTTAAGGTGACCCCACAGTTGCTCAACTCTAACTGATCCTGTCTCCCAGATAACTTTAGATGCCCCTCTCAAAGCTAAAGCTTTAGGTATCAAGATTCTACTTGCTCAAAACCTTCTTTGCTCCACTCTTGAAAGAGATCACAAATTATACCCACTTTATTATTTATTATACAGAATCTGTATTTCTGAGGGTTTTCTAGAGGTGGAACTTAAATCTCTGCATATTTCTGGCTTAGCAACTCAAGATCTTCCTCATACCATGGACAAGTGGACTTGAAGTATCATTCACCCATAATTCACACCGGCCACACAGTGCACCTCCTTACCAAAACAGAAAAAAAGTTACAATATATTTTGATAGTCGACAGTTTTCTCAATGAAAATGTTCTATTGATCTGTTTGTAACTGTATAAAAACTACATGCTTACTATGATTATAAACAAATTTAAAAGTTACCAAAAGCCTCAAAAGGAATAAAGATCACTTGGAATCTCACCAAAAGAGAAAACTACTATTAATATTTGTTAGTTTATTTTTCTATACCTACCCCTATGTGGGATTTGTTAGGGTTTCTATAGCCATGAAGAAGCACTGTGACCACAACAATTCTTATAAAGGAAAACGTTTAATTGGGTGGCTTACAATTTCAGAGATTTGGTCCATTATCATCACGGGGGTACATGGCAGCATGCAGGCAGATACAGTGCTGGAGAAGGAGCTGAGATTTCTACATCTTGATTCGCAAGCAATAGGAGTCTCTGTCCACACTGGGTATAGTTTGAGCACAAGCGACCTCAAAGTTTGACTCCACAAGTGACGTACTTCCTCAAACAAGGCTATACCTACTCCAACAAGACCACGCCTCCTAATAGTGCCACTTCCAATGATCTTATGACATTGTAACTACCTCACTCCACTCCCTGGCCCCCATACGCTTGTAACAATACCATAACGCAAAATGCATTTAGTCCAACTTCAAAAGTCCCCATAGTCTATCACAGCCTCAACAAGGTGTTTAAAAGCCCAAAGTTCAAAGTCTCTTCTGAGAGTCATGCTATCTCTTCACTGCAATCACCTGTAAAATCAAAATCAAAAATCAGATCACATACTTCCAACATATAATGGCACAGGATATACATTATTGTTCCAAGACGTAGGGAAGGGGGCATAGTGAGAAAATATTGCACCAAAGCAAGGCTGAAAACCAGCTGGGCAGCCGGGCGATGGTGGCGCACGCCTTTAATCCCAGCACTCGGGAGGCAGAGGCAGGCGGATCTCTGGGAGTTCGAGACCAGCCTGGTCTACAGAGCTAGTGCCAGCACAGGCTCCAAAGCCACAGAGAAACCCTGTCTCGAAAAACCAAAAAAAAAAAAAAACCAGCTGGGCAAAGAACAAGCTGCATCTCCATATCTGATGCCAAAACGTTTTTCAGATCTCCAACCCTGTTCAGCTTTGTGGATTGCAACACACCTTTTTCTCTTGGACTGGTTCCACTCCCTGCTAGCAGCTCTCCTTGACTACTTGTACAGATCCCACGCCTCTGGCATCTCCAACATCCTGGGGTCTGCAAGGCAATCCTGGCTTCACTTCACAGCGTCACACAATGGCCTCTCTGGGCCTCCATGCAGGGACACCCCTGACACATGCCTGGCCTCAGCAGCCTTCCTTAGTCACGGAGGTAGGCTCCACAACCCCTTTCTTCTCTCCTTGACTCTAAAGCCAGAACCACATGGCTGAAGCTGCCAGGTTCTGCTGCTTGTTGGGGCTGGAACACGGCTCCCTTGCTAAATTACGTCTTCACCAGCTTTCTGTTTTTGATGTTTCCCTTCACTACCTAAGCTTGGCTGTTCTGGAACTCTGTAGACCAGTATGGCCTCAGACTCAGAGATCCACCAGCCTCTGCCTCTGGAGTGTTGGGATTAAAGGCGTAAATCACCACACCTGGCTCTGAGCTTTTCTTTAATCCCTTCCACTGGTTGGAAATTTAGCTGCGTGGGATCTTGCCCTGAGGCCACCCCTCCCTTTATCCCATTTCTTAATCTGGGTATCTCCTTGAACACAGGGCTTTAGCTCCATTCCACTTCCTGTTTCCTCAGATTGTACATTATGTAATTTTCTTTGCTCAGCTGGCTCCTTTTCATTCTAAATCTCCACTGGAATGAATACTAATAACCACACAACAGAGGCAATAATTTCCTCTGCCAACCGAGTCAATCCAAATCTCTTCACTTTAGCCGCTGGCAGACTCTTTGGACGAGGGCAAAAAGCAGCCATATTCGCCACCAAAATATCACAAGAACAACCCCTAGGCCACATGTTAATATTCTTCTCTTCCGAAACCCGCACAGTTCAAATCCCCCTCAGCACCACTGTCTTCCTTTTTCCTACTAGTATGACCCGTTGACCAGTGCTTAAACCATTTCATTGCTTTCCTAACCCAAACTCCCAAGGTCCATATTCCTCCAAACAAAAGCACTGTTGGGCTTATCACAACAATACCCCAGTCCCTGGTACCAACTTCTGTAGTTAGGGTTTTTATTGTTGTGAAGAGACACCATTACCACAACAGCTCTTATACAGGAAAACATTTAACTGGAGTGGCTTACTGGTTCAGAGGTTTAGTCCGTGATCATCATAGCGGGACATGGCGGCACACAGGTAGACATGGCACTGAGAAAGGAGCTGGGATTTCTGTATCTTGATCCACAAGCAGCAGATCTTGATGTACTGATGAGTGTTCTCATCTGTATAAATAATTGTACAGCCTGGTTTTCTTTTTTTTTCCTATTTATTTATTATGTATACAATATTCTGTCTGTGTGTATTCCTGCAGGCCAGAAGAGGGCGCCAGACCTCATTCCAGATGGTTGTGAACCACCGTGTGGTTGCTGGGAATTGAACTCAGGACCTTTGGAAGAGCAGGCAATGCTCTTAACCTCTGAGCCATCTCTCCAGCCCCAGCCTGGTTTTCTTTAGCTTGTTGGCTGCCATGCCGTTTTGTACATTGTTACTTAATAACCATAATTTCAAGTGGCTGTATAATATCAGGATTTAACAAGGTAAAATTTCACAACCTCAATTTTGTAGGAAGATTGGCTCCTATCAGGTACTTGTAAACTTTAGAAAAAGGGGAGGGGGGAGAGAGAAGGGAGAAGTGGAGTGTTAGGGAGAGCTTGGGGGAGTGGGATGGTTGAGATGGAGGAAGGACAGATATGGGAGCAAGGAAGAAGATATCTTAATTAAGGGAGGCATTGTGGGGTTGGCAAGAGGCTTGACTCTTGAGGGGATCCCAGATGTCCGCAGGAATGTCACCAGCTAGGACCCTGGGCAGTGGAGGAGAGGGTGCCTGAACTGGCCTTGTCCTGTAGTCAGACTGATGACTCTCAGAGATCTGCCTGCTTCTGCTTCTGCCTCTGGAGTGCTGGGATTAAAGGCGTGCACCACCACCACCCAGCCAATCACCAATTTAACGAAGTTTAATGAAAGACAGAAAACATCAAAACGTTTTACAAGATAAGGAAAAGGATTGATTGCTTAGATGTCATGGGTGCATATATGCACATCATACACTGATGTATACTAGAAAATATGAGTTGTAGATATTACCATGATTTATAATAAAAAGGAAGTTGACAAAACACTCCTCTGAATGCTGCATGTGCTCTTTCATGTCAAGACTCTCAGTTTGATTTGTCTTGTAAGCAACATGGAAGGTGCTTTGACCTTCTCATTCTACTCTAACTAATGCCACAAGCTTAAGTCCATTCCAAAGTAAGTTTCAAATTAAATAGCTGAACATTTTTGTTGGTTTGTTGGTTGGTTGGTTGGTTGGTTGGGTTGGGTTTGGTTTTGTCTGGTTTGGTTTCATTTTGTTTCACTTAGTTTTTCAAGACAGGGTTTCTCTGTGTAGCTTTGGAGCCTGTCCTGGAATTCACTCCATAGACCAGGCTGGCCTCGAACTCACAGAGATCCGCCTGCCTCTGCCTCCCGAGTGCTGGGATTAAAGGCTTGTGCCACCACCGCCTGGCTAGAAGACACTTCTTGACATAAAACACTAACCATCACTGCCTCCTAGCTTCCTCTTCTCCCCGCCTCCTCACACTGTCCCCACCTCCCCACACTGTCCCAGTTGGGGCCAAGCCACAGAAGAGGAGGAAGAACCTTGTGGAAGGGCTGGGCTTGTCAAGCTGTCCTTAGTACTTGGACCTGAGGGGACTCTGTCTTCTGAGAGCCTATAGATTTCATAACTTCATTCGCATGTGTGGGCAGACTGAACCTCAGCATGTGTCTCGGATGAATCTCCATAGCCCAGCACAACTGTACATTGCTTCACAATGAGGGTATGTGCCAAGAAATTTGTGCTGGGTGATTCAATATGAATAACACAGCGTATATTACGTAAGCTTAAATGTTATGCATCAACCACTTAGCATGGCCCCTCTGTGTACCTGAGAAACACAAAACTGGATCAGTCCATGTGGAACAATGAGAACCCAACGATGTCCTCAGAGGCCTTGGGTTCTCCCCGAACCAAGGTCCCTCTCTACCAGCTGGTTTTCAGCATTAGTCACTGCGTGAACGATTCCTTTGGCAATATTATTTGAGCCAATGCATACTCGATCTCTTAAGGCAACAGATTAACCACCGAGTACAAGACTAGGAAGAAAGTTACTTGATTCATAGTCAAAATCCTTGAGTAGATTCCCTTGAGCTGATACTAAGTCACAGGTCTCAGCACGGCTTCCAGAGCCATGCACAGTCCACCCTGCTGATCTCTGCCAAGGCTTCTCCTACCATCCTTTCTATGCTTAAGTTGTGTAGCTCTTCTTCTCAGTCCCTTGGATGAAGCCAGCTCTTCCTGACACCTTTGCAATGTTGCCCGTATCAGTCTGAGTTCTCTAAACAAACATAACTAACAGGCTTTCTGATATCTGCATATGTCATACATGTGTGTTATGTATATATGCATGCATTCTATACGTATATTTGCATGTGAATCTACACATATGTTGTACAGATAGGTGTATGTGTATATATACAGATGTGTATATATGTACATACCTATATATATGTATATGTATACATATAAAGGCGTGTGCCACCAGCTCCCAGCACTCAGACACCCTCAATGGCAGGTGTACATAATGGGGTACATTAGCGTCTACTGATGTGCCCTGAAAAAGCGTTGACTCATGGTAGTTCTCTGAACCTTGGGAAAGCCCTTGAACCCCTATTGTTGATTTAATAATTCAGACAAAGAAGGATAAATCCCTGGCATGGACCTTAGGAGTATCAGCCACTAATAAGGTGTTTCTATGCCCTCCTCATCCCTTAAAAGCCCAGTTGGCACAGTGGGGAGCTCCAGTGGCAACCACATGGTCCCCTTGGGCATGGGCATGGGCACGCCAGCCTAAGCCAGGCTCTCATCATTCGGCAAATATAAGCAGCATTGGGATTACCACCTGGACCTATCTTCCACCAGAATGAGGCTCCTTTGAGTCCCAACAAGTTTCCTAAACAAAGAGAAACCGCCCTGTAGCAGGGTTCAGCCTGTTCTGGTCGGACCCTAGGGGTAGTTGGAAAAGCCTTCCAGCAAGATTGCTACAAGGACTCTGGGTTCAAAGGAGACGACCCCTTTAGAGCACTAAGTCAGCTCAGGCCAGCTATGTCTCCCTCCCACCCCCACCCCAGGCTGGCTAACCAAAGCCAGGTTTCTCAAAGTCTCTCATTGTGTCTTCCCCACCCCAGGGACTTGGTGAAGCTGGAATGTCTCTGAGCTCCTCTGTGTTCTTCGTTATGGCTGATGCTGTGGCCGCAGCTGGAGAGGAGAGAGGCTTGCCCCCAGTTTGAACGGCACTGCCACGGCAGAGCCGATGCGAATGGCTTGGAAATTAGCCTAGTGCACACTACTGTGCACTGTGTGTGCTCAGTCCACACCACATTCTAAAGCTGGTAGCTGAAAGGGAAAAGGCCTGGCGAGTAACTTTGTATTCATATGGTGAAAATAGTAATATCTTGGTGTGTTGGATTGAGGTTAACTGTCACTAAAATCAACTTTACATATGTATCCTCCGATGGCCTAAGGTCTTCCAATCAAGCCTCTCCCAAAGGCTTAACACCACACCCCTTCCTATTCTGGGGACCAAGTTTCCAACATATGAAATTTTGGGGTAACAGCCGCCTGTAAAATCATAGCAGCCAATTTTGCTTTTTGCAAATCTGAGCACTAAATTTACTTTTGGAGGGTTTTTGTTTGTTTGTTTTTGGGTTTTTGTTGATGCTGTTTTTGTTGTTATTGTTGAGACAGAGTAGGTGTCTCTCCACAAAGCCCCGACTGTCCTGGAACTCACTGTGTAGACCAAGCTGGTCTCATATTCCGAAATCTAATTGCTCCCGCCTCCCTAGTACTGTTGGCCCGGTACTTGGAATTTTACGAACATGCGTGGCTTCCATTCATGGCTTTTTATGGGCCTTCTGTTGCTTGCTCCGTTCCCTCCTGTGTGCGGATTGACTTCAGGAGCAAAAGACAAGACTGAGCAAGCTGACAAGTGTCGGTGATTTGGAGGCTGTATGGAGCCAAGGAAGGAGCTCACACTTTTAATTGCTTTAAAAAATAAATAAATAAACTTCACAAGGTCCAAAATTCAAGGAGAAGAGGGAAACAGCAAGTATAGCAGAGTCCTAAGACTTTACGTTCTTCGTCCCTGGTCCGCTCCAGTGACTCCACCCACATCTGCCGGATTGTCATTTCATTGGTCTTCTGGGAAAGCCCCACTCCCACACCACTCCCCCGCACCGCCCCCCCACCCCGCCCCCCCACCCCCACCGCTGCCTCGATTACCTGTCCTGCTCAACCCAGCAGCTACAGTCCGCGTACCGGCTCCATGCAGCCAGGCCTCGTGCGAAGCCAAGACAGAGCCCGAGTAACCAATGCACACCCGTGCCCCCCACCCCCCGCCCCAGAAAGTCTGGCAAGAGACAAGAACCGAAACAGTCAATACCAATCCGCCGCCACTGGAAACCAGGCACTCACGATGCAACGAAGTGTGAACTGTTTCCTCACCCATTAATTTCTAGTCCTTTGTACCCAATGGGTTGGCAGACTCTCCTAGAGCAGGTGGCACCTTCTGTTTCTCTTGCTTCTATCGTTGGACTTTATAAAATGGCCAGCTGGAAAACGCTGGAGTTACTGGCTTTGAAATCAGATGACGGAGTTCAAATCCCAGCTGAGCTGCTCACTGTATCTTTCAAAGAGAGAAAACACCTGCAGACTTGCGTCCCTAGGAGTAGGAAATGAACTTAACAGTGGTCATCTCTGTGCTGGCTCACACTGAACAGATGTTATGAGCACCATTACGTTGGTAATCTTATTAGGACCCCAGATAGGCTCTGGTTTCTAGATAACCTTATGTGGTCTGATTTTCTCAACCTCAACACTGTAACAGATTAAAAGAAGAGCCGGGCGGTGGTGGCGCATGCCTTTAATCCCAGCACTCGGGAGGCAGAGGCAGGCGGATCTCTGGAAGATTAAAAGAAGAGTTTTTTACTGAGTCACAGTGGCGAGCAGGGACAGGAGCGCGGGTTTGGGGGGGTGCTAGAGAAACGCTGGCCCATTTTCTCAATATATACGGTGTCAGTTGAAACCTCTCTGCGCCACCGTAGTCGTAGAAACCTGAGCTGATGAAAACAGGCTCAAAAGGCATGTGAGTGGTGTTTTAGTACAATCTCTACTAATGGTACATCAAGGTAATTACAAGTGAATTGTAGTATATGTGTGTGTGTGTGTGTGTGTGTGTGTCCCCAGGTACCTGTATGTGTATGTATATTTAAACTAAGACTCATTCCTCTCTAAGAGTAAAAGAGACAAAATTCACATTTTATTTAATAAATTATTTTTTCAAGACAGGGTTTCTCTGCGGCTTTGGAGCCTGTCCTGGAACTAGCTCTGTAGACCAGGCTGGTCCCCGAACTCACAGAGATCCGCTTGCCTCTGCCTCCTGAGTGCTGGGATTAAAGGCGTGCGCCACCATTGCCCAGATATTTTTTTTTTGGTTTTTTAATAAATTCTTATGAGTGCCTTTAAAATGTGTCCAGGCATTGATTAGAATAAATAAAGCGAAACCTCGTGGGACTTCCTGTGTAGTGATATACGGTTGAAATGCAAGCAGAGTGTTACAGAGCAGATGTGGTTGAGAGATAAAGACGTGGCCCAAAGGGAAAGGAATTCGGGTGGAGGGAAAATTAAAGCAAATGCATGGCAGAGAAGAAAACGACCAGTTGTGTCTTAGAACACAAACAATGTGGGTTTCCTGGAGGGCAGGATGCACAGAGGAAAACCTGCAGAGGGAACTGGTACCCAAGCCGAACTCCAGCTTGGAGATATTCATGAACATAAATTGGGTTCTGGCCCTAGAGCAGGCGGGCCTTTGAGGGAATGTGTCCATGGGAATGCCAAACTCAAGTAGGCAACCTGACAGATGCTCTAACACGAATTAGCTTGCAAGAAAACAGTTGCAAGCAACCATGGTAGTCAAGAGGTGACAAAGGCTTGAACTGGATAAAGCTAGAGGCATTTGAAGGAAAGGCAGCCACACACTGCCTGTTCCTCAATGGAGTGGGGGCAGCTGAGAATCCAGGAGAGCCCAGGGTTGTACTCAGATGAATGGGCTGTACTGATGCTCACAGCCATGGGCAGCAGGGAAATCCTTCAAAGGAGAGTGGGCGAATTTGCTCTTAGACTTGCAGCCAGGTAGTCGGTCAGCCCACGGATTTTGCTAACTCGGGATCAGATGCGTGAGTCATTAGTGCAAACTGGTCATTAGAATCATCAGAGTGGATAAAGTTCACCTGTGGGGGAAGTCGTAAAGAGGGAAGAAAGAAAATGGAGGAGGAAAAGAGACGGAGAGCTGAAGAGGAAGGAGAGGAAGAGGAAAGAAAGGAAGGAGTGAGCCAGGGAGGCTCCTTGGGGGCACCATACGGGCAGGCAGATCTGAGGGAGCAGTGGGAAAAGACAGCCTTGTAGCGGATCTTGTGTGTTTTACAGCCTCAAAAAGCAGTGTTCCAATTACATTCCCGCTCACTTTCCAACGCAGCAGAACATGAGTTTGCAAAACTGTGTGAAGAATTTCTATGCTGAGTGTACAGGGAAAACCAATGTCTAGTCTAGACCATATGTTCTCGAAAAATGATCAGAGAAAAGAGCGAGATTCTGTGGTGGTTTACCTACAGTGTGTGAAGTTCCCAACTTAAGATGCTGTTGTGAGATGACTCGGTCTTATTTATCATTCTGAATTAAATGTGGAGTTTAGGAATTGACCGTCTGTGGTGACTATGAAATGAATGTTCCGCCTGCTTATTTCAATGCACAGGTTTGCTGGAGAGTCATTGGATTTGTTTTCCTAAGGCTCTCAGTTACCAGAGGCTCCCTGAGATGCTCCCTATGGCAGAGCTGCCTCTAAGATGATCCACAGGAGGAGAATTGGAAGAAACTGAAGAAGTAGCTTTAGGATGTCAAGCAGGGCAGGATTTGGCTTCCCCAAAACAAATCTGTGTTGGGTGAAAGTAACCAAGTAACTGCGATCAATGTGCCTGTAACTTAGGTCCAGAAAGTATAAACACTTAATATTTTGATATTCAGAGCATAGTTAAAAGTTGTCCAGTCTGGAATAGTCTGGCATATGAATAACACACAGCAGCAGACTTCCTTTGTACAGCTTTTATTGTTAGAAAAGTTTTAGTGGCTGGGACTTTCAACGGGCTGAATTTGCACGTGGCGTTGTGGTAAAGCCAACCCAGTGAGTACTACCTGAGCCCCTCGTGTTCCCTCTTTCCATTTGGGGAATTCTCTACTTTCTACATACATCCTTTCCAACACGTGGGCACTTGTCTGAGGGTCAAGTGCAAAGACGGAAGGGTGGCAGGCATGCTCTCAGAACGTCCTGTTGGAAATGCAGTAATAATAACCGCAAAGCCGTAACAAGAGGACCACGTCACTTCCCAGTTAAAAAGTATTTCACGTCTTCCACCCCCTTAGAGTCTCACTGCACCCTGAGTGTTTGCCCCGGTGTTCTTAATCTCCATCTGTAATTTGTATCAAACCATTAATTACAGCTGTCTGTTTCTTGAGGGCAGAAACTATGCCTTGTATTTCACGAGCATTCACGGCACACTAGACAACTCTCTCAGAGGTAAATACCACCCAGTTAATTGCAAGAAGTTAAGGGCTCTGGGGATGAAAGCATCTGCCTCTGACAACAGAAGAGCTCTTAGGTTCAAGAAAGGGGCACATACGGGAGCCCAGGTGTGGTGGTTTGGATGAAAATGTCCTCCATAAGTCCTTAGGGAGCGGCACTATGAGGAGGTGCGTGTTTATGTTACAGCTTTGATAGAAAGGTATCCGGCAGTTGGAAGTCAAGGGATACCTACTGTTGGGATGGGAAAGTTATCTCAACCTAAGTGTTACAGCTTGGTTCTAATGGTGAACTGTTTCCCCAGCCAAGTCCTTGTTCTGGGAAAGGTCTCCCTAATGCAAATGTAAGGACTCTGTTGCAACAGAGACGGGTTCCCCTTCTGCTCCTCTGCTCTGCTCTGGAGATGTGTTACAGCTCCGCTTACCTCCCCCTGAGTGTATCAATTCTGCCCCAGCAAGGGAAAGTTTCCCCAGCCAAAATGATACAGTTCTGCTCTGATTGTTACAGCTGCTCTGCTAAGGGAATGTTTCCCCCAGCAAAAGTGTAACAATTCTGCTCCAGCAAGGGAAAGTTTCCCCAGCCAAAGCAATACTGTTCTGCTCTGGCAACTCTTGTTACAGCTGTTCTGCTAAGGGAATGTTTCCCAGCAAAAGTGTAACAATTCTGCTCCATTCTAGCAAGAACCCCTTACAACCTTACAGCTCCTCTCAACTCTGGTAAAAGTTGTTACATTTCTGCTTCTTCCTGCTCTGGCAAAACACAGTTTTTACAGCAAACCTCATTCAGGAGACTTTTCGGGAGGGCAGAATCCAGGAGAGTGACTGCCCCTGCCTGGATGGGGAAAAGCTGCCCCATACAACAGGTACAGGGCTTGTACGGAGTTTCTTAGGGGCGGAGTTTTCCAGGGTGAAGATTTTCATAGTAGAGATTGATAGGATCTCAAGTCTTGAGTTTGGGACAAGCTCAGAGATTGATTGGATTTCGTGCTCAGGGGCTAATTGGTTTTCATGTTCAGGGATTGGCTGGATTTCAAGTCCTAAATTGGTTAGGGGCGGAGTGTGTTTCCTTGTCTGGTCTCAGGGCCAGGGTGTTCTCTCTCTCTCTCTCTCTCTCTCTCTCTCTCTCTCTCTCTCTCTCTCTCTCACACACACACACACACACACACACACACACACACACCTGTGGCCTTGTTGGAGTAGGTGTAGCTTTGTCAGAGTGGGCGTTGCCTTGTTGTAGGAAGTGTGTCCCTCAGGGTGGGCTTTGAGGTTTCAGATGTTTAAGCCAGGCAGTGTCTTTCTCTCTTCCTGCTGCCTTAAGATCTGGATGCAGAACTCTCAGCTACTTCTCCAGCATCATGTCGGCCCACACACCGCCATGCTTCCCACCATGATGACCATGGACTAAACCTCTGATACTGTAAGCCAAACCCAGTTAAGTGTTTTCCTTTATAAGAGTTGCTGTGGTCATGGTGTCTCTTCACAGCAATAAAACCCTAAGATTCCAGGAAAAGAACATGCTAGGTATTATTTAAGCATTATCTAAACATTAGCCTTTCACTTTCATGTCTTACATATACATGCCTTCACATACATGTCTTACATATTGTCCTGTGTACACATGCCTTCATTATTCTTAAAGGTTTATTTTACTTTTAATTGTGTGTTTGTGTGTATGGTGGGAAATACATGTACATGAGTACTGTTGGCCATAAATGCCTGTGGTATCACATCCTCCTGGAGAAGGAGTTACAAATCAATCTGAGCTCCTCAAAGCATACCCTGGGAAGTGAACTTGGGTCCTCCACAAATGTCTTCATGATTTCTAATGGCCGTCTTGCTTCTCATGTTATCTATATAGGGCACTGAACAACTCTTCCCATCAGAGAGTGTTTATCCAGTGCTGATTTGCTGATACCTAAGTACAATTCTCTGAGAATAATGTTGGACATAATGGTTCTTATTCCTACTATATTTGAATTTTCTCATGTCATAATCAGAATTATTAGGTATTTATATACTTAGATGTGCAAAGAAATTGTTGGCCTTGTTAATCAATGTTATAGTTATATTATTGTCTAAATGGTTGTTTGCTTTTGTTTCAGGAACATATATATTCCTAATTTCTCTCTTGATTTTTTTCTCTTTCTGCCTTTTGTCATGAATATTCAGTTTTCTTTTTGAGATCATTGGATTTACTAGAAATATTTAAACCTACTACATTTCAGGGGCTGGAGAGATGGCTCAGTGGTCAAGATCACCAGCTGCTCTTGCAGAGGACCCAGATTCGTTCCCAACATCCACATGGTGGCTCACAACCACCTGTAACTCCACTTCCAGTGGATCTAACGCCCTTTTCTGGTCTCTGGGTCACAATATACACATGGCACAAATATATACATGCAAATAAAACACTCATACCTATAAAATAAAAATAAATTAATTAGTTAATTAACATTAAAAACTATTGAAATATAGATCAGGACAGTAGTTGAATCTTACAGATTTCTGAAACAGGCTTTGTTTTGTCTTGTCTTTTGTTTGTGTGGGTTGGGTTTGACACGGGATTTTACTGTGTAGCTCAAACTAACCTTGAATTAAAAATCTCTCTTCCTTAGCTTCCTGAGTGCAAGAATCACAGGCATGTGTCACCAAGCATAACTATGTCATTTACTTCTCTCTAAACATTATTTTCTGTTGTCCTTCCTTCCTTGAGCCCAAATATATAGAAATTTTGTCCTAAAAGGTATTTGTGGTTGTATGTCTCATTTATTTGTTCTACACTAATTTCTAGTGCGGTTGTATTGTTGCCACAAAGAATTAAAAAGGGAAAATGAATTAAAGAACAAACTAGCGTAGATGTGAGGGAACAGAAGTGTAAGATGCCGCAAGACTAAGTAAAGGAAAATAGCAAAGGGAGAGGTGGGTGGAGAGGAAGCCAAGGGACCAATGGCCGTACAGAGCAGAGGACAACGTCCTAGGCCATCAGCATAGGGTCGTGGACACAGCATGGCATGTACAGCAGATGCCAGGAGGGGAGGGCGCAGAGCAGCAGAACGGTGCCCGAGCTGGGAAGAGCCAACTGTGCTCGGGTTGTGATGACTAAGTTGTCTTATCCTGTCTGTTCTGCCAGTCTAAGTGCTAGGCTTAAGCCCGACTCTCTTTTTCAGTGCCCCTCCTTGACTCCAGGTCTTGCATAAATTTAATTACCTCTGTATCTTCCATTCACCTGGAAGGATGGGTTTCAATATAGTAAAAGCACCAGGTACCCCAGGTGAGTGCTCTGGTTCACTCACCTTGAGTTCCCTTGACAGCCACAGTGCTGGTTGAGAACTAGGAAGAGACACCAGGTTAGTCTGATCTGTAAATGAAGACAGTATTAGTACCGACCTTAAATTTGTTGAGAATTAAATGGGCTAATGCCTAGATAGTGCCTGGTCCACATGGTGAACACAAGCTATTCCTGCTGTTGTGGGCATCCTCACCACCACACAGTCGTAAAGTGTATGAACCTACACAAAGGACAGATACAGGAAGCTTGTGTCCGCGCAGCTGATTATCACACAGACCTGGCTAAAAAGTAAAGCAAATTAGAAGCCAAGACCTCAGTAGAAACCAACAGATAGGAATCTCATGTGTAAAGACTCTATGGCTGGAGGGAATATAAGCAAAAGCTGAGACCTGCAATAGAGTAGGAGCCCCGAAGAAAATGAACTCATGATAGAGACTTGAGTCAATATGAACTACCATAAATATCTCATGCAGGCATGGATTCAATCACTCATTTCTAAAGATATCCGTTTATAAAATCATAATTGGGATATTTCAACAGTTGTAAGTGAGGCATTGTTTGGGTCACTGGAGATGTGTAATGGATCATGCAGATGAACACAGAGAAACCTGTGTGAGGGTCATGGTTAGGATGGAGAGCCAGTCTACACAGGGACAAAGCCAGACCCCTAAAGCAAGTCGCAGATGGGATGTGGGCCACTAATTGTGTTGGTACTGAGTGTGCAGGACTAGTAAGGAATGCAGACGTCCACCCAGGTTATCCTTCAACCCAGTCATGACAGTCAAGATCATGGCAAGCGCAACCAAAAACAAAGACCCCTTTGCCGTATCAGGTCCTGAAAGGCTCCTTCCCTGGGTGTTCCACACACGCAATGGCACCGACCCCAACGTTCAGCAGCTCAGGCGGCAGAACGTGCATTTGAATCCATCTTATTTAAATCTTACTCGAATAAAAGGAGTCACGAATCACGCTCACCTTGCCGTTGGAATGTTCGTGAGAAGAACAAATAGGTTAAACCTCACAAAGCACGGATCTGGAGATGCGATCCCGAAACCACTAAACAATTAGTGGTGCAGGATGGGAGCCCCCCCCCCCATGAAGCCAAGACAATTAGGAAATAAAAGAATTGGGCCGATGACAAAGTAGGTGTAGCAATTTATTTCAAGTAAAGCTGGGGATTTGGGCTTAAGCTTCTAGATAAACAGTGCTACAAAGGTTTCACCACTGAATTAAGCCCGTCCCAATTACCGATGGCTCTGCCGGTGGATGAAGCAGCAGGCACTGACCTATTTATCAGACAATATGGCAGAGGAGGGAGGGTTGTGCTGTGACCCTCTTGGACTCTTGGCACTTTGGATCCTCTAGGTCCCTAGCTCTCCTCCTGCACCCCCCCCACCCCCAGAAAACCCTAAAACTTGTATCCTGTGGCTTCACTGGCAACAAGGCAAATGTAATCTGAGAAAGTCTATGTCACAATTTTGTTCTGACTTTAGAAGATCAGAGAACATTTTCATGGACCCCCAAAGAGCATGTCAGCCCTGCAGAAAACTGCCTGGAATAGAAGATGGGGAGGGGGGGCTGGAGAGAAGAGGGGGAGACTCGACAGCCCATGAAATCCGCTCATGGAAACTTGATAGGCAGCCTTGAGCAAGCACTCTGGAGCCCCAAGAATTGCCCTAGCCTAGATCAGATGCATGAACCTACAAATTCCTGCTCGTTCCAGTCTGATTATGGGGCCCAGAGAGTAGTCTGAAACCCCAGGATAATGTTACTATGTTTCATAATTTCTGCATCTCTTGAAGAATGCTCAATGACACCCCTAACACCACCTCTTAAATTCTCAGCATGGGGAGGATGACCCCTATCAGAATGACTCCCCACTAGGATGACCCCCACCAGGACAGGGAAAAAAAGATTCAAGTCCACCAGCTAGAGAGGAGCTCAAGAAATGCTCCAGGTTCAAGGTGTGGTTGCAGGTTTCACATGTTAGGAGGAAGCAGGACACTATTGGTACAAGCTTGAACAAAGCCTAGGGCTCAGGAAGGGTGCCACACTGTTCAGTCTTCCAGAACAGGCAGAGTTCTATACGTAGGCAGTTCTGGTCACCAGGGAAGCACCGCCATCCCGTCTGCTTGAAACAAGCATCTAAATCACCTGGCTTTGAAATTGACACACCTTGGCAGGGTCGTGCAGTGCCTTCCCACGAACTGGGCTCCATCAGGGGCAAGTCTGAGCCAGCCCAGTCGACGACCAGTAGTTTCCGAGCTCAGACCCTCACCCTGACATTTAAAAAGCTTCGACAGTTTCTGCTTCATGTCCCATGGAAACCAGACACTCCCAAAGAAACTGAGAGCCAATCTGTCTCACTGAGCAGTTAAGGAAGCAGAATGTATAAAATTATAAGGAATTTCAGAGGTCGTAGGCGCGGGCATGCGATACATGTAACCCACTTTCTGAGTACCTGTGATTCTTTATAAGGTGAGGATTGCTATTCCTGTTTTCAAAGGTTACCGTAAAGACCATAGAGATTAAATGAAGCAGCATAGAGAGACATCTGGCCTGGCATATGCTTGAATGCTGAATAGAAGTTAGCTTCTGTGCAGGCTTAAGTATACACATACACACGCACACATGTGTGTGTGTGCACACCACATACACACACACCCCTCAGGCCCTATTCTGCCTTGTGCAAAGCCCCAGTTCTGTACAAAGGAAGGAAAACCAGCAGAACAAAAATTCTATGGTGGACTTGGGATGCTGGCGGTGGTGAGGATATTTGTCTGAGGCACTCTCTCCGGGAATCCTGTTGACTGCCACTGCCAAAGGCATCAAAGGCTTGCTCAGCCTGAGCCTGCCTGCTGTGACCTCTCCTCTGGAGGCAGGCAGGGCAGCATGCCCTTCTGACCTCGCAGGTTAGGCAAGGCAGTCTTGGGAAGGGCACATGACCTAGTTATCTACAGCATTCTCCTGCCACAGAGAAAGAGCACTTTGTCCTTAGTGCATGGCGGTCCCCAAGGAGTTTGTGCTAATGCAATCGATAACCTGTTTAATTAAATTAGCCTCCATTGTCCTCTAGACTCCTGTATTACACTGGCATACACCCTTGGGACTCAGAAAGGCAATTTAAACAGTATAGATCCAAGAAAGGACATCTTTATTCCTTTCCCTGAACCCCAGTCCTGTCCACCAACCCCACGGCCGACTCCCCATCTCCACGGTTGGTACTGCCCCACCCAGCTGTCCATGCCTGTGTCCTCTCCTCTACTTTTTTACTCCTTTCTTATCTAATCTGTCAACTGGTCCAGTTGGCTGTGTCCCCAGATTCCGTACAAAAGACGTTCTTTCTCCTCCATACTTATCGCTAAGTCTGCCACATCACACCACAGTCTAAGGTGGCGTCACCTCTAGCCTGGGGTATACAGAAAAGGCTTCAGGTCTGTGCTGATAGTACCAGTGACAATTCTTTCTCTATACCATGAGAACAATAGAGTTTTCATCTCAAAGTTTATCTTGTTTACGGGTACGAATATGTCTCCATGTGTGTTGTGGATGTGTGGGCGCCCACCGAGGCTAGAAGACACCAGATCTCCTGGAGCTCCTCCAGAGTTCTAAGTGGTTGTGAGCCTCCTCATATCGGGCCCAAACGTGGGTCTTCTAGAAGTGGAACGAGCACCTGTAATCTCTGAGCCAAATCTCCAGCTTCATTCTTTTAAAACGGGGTCTTGTGAATCCCAGGCTGACCTTGGAGTCACAAAAAAAAAAAAAAAGCTTGACCTTGAACTCCTGACCTTGCCTCTACCTCCTGAGTGCTGGGATTACGGGAATCGGTTACCATAGCCAGTTTATATGGTGCTGGAGACCAGAGTCAAATGTTTCATGCAAGTTAGACAAGCTCTACAGACTGAGCCCCAGCCCCAGCCCAAGAATGACTGAGTTCAAATTACGCTATGTTGTATCCTACATGGAAACTTCATGGGGCTTTCCTTCCCACCTAGTTCCAAACCTCTGTCTCACCCCTGTATCTCTGCCTCACCCCTGTATCTCTGCCTCACTCCTGCATGCATCCACTACATTACTGCCCATTTCCCGAAGTTACCCCATTTCTTACATTCCAAGTCCCTGGACAGGCATGAAGCGTGGAGCAGAAGATGCTTGGAATCTCTAAGGCAGCAGGCAGAGGTCTGTGCAGATGGTAAGCTCCAACTGTGGACCTGACAGAAGCTGGGATTGGAATCCAGCCCCAGACTTGGAGCCCTTGCTCTGATGAAGAGAAAAAAGAAAACAAGGTAGCCTTGAGTATCCAACAGCCATTCACAGTGTGTGTGTGCATGTGTATGTATCTCTGTGTGTGTGTGTGTGTGTCTGTGAGTATCTGTATGTCTGTGTGTATATCTCTGTGTGTATCTGTGTGTGTATCTGTGGTGTGTGTGTGTGTGTGTGTATCTGTGTGTATAGCTGTGTGTGTATCTGTGGTGTGTGTGTTCTGTGTGTGTGTCTGTGTGTTTATATCTGTGTGTATCTGTGTGTGTGTGTGTGTATCTGTGTGTGTGTTAGCATCTCAAACTTAACCTGTGCAGATAGGACTTAAAATCTCACAGCCAGCTGTTGGGTTTTACAGCTGGGCTTCCCACACACCTACAGCCAATGGGACACCTGCTCCCCCCCACCACACTCATCAAGTCTACATCCGAACCTCTCTACTGTGCCGCTGTCATAACTTGTAGCTCCGGCTCACCCTCCCCCAAGCTCTTCCCTCTCCATAGCAGTTTGTAAATTCTGAAATGCAATCCATCCTGCCCAAATCCATGATGACTTCCAGCCCTATTAGGAGCCTCAGAACACCTCTCCCAGTGGCTCCATGGCCCTCGGAACCTGGCACAACTGCTCCTTGGCCCAACTCCCACCAGACGTCTATAACATCCTAGGAAAAGTTAAAGCTGCAGACTCCACGGCAACCCGACTCTTTGGGCAAGCCACTTAAAATCTCCGTGTCTCATTGTTCTCATTTACAAAGTAGTGATGGTGGTGATGATGATGGTGGTGGCGGTGATGGTGGTGGTGATGGTGATGGCGGTGATGGTGGTGGCGGTGATGGTGGTGGTGGTGATGGTGATGGCGGTGATGGCAGTGATGGCGGTGGTGATGGTGATGGTGGTGGTGATGGTGATGCTGACAGTCATGATGGTGGTGGTGATGATGGTGGTGGTGATGGTGGTGATGGTGGTGGTGATGATGGTGGTGATGATGATGGTGACAGTGATGGTGGTGGTGGTGATGATGGTGATGGTGGTGATGCTGACAGTCATGATGGTGATGGTCATGATGGTGGTAGTGATGGTGGTGGTAGCAGTGATGGCAGTGATGGTGGTGGTGATGGTGGTGATGGTGGTGATGGTGGTGGTGGTGATGATGGTGACAGTGATGATGGTGACGGTGATGACAATGATACTCTCCTGAGATTATACAAAATTCCCAACCTGTGAGAACAGCCTCCAGCCCACAGCAAACTTGAGTGCACGTTGGTCATTTCAAATACATTTGTATCTAGGGCTTTACCGAGCATGAGGACCTTGAAATAATCTGTTGTCTTAAATTCTCAGATTTTCGGGAGTAGGAACAAGTACGTATAGAAAAAATCAAGAGCAGAGAAGGTACTTGCAGGTTGTTATAATAAAGCTTTAAAGACACAGTGGAGGGGCTCGAGAGTTGGCTCAGCGGTTAATAGCACTGGCTGCTCTTCCAGAGGACTAGGGTTCAAATCCCAGCACCAACATATTGCCTCACAACCATCTGTAACTCCAGTTCTGGGGAATCCAATGCCCCCTCAGGTCACTAGACATACCTGTGGTCCACAGACACGCATGTAGACAAAATACACATATACACAAAATGAATTGATAAAAAATTAAAGATGTACTTGGGTCTTTCATCACATCCATAAGACAATCCTCCTTCGCAGTTAAACCCACGAGAAACCAGAGAAGGCATCAGTCTCCCTCATGTGAGCAGCTTGGAATTAGTTAATAGGCTTGTTAATTTTTTAAGCGTAATTGCAATCGTCTCTTTAAAAGTCACTTCTCATAGATTAGCCCCTGATTCCAAACCCAATGTGGAAAAACCAGTCTCCGACTTCAAACAGCCACAGGAATGCTTGGCTCACTTGTGCCAGAGAGAGAACCAGATGCTGCCAAGAGTTGCCAAGCCTCTGTGGGCCAGGCAGGCAGGGCTGGTAGCATGACTGACTATAAATCTCACCAGTGTTGGGTTGTGCCGCTGGCTTTGACTTCCCCGGGACCGGTCAGCTCCCAAGTCCCTGCTCTGGTGTACCCGTGATAGACAAGCAGATACACCTGCCAGTGGGGCATTGACTTCATTTTTGCGTCTTTTGGTTTTTCCATCGGCACGATGCCTTCCGTTTCCGACTCTGACGAGCTGATATTTTTTGTGAATGGAAGAAAGGTAAGTGTCTAGCATGCATAAGTTTCCTTCACAGAGGGTGAAGTCGCTTCTCTGTGGTGTCTCTCCTCAGTGCCTCGGTAGGGGTACAACTGTAAACATGGATCGTTATCGCATCAGATGGTGAAACCGTGGAGAGTCCGCTTGCTTTTCATCCTCACTCGGAATCGAAAGGAATATTTTATTTTGTGTGACGGCAACAGTGAATTCTGACAGGACCGCTTCAGGCTGCAGGGGTGAGCAGCCGGTGTTCCTTCTATGTTGGTTAGATATGAGCTCCACCTGAGTTCACTAATGCTTTTTGCCCAGGAAAGAGGCAGGACCCTGGGGGGCAACAACAGCAAATGAATCTCAAATGTTACCAAATGATAGCAATTCCCTCAGCCAAGCCCATCACCCTGGAGCCAGAGGCTCCCTGGCAGGCGGTGCAGTAGCTAGCCTCTGCAAAGGACAGAGCCAAGAGATGTTCTCAACCTTGTTCTACAGAGGAAAAACAAGCATATGGGAAGTGCAGAGTACTTTATAGTCAGAATTTATATTAATTGTGTGTGGCAGTTAACAAGAAAAAAAAACAAGTAAAATTAAATACTATTTTAGTAATTTGTTAAGTCTTGTTTCCTACACCTCGGGGTTGCTATATTGCAGAGTTTTCTAATGGAAGAAACAAAACTCAAGAAAGGCAAAAATTCTTCGCAATTTTTCCAGTCAAATAGTCAAGAAAAGGCCATTTCCGAGAGCTTTGTAAACTTGTAAAGACAGAATGTGTGTGTGTGTGTGTGTGTGTGTGTGAGAGAGAGAGAGAGAGAGAGAGAGAGAGAGAGAAATGGACAGACAGAAAGACAGACAGATGAAAAGGGAAAAAGCAGAACAGAAAGAAAACCTGGTGTATTGGGCTGACCCAAAAGAGCCTAGGACATCAGAAGTAAAACTTTTGACAGTCTGGGGATTGCAAGGCTGAGGTTGGGGGGAAGGGGAACGAGTTTTGTTGATGTGTCTTTTAATGTTCTTTGATGTTCTAATGCTAAAATGCTCACATACACGCTTCCCAAACGTGAGTTTCCAGTCTCTTCATTGCATAACTGAAGTGCAGGTGCTTTTAGCTCATTTTTATCTTACATATTTCTAGGACAAATTGTAGATGTCAAAAAGGGGGGGGGGGTGCAATCTACACACTCCTGAAGATGTTGTTCTGGCCAAAACCGGTTCCTTTGTTTAGACTCGGGGCTCAAGTTGGCCAAGACCCGGTGTCGATCAATGCCCATCACCCCACAGTCTCCCCAAGGTGCCTCACTTGCGGGGGCTTTTTTCTTTCTCTGTGCCTCCCCCATACGCTTTTCTGGCATGCCAAACGGTCTCTTTTCCAGCTGCCTTTCACGTGCCCCTGCAGAAATGCAGAGAGAGGCCATGTTTGTGGGGCACGAATGCCTGGCTTCTGAATTTGCGAAAGCAGTGGCAGGAGATGGCAGACCTCTTTTTGTTTCTTTTGTTTGGGGACTCAGCTCCAGTCTTGGATCTGTATGCGGTCCTCTTTGAAAATGCGCCTCACCAGTGCGCAGCTCTCTAGGGCGGGCTTATTTTTCATGGGCTTGTCCTACTGCTGAAGACACAGGCTACCTTTCGGTTCCTCCCCAGCCAAGCCCTCCCTCCCAAAACGCTGCCTGAACCATGCTCACTCAGCAGAGCTGCTGAGGGAGTGTGAAATCGCAGCAAGGCTCGCCTTGGTGGCTTTCCAAATTCCAGTACAGACTGCCTTCCCTACAGCTGGTGGACTGCCCAGTGTTCTCTGTGAAAACATCTGTCTTGTTGATAGCTGGCATAGAGGCGCTTGCTCCAGGCTGACTTCCAGCATTCTGCTACTCTCCTGCTGCCGTCCCTGGGTTGTTTTCAGTACACACCGGCGATTGCTAAGGCCCTTGCTCCCCATTTCCTATGCTTGCTAAGAAGAGGTTTGCTCCTTCATGCAGTTCCCGAGCTCTTTTTCAAGCGGCTGGGAATGCTGGCTGCTTGGCTTCTGGTTTGCAGCTGACAGGCTTTTAATCACTCCAAATCAAACCTCACTCTTTTTCTGGAACCCTGCCGTACTCTGTGCTCCTTGGACCTGAGACAGGCGTGGCTGGAGGGGACAGTAGTCCACCTGTGTGGCAGTCACTGCAAACACGAGGACTGAAAGGGCAGACTTTTTTTTTTTTTTTTTTACCAGACATGCTATTGCAGGAAATACAAGCCTGAGGTGTCATCGGTTCTTGATCTGGGGACAGAGGAAACAGGAAGAAGGGGCGGCTGTTCTTCAGGTTAATCAGCCCCTGTTGCTATCTTGTGCCCGACTTTGACAATCAGCTCCGTGTTCTCACAGTTAAGAGTGCAAAAGAACATGAGATTCGGAGGCTCCACCTCTGCTCTTAGGCCCCTATACACACACACACAGCCTGGAGTGTGGGTATTGGGCTAATCTCTGCGTTGGTAAATCTTCTGGGGACTTTAGAAGGCGACCTGCAAATGGGAGGTGTGGAGTAGAGACCGGCGGTTCATTTGCCATGCGCAAAGGCGATGTGCCCACAAAGCGCCGCAGAGGAAGGTGCCCTTAGCTCCACATCTGGGTTCCACGCTGCTTTGCTTCTGACTCGCTTTCCCCATCTGGTCTGACAGTTCGCAGCAGAGAGACTGGCTGGGTTCCTTCAGGTCCTGAGGCCAGCGGGCTTTCTTAAGTGCCAACTGCCATAACACTTGGCGCTCAGCTGAGGGCGGAGCTGTGACGGGTACCACGTGGCTCTCCCTCACACCTTGACAGAGCTGGGAAGCAAGGGCCCTGGTACCACCTGGTCTTCTCTGCTGACATGTTTGCACAACTTTCTGTGGCTGTGAGTGATCAGAGTCATGTTTGCGCGTCTGTTTCCCATTCTTTCCGGCTAAGTCAGGAGTAAATGCTTGCCGTAGATGATAGAAAATTCAGACAAGCATTTCCTCCTGACTTTACCGAGTGAAGAACTGTCTCTCCAAACTTTTGGTTCCAAGAATCGCCGAGAGACTTCCGTAAAGCCACCCACATTGTAAACGCACCCTCCCTACAGAGGCTTGGATTGCTGTGACCCGAGACAACATCTTCCTCAAACCCTCCCCTTGTTTCACACTGTAGGTCGTAGAGAAGAGCCCTGACCCTGAAGTGAATCTGCTCTTCTACCTGAGAAAAGTTCATATCCTTTGACGGTAAAGGGGTATAAAACGGCTCAGCGTTCTCAGAAGGGCTGGCGGGGCGGTGGCTCAGTGGTGAGAGCCCATACTGGTCCTCCCCAAGTCCCAACACCCACATCACACTGCCCACAACCACCTTGCAGTTCACACTCCCAGCACCAGAGGGAGCCGACTCTTATTCTCAACAGGTGTGCTCATGCGCACACGAAAACACAGCACACATTCGCATAAATAAAAATAATAAGAATAAATCTTTTAAAACATAATGATGAGAAAAGCCACCTGCAGCCATTCTAGGTAAATGACTTGCGCTCCGTTTGTGGCTTCTAGTTGGAGCTCCAAGGATGGCTGTATGGATTCATATAATAGACTTATAGATTGTTTATTGCATTTCCGCCCTCCCGGGGACCGTGAGTGCCTACTCTGCAAACAACCTCGTGACTTCTGAGGCCCACGGTCACCCCAGGGATTAAACATCTCTAGGCAAACTTGTGTCCTGCCAAACATTCAGGGTGTGTCCCCGATGATGGTGTCCCCACAAGACTTTTTAAGGGACTCCTCCCACACCCTTGCGTAATTCTTGGCAGAGAAAACAAACTTTGATAAATATGTTTCCGAATTCTGACATTCTTTCAGATCTCCACCTCTGACCTTTCAATCCTTTTTCCTTTGGGGTTGGATTTCCCTCTCCTGTGAAGTGTTCATCAGACATTGGTAAACAGTTCTCTGAGAAGAGTTTCTTGTGTTTGAGCATAGAACTGCACACATAGGTGTGTAAATGTGTGTGTAACAAAGCAGGTGGACACGTACAGGTACATAAACATATATGTAACAGGTGGACACACAGGCATGTAAACACATGTGTAACAGGTAGACACACACAGTCATGTAAACACATAAATAGCAAGGAGATTTTGCATAAGTTCTGTCCTCCAGTTCTGCTGTTAGGTTCCTGAGTTTTGTCTCTTTTCACATTTGGAGAGAGAGCCACAGAACATGAGTGTAGACTGGGGACAACTCTAAGGATGTGAGTTCTCTCTTCTACCACACGAGTTCAGGCATCAATATCAGATTCAGGCTCAGCAGCAGGCTCCTTACCCAGCGAGCCATCTCTCCAGCCTAAGCTCTGGCCTTAGTGTCATAGCATAGCCTACTATCCCCATGTGGATATCATCAATTGAGAAGAGCTAGGTCATGAAAATACGTGGTTGTCGCCTATCCTTCCCCAGAGACGGCAATAATTTTTTAAGTTAAACACATGTACTCACTAGGGTGAGGGAGACAGCTCAGTCAGTAATGTATCTGTCTTACAAGCACAAGGACGTGAGTTCAACATTTATAAAAGCATTTAAGCCAGGCAGTGGTGGCACACGCCTTTAATCTCAGCACGCGGGAGGCAGAGGCAGGCAGACCTCTGTGAGTTTGAGGCCAGCCTGGTCTACAAGAGCTAGTTCCAGGACAGGCTCCAAAGCTACAGAAAAAAAAAAAAAACCTGTCTTGAAAAAACAAACAAAAAATCATTTTAAATTTTAAACACCAGGCATGGGTACACAGGAGAGGGAGAGACAAGTAGATTGCTGGAACTCACTGGTTAGTCGGCTTAGTATACTTGTTCAAATTCAGACCAGTGAGAGACTGTTCCTTTCACACACACACACACACACACACACACACACACACACACACACAAATTCTGACTGGGCCTGTGGAAAGACACTGAGATTGGCTTCTGGCCTCCATGTGGGCACACGTAAGCCAAGCTCTGTTGCCAGGCACTAGGAAGTCAGAGGTGAATATGATAACACCATCCCTTCTCCTTCTGTCTCCCCATCTCCCTTCGCTTGCTCCCTTAGGCCTGTCTTGACAAGGGTGTTCTAGAACTACCCTGTCCCTGGTGCCTGATCTTCTCTCTCCAGACTCCATCTGTCCGCTCAAGCCTTACAATCTGACTACCTGGGTCATCATTTTGCAGTCCCCTCCCCATGAGCGCCATGGACAGCCGGAATCCTCCTCCCCATCCCACTAACTCCCCTCTGCCCCCCTTCAAAACCTCACCCCTGGTCGGCAAAGCCCATCACCGCCTCCCTTTAAACCATCTTTAAGGCCCTCATACACTTTGCCATGCCTTCTCTAGGTTTCCCAAAAGAAAGCAATATCAAGAATAACCTGATTCAGATGCAGATTTCCAGGTAACCACGGCCAGAGCCAACACTAGGTGAAACTCCTGACCCCCCCCCAGATTGCCAACACCCCTTATGCACACTGCTCGAGGGTGACAACCCGAATCTGCTGTTCTGGATAAATGGGGCTCTCCAGAGTTCCAGGCCCCGACTTCTGATTAGAGCCAAGGGTGGAGGTGCTACTCTTACCTGTCCCCTAGTGGTTACTTCTGACGAAAGCTTGGCTCTGCCAGCAACAGTGCCAATTTAAAGCACTCCTGTAGACCCTCCCTAAGTCCCAGTTCTATGTTTAACGGTCATAATTTGTTAATCTTTTCTCATATCACACCTTTCATATTACAGAAATGTCAGGCCCCACAAAACCCCAATTTACTGCTGTCTTAGGCCCTTCTACTGTTCCACCCCCTCTATGCAAAATCGGGAGTTATGATGGCCTTTGTTCCCCCACTGAGTCACCATACCCATCCCCTGCTAGCCTGCCCAGATCTGCTGGGTAAGAGGGTGATGATCGTCAGAGGGAGTTTATCTCTGTGAGATCTTAGCTCTGGCGTTAATCTGTGGACATGGATATCTCCGAAGCATTTTTGTCCTTCTCGTCCCCAACATCCAGCTCTGCGATTTTCAAAATAGTTCTTCTTCATCCAAGAGGCTGGGGAAAACCTTTGTTGGTGGAGCACTTGCCTAGCGTTCATGAAGCTCTGGCTTCTGCTCTTGACGTCACACGAGCCAAGTGTGACGGTGGACACCTTATTCCCAGCCCTGGAAAGATAGAGTCAAGAGGATCAGAATTCAGGGTTATCCTAAACTACAGAGTGAATTTGAGGCCAGCCTGGACCCCAAGGACCTATCTTAAAAGCAAACAAATAAAAACAACAGTTTGTGTTTACCCAAAGGACAAATTTTATGGAGCACTAAGTATTCAGAAGCTACGCAGGCACTGCCGTTGGCCCATCATAGCGAAGGAGACAGCCGTACCAGGCACAAGGGGGAAGGGATTGGAGCCATGTTGTGAAGCATCAGAAAGGATGCCCAGCCAGGCATGGAGAGAGAGGATGAGACGAGATTAGGGTTGAGCACACAACTTTTCAGCCAAAGCTGAAGTGCTGGAGCCAAGGGTGTTCTGATCAGAGGCACGGGACCAGAAGGAATATCTTGTTTTAGAGAAATAAACACAGTTTTTGTTGGCTCTGTTGAAAGCTGAACGTGAGGATGATACATGTGACAGAAAAGGAAGAGATGAGCAACGAGAACTTTGAAGAAAGGGACAGGGTCTCACTCTGGTGGCATGTTCCCTGTACGTGTTATCTGTCCGTTTAGTCTAAGACAGCTTCTAAGGATGCTGCAGGGCTGTCTGTCCATCTTGGAGGCAGTGAGAAATCTCTCCCCCGTGGAGGACCAAAATGCAAATTTACAACGTGTGGCTTCTGCTCACTCCAAGTCGTGTTTCTGTATGTGGCACTTATGAAAACAAAGCACAGCTACTTCAAGCTGAGATTGCGTAGGACACACCCATCCTACACCGTTATTGGTTGTTTATTTGAAGCTCAGATTTAACCGATAGTCCTGTATTTATCTGGCCACGTGGTCTAATGAGGAGCTCCAAAATGAGCCAATAGAACGCAGAAGGAACTAATCAGGGCTTTCTGTGGGGGGCAGAAAGAGAGTTTTGGAACCAACTGGTGGATGTCCAGACAGCAAAGGGCTTAGAGGAAGTCATATGTTGTCACGTGTTGTCATGTGATGTCACGGGCTGTCGTGTGATGTCACATGATGTCACATGCTGACCAAGTGAAGGCTCAATTCCACCTTTGAGCCAGAGAGCACTTGGACTTCTTGACCTGAAACTTTCCAGACTCCCAAAGCAGTAACAAACCACTCCCTGTCTTCTGTGCCCTAGTCACAGGAGCGCTGTAAGGTCCGACCCACACTGCCTCCAGCCCTCTCTCTCATTCCTGAGCTGCCTTAACCCGCTCTGAATTAAAGAGCAGAGTCAGGTATGCAACACCTTCTTGGGGAGGATGCAAAGAACTTCTCGGATAGGCATTCCGGAAGTATCCTAACTGCAGCTCTTCACCAAGGGCAGCAATCAAGGGAAGACAATGACTCAACCACAGCCCAAGCCAATTACCAGCTCCACCCATGATCCTTTTAAACTGCACCCAGAAAAAGGTCCCGAGCCAATTCTGCTAGGTTCCTGGGCGCACCTTAAAAAGAAAAGAAAAAAAAAAACAGGATTTGCATACATCTTTTGTTCTCTCTTTGAGAAAATATGCAAGCATCTGACTTGGAGATTGGGACTGGCTCCAGAGTCACGGTTGTTATTTTATTTACTAACCTGCGCATTGAACCCAGGGTTGCACACACATGAGCAAAACACAGTCCTCTGTTGTTCTGTATCCTCAGCCCGTAAATTAATGTTTTCTAATTCCATAAGAAAGCGAAAGGAAATCCTGCTGTACCAGAGAAAACTGAGCCTCCCAGGAGGAGGTCTCTGAATATTACACAAACCACCTTCTGTGGCAACCAAAGACTGGGCGCTATATGGATTCATCTCCCGTGGCCCACAGTTCTGAGTTCTGCAGAAGCCATGAGCTTTTCCACATTGCATTTGGGTGCAAACACTGAGCTGGCATCAGGCTCGTGTGGTTTGTGTGTCTTACTTAGGCAGAATGCACACATGGTTCACGGCAGACATACATGCGCACTGACCGCAAGGCACTGCCCTACACCCACTGGGAATGGCACGGCATCTCCTTTCTTGGTTTTGCTCTTAAGAAACAGAGTCTCTCTGTGTATTATTCCAGGCTACCCTGAGTTTCCCTGTTACCCAGGCTGTCATCAAACTCGCAGCAATCCCCCTGCCTCAGCCCTCCCAAACCCTAGTAATAGTAACTAAAAATTGCAATATCCAGCATCTGCTAGTTCTTTTTTTATTGCTTAGTGTTGTTGTGGGTGCTGAGGATAAAACCCATGGCTTCAGGAATCACGCACTCTACCAACGAGCTAGACCCCCAACTACTAGCTCATCACCTTTCCAAATTCTTTTTTTTTTTTTTTTTTTTTTTTTTTCGAGACAGGGTTTCTCTGTGGCTTTGGAGCCTGTCCTGGAACTAGCTCTGTAGACCAGTCTGGTCTCAAACTCACAGAGATCCTCCTGCCTCTGCCTCCCGAGTGCTGGGATTAAAGGCGTGCGCCACCATCGCCCGGCATGAGTTGGAAATTCTTATGTTCGGAAATGCCCATGGGACCCAGTTTTCAAAAAGCTGGTTAGCCCCTCCTCAGCTTTCATCAGTGAGCTGGGAGGTGGGTAGCAACTTGAGCCAACTCTTTCAGCAAGAAGCCGCACGACCAGCGCAGTACACAATTCCTGAGCACTGCGCTTGTTATCGGCATCCAAGGGAGAGATACAGAACAGCTGAAGCTCCTCAGGTCCCTTTTCCTTGACTCTCCTCCTTCCAGTCCGTCTCACAGGCACTAAATATGGCTGTGGGGGAGGAGGCTGTGGCGCCTGCACGGTGATGGTGTCAAGATATGATCCCAAGAGCAAGAAGATTCAGTATCCTTTTCTCGGGCCTGGCTACGCTCTGGGCATATCTGGGAGGGACAAGGAGACTTCCCCGTGAAGGCCTCACTTTCCCTGTAACTATGCACCCTTCTCTCCTGTCTCCAAGTCTTACCCTGCCTCCATCTCTCTTCCACACACGTTCTGCCCAGCAGGACTTACTTGTCCTATGTTCTGAGCTCTCGGGGCTCTGTTCTCTGTTGCTGTAAAATGGTTCCTGTTCTCTGAACAGGAGGTCAGAGAAGTGTCCGCAGGAACAGCTAGGGTGGAGTCACAGTCTCGGTGAGATTTAGGCCCTAGCACACCCTGACAAGAGTCGTTTTCCCAGGAGGAGAGAGTGATTACTCAAACCTAGCTGTGTCATCTTGACCTGAAAATACAAATCTGCTCTCTGTGGTGGAGGTGACAGTGGAGTCGTCTAGTGTAACTGCCAAGGTTTCGCCTTGGGTGATGGGTGGGCGGTGTCTTTCACGAACCATAGAACTTGGAAGAGGAGAAGCTGAGGAGGCAGGAAGTGGCAGATTAGTTGAGGACACATCCAGGGTCCTTATGCGCTGTCTCTAGGGGATTGTCTGACAGGTGTTTCTATACAGAGCTTTACCATTCCGAGAAGGCTAGAACTCCAGAGTTATAACTTATGGGGTGTACTAACAGTAATAGAAAAATGCTGGCAAAAATAACTGAGTGCGTACTGAATGTCATACACTGTTCAAAATGCTTATATATTAGCCGGGCGGTGGTGGCGCATGCCTTTAATCCCAGCACTTGGGAGGCAGAGGCAGGCAGATCTCTGTGAGTTCAAAGCCAGCCTGGTCTATAAGAGCTAGTTCCAGGACAGGCTCCAAAGCTACAGAGAAACCTTGTCTCAAAAAAACAAAACAACAACAACAACAACAACAAAAAGAAGAAGAAATGCTTCCATATTAAATATGTCATCAAATTTAGTTCTTCAAACAATGTCAAATGAGTGTGACTGTCGCCCATGTTTAAAACTGAGAAAGAGCAGCAAAAAAATTAAGTTTTATGAATGTCTTTGTGGTAGATGCAGGTTCTCAGCCAGACCCTCTGAAAGGTAGCACAGATTTCAGGAGAGCAGAGAGGGTGGGACACTGTCAGAAAACAGAACGGGAGATGGGCAAAGAAAGATGTGTGCGTACGTGTACACACACACACTCACAAACATGACCGCATACTCACTCACATGCATCCACATGCACACATGCATCCATCCACCCACACATACCTCTGCACACACAAACAACACACGTCCTGACACACATACACATGTGCACACGTGTACGCCCACACACGCGCATTCACAAACATGACCACATACACACTCACGCATATCCAAACACACACGCATCCACTCACTCACACGTACCTCTGCACACACAAACAACACACGTCCTGACACACATACTGACACACACACACTTATGCTTTCTCTCTCTCTCTCTCTCTCTCTCTCTCTCTCTCTCTCTCTCTCACACACACACACACACACACTCACTCACTCACATGCTAAACCAAAAAGGAAGAGATGCAGGAAGGAATTATATACACATACGAATTCCCAAATATGACCTTCTCAGCCTGCAATGTAACTTGTATACATGTGTTTTCATGGCTGACCGTTTGGGATTGGATAACCAGAGAGGAGTGGTCTTCCCTGGGGAAGATTCTTTCTCCCCCTCTCGGCATCCCTTACTTACCTGTGGTTCTTTGCATCAGGCTGAGGCCTTCAGAGATATTTACGATCCAAAGAAGAAAACTTCCTTACTTGTCTTAAAAGGAGAAAGAAAATAAAATAAGAAAAGATGAAGGAAGGTCACTTGGTAGTCCAACATGAAAGCATCCCCTCTTTTACTTCCTCCACATGGGATATGTAAGTTCTTTTTAGGCATGGCCAGAAGTCTATGGTTGTCTAGGGCATCTTCTCTATGGATGGGGAAATACAGCCTTGCCGTTCTCCTGGACTGAAATAACTGTATTGTCACCCACGCCCCACGATTTCAGTGTATTCTCTTTACATAAGCCCATCCCAGCCACTACCCAGTGACAGCATGCCTGGTGCCCATCTGTTCTCTCCACGGGGCAGCCATTACCACAGTGGAAGGCGTGGGAAGCATCAGAAAGAGGATTCACCCTGTGCAGGTAAGATCACAGTTTCATGGGGACCAGACGCTGGTACAAGTATGGCCCACAGTCTGGTGGGTTCTCCTGAGCTCTTCAAGATGGTACAGGCATGGCCCACAGTCTGGTGTGTTCTCCAAGCTCTCCAAGCTCGAAATCCTTTATGTTTTTACTATTTAAGAGACCTTCTCAGCTTTGTACTTACCAGTGACTAAAAGTCCAGGGCAGTCTTACTCAAGAAGAAAATGAGGCAGAAGACTAAAGTTTATAGAAAACAGACTTCTTCATTCCTCACTGTTGCAAAGGGTGGGATGCTGATGAGAATTCAGCTGTGTGTGAGTTTTTTTTTTTTTTCCAAGAACGTCACCCAAACCTGCTACAGTTAAAATCAGCAGGGTCGTTGCTCAAGTTGGGAAGGCTGTCCAAAGACGGGGCAACATTGTTTCCTTGTGACTGAGCAGAAACTCCTGCTGGCTGAGTTTTAAAGGCAGAATGTAGAACGAGAAGGCTCCTTCCTTGAAAGGTTGTAGCAGGAACACAGAGACGTCATTGCCACCCTCCCATCTCCCCACTCCCCCGCACACAGGGAGACCTGTCCGCTCCAGCTGTGAGCTAAAGCGGCTCTGTTCTGTAGATCTTACCCTGCAATCGCTTCTCCTCGCTTTTCTTCTAAAAGTGCTTCCTTTGATGTTTAGTAGATTTAACTCTCCCAGGTCTTGATGGGGCATGAGTCACATCTGGTCAGTGGTGCCCCGGAGCGGGCTTGCCCTGGCTTGTGAAAGCTGATTGTTAAATTTGCAGGGTTTCCGCTGGCTGTCTTTAGATATATCCTTGAGTCGAATTAAACGAGACGCCCTTGGCTTTTATAATTGTGCTTGCCGTGGTAGTGGAGGTGTTTGTACAATAAAAATTGGAAAAGAAGAGGCTCTGTCTCGCTGGCAGAGCCACGTGTTAAACACACCAGCAGGTTCTACAGCCTAGACTATCTATCACAGCAGACACAACTGCCGTGTAGCGACAACTCCAACACAGCCATGTTGTCCCCTCGCACTTAAATAATGTCTGTCATTTCTGAGCAGCCACAGACAGAATATTCACTTTCTTTATAGGAGCCATGCTGTTTGGGGGGCAGAATGTTCATTTGAGAGCACTTGGATCATACTCGAGACAGCTAGGTGAGCATGTAGCGACAGACAGGCCAAACTGAGTGACAGACCTGCCTCCATTGGCAGCTTCCCTGATTTTATACAGTTAGAGAGTTTGTACAGAGCAAATACATTGGCATTTCCCCCCAGTGTTTTATCTGCATGAGATTGAATGTACATGATTTAAATGTGTGACTAGCCCAACAATATAAAGGAGACATCCATTTTTAAAATGTATAGATTAGAACATTTAATATACCAAAAAGTCTCTAAATAAGAAAAAGCATGAAGACGCCTGTCCAGAGCCTGCTCAGTGATTTACACAGTCATTTATTCTGTAAATTGCAGGCCTAATGGTAAAGATGAAGGAAAATTGAATAAATCACCCAAAGGATAGAGGATAGAGTAAGTGAGCTACTGGGGGAAAAAAAGAAAGCAGACATGAGACTCACTTCATTACTAGACTTTTTTTAAAAAAACAAAAGTACATGTATCTGACTTCAAGAAATACATGTATCTACCATGAAATACATGTATCTGACTTCAAGAAATACATGTATCTACCAAGAAATACATGTATCTGACTTCAAGAAATACACGTATCTGACTTCAAGAAATACATGTATCTACCAAGAAATACACGTATCTGACTTCAAGAAATACACGTATCTGACTTCAAGAAATACATGTATCTGACTTCAAGAAATTGATCTTCTTCCTCCAGAGGCAAACGTTTCTCCTGAAGTTGTTTTCAGAAAGTTTAGACGCTGTGCTGCTGGCTAGCACGCAAGGCCAAAGGTCTAATGCGCTAATGGCGTACCTCTGTCTCTCAGGAACGGCTTGCCAAGTGTCATGGCACACAGTGTGGGTTCTGCAGCCCTGGCATGGTGATGTCCATCTACACGCTGCTCAGGAACCACCCAGAACCGACGCCTGATCAGATCACCGAGGCACTTGGAGGTGAGGCTTTGTTTGGCAAGCATTGCTTAGGGAACTAAAGATAGATGGCCCAGCTCCTTGGAAAGACGCTGAGGCAGACGGACACCGTCTTGGTTCTGCAGCCCTGAGGCTGGTAGCTGAGGCAATACTGGCTTCCTTACAAGACCTTTTCTTTTATTGATGCTTAAATGGTATTTTTTTTTTCAGGGGAGGGAGTGAGACAAGGTTTCTCTATAGCTTTGGAGCCTATCCTGGAACTAGTTCTTGTAGACCAGGCTGACCTTGAACTCACAGAGATCCACCTGCCTCTGCCTTCTGAGTGCTGGGATTAAAGGCATACAGCACCACTGCCTGGCTTTGTTGCTTGTGTTTTAACTAGTCAAAATAACTCGCTAACATTACTTACTAAAATCAATCCTACAAAGAAAAGAGGAAAGAGATTTTTCAGGTACTTTACATCTTTATGTGCGGGCTGGTTGTGGGGCAGCTCAGAAACAATGGGTTATCAAAAGCAAGCAGCGAGCAATTCAATTCCTAAGATATAGTGATAAATCTAAGTATAAAAATTCTGACTTTGTATCTAAAAAGACACTTTAACAAACATAGTTTCTATTGCAAACCTTCCTAGTTTCAGGATATGAGATCTCAGGTATTATTAACAGTATTGATCCAGCTCATTGATCTGAAAGGCCGTTCCTTATCCCTTTTCACAAATGACACCGGCAGAAACTCCATCATGAGGAGAAGATGCGGAAGAAAACTAGCTCAAAGTTCAACTTCAATATTTTTGGAATTGGCACACAGGTGTTCCTTAGTATTTTCTCTCAAGAGCTTCTTCATTCAAAAATTTCAGTTTCTGGTTAACTGCTGTGGCCTATGGTTTTAGTTGTAATTTTAACCAAGCCTGAATGGAGTGAGCACTCAGTCATCTTTTCATTGCTCAGTGAAGCACTGAGCACCCAGTGGAGTTACTAAGAGCTCTCAGGGTCAAAGAAATTGCAAGAATTTCCCTGTGTTATTAAGACCTCTTCACAGTTACTGTTCAAACTGCTTGTAAAAATTTGCATAAAACATTTTCAAACTTTTGAGACAGGATCTCATTATGTAGTCCCTGGCTGTCCTGAAACTCACTCTTTAGACCAGGCTGGCCTCTGTCTGCTGAGCTCTGGGATCAAAGGCGTGGGCCATCACACCTAGATTCAGACACTGTTTTAAGGGTGGCAGCTTTCCTCCTACTTCTAACCATGTTTTGGAAATGCTGACTGATGGAAAATAGCTACATATTGAATATGCACTGTGCTTTCGCGGTGGGTTCCAGAAACTCCAAGACAGTCTTGCTTTTCCAATTTATGACCCAACAAGTAAACCAAGGTGAACTCACAAGTGTCCCAACACACCCATTGTTGGATTCAGACAATTAGTGGAATAGTCCTGCCTAAAGGATTCCCCCAAGAACAGAGCCAGAGACCCCCAAGAACAATCCCTGTGTTAGGCAGCTTTCCGTGAGATAATTAACTTATGAAGAGAACGGATTGGCCTTGACTCACAGTTTGGAGGCTCCAGCTCGTGATCTCCTGACTCTATTGTAGAGTCTGTAGTGAGGCTGATCATCATGATGGAGCCAGCTGGCAGAGAAAACTGCTCCTCCCATGGCTGTGAGAAAGTCATGACAACAATGGGTATTCTGTTTCGGGGACAGGCATGAAATAAGGCAGGAAGAGTCGGTGGGGAAATGTGAAGGTTTCTCTAGTGTCTCCAAATACACTGTAATCACCTGACCTGTTGTTCACGAACATCTCCAAGGGAAACGTTTATTCGAAGAGTCTTGCTGGGTTTCAGAGCAAGGATAAATTTGCCCATTTTGCCGAAAACACTAAACATAAATGTGCAGTCTGTTTCTGTCTGAGACCTAAAGACCTGACTCGTTCCTTGCTTACCAGGTAATCTGTGCCGATGTACCGGATACCGACCAATTGTAGAAAGTGTGAAAACCTTTTCACCGGTAAGTTAAAATGCTGGAGGTTAATATTCTGCTGACTTAATGTGTTGAATAGACTTTTACATAAAACAGCCTATTTTATCCAATCTCTCCAGAAGAACTCCACACTGCCCATTCTAACCACTTGGGGTTGCTAGATGCCTACTGATTGTATTTTTTAATTTGTATTTATTCATCCACAATTTTATACCTGTATGTAATGGACTTTAGTCGTGATCACCTCCATTACCTTCTCTTACCCTGCCCCAGTCCTGCCAAACAGCTTCATCTTCCCAACATGTCCCCCTTCATGTCTTTTTTCTGGGTCACCCACCCTAGACCCGCATTTTAACTAGGGTTGCTTACGAGACCTTGGATGAAGGGGTCTTTTACTTGAGCAAGGGTGCCATCTGGTGGCTGTGCTGCTGAGGAGCCTGGTTCCCTTATCCCAGCAGACATAATAGCTTGTGGTTCCTCAGGAAGGGATCATGTATCATGAGTCCCCACCTCATCCAGAGTGCTGTGCTGGTGGACTCCGTTCTGTGCAGGTACCCACACTGAGTTCATCAGTGTAGTGCACTGTTACAACAGGGGCAGACAATCTTGAAATATATGGTTTTCGGGAACCACTTTTGCCTCCCCAAGACTTCACTGTTGCTGTAAAGATAAAAGCCATCTGCGTGGGCTAACCACCACACTAGACCTAGCCTGCATGTTCTCATGTCCGGTGGGAAGCCTCAGTGACTGATCCCATGGGCTCCAGTCCCATGTGTGTCCCCCTCCCATCCCAGAGTGACAGTTTGTGGCCCCCGCTGTGAGCACAGTTGTACACTCTCTTCATTTTTCTCTAATTATCCAGAAGCCAAATACCCTGCTGCCTAACCTCCCAAAATCACAGAGAGGTTTGAGCATGGTTGCTGTTCCTTGTAGTATAAAGCATCTAACCAAGCTCTTACAACCAGCTTACCCCACTGGGTTACATACATCCTGGCCCCTCTGCTTTTTGTTTTTGCTGATGTATTTTTGATTTGTTTGAATTTTTTTTTTGTTCTTGAGACAAGGTTTCCTGTAGCCCAGGCTTGCCTCTAACTTTCTACATATCTAAGGATGGCCTTGAACTCCCAGTTCTCCAGCCTCTATTTCCCAAGCACTGGAACCGCAGGCATGTGCCTGCTGTTTCCAGGCCTTGCTACCTATGTTAACTGGAAGCTGGGGAATCAGTCTAACTGATGAGACAGCAAAAATGCTGCCGGACCTCCTTCCTCTTGGCCAAAAGCAGAAGTGAGGAATCCACAGACCAGTCAGGTGGGGTTACAGATATGGGGGTCTCAGGCATCACGTTCAAAGGGCTGACCGCGAAGTTGCCTTAAATTGCAATACTCCCTAGGGATCGACTGTTTGCCAAATGAAAGGATCTGGACAATGCTGCATGGATCCAGACGAGGGGTCTTTTGTGAGTAGAGAGGAAAAAGTAAGTGTCTGTTTTCCCTATACCTTTAGGGATTGACTCAGAAAATGTCCACAAAAATCCAAATGTATCTAGATACATTTCTTTTCGGTCATTATCATTACAAGGCAGAAATATTTGAGAGTGCAGTGGAGGGGAAGGCAGAAACATAGGACATCTGACCACACTGCATCCCAAGAGAGAGATGCTTGCCGGTGTCCAGCTCCCTTCCTCCTTTTCATTCAGTCTGAGCCCATGGGATGGCATCACACACATTAGCCCAGTCCAGACCCTCCCTCTCAGACGTGGCTGGAGGTTCGTCCACTGGAGGATTCTAGCACCTGTTAAGTTGATAATCAAATATTAACCAGATCAGGCAGCTTTGTGCTCATAGAAATACAGTAATACAGGAGGAAGGCCAATGCTCACCTCTGACAGCTGAGAAATCCAGTCTCATCCACGGGCTTAGGCACCTCCCCTCAGACCCAGGAGCGACAGGAGAATTCTTCTTGGGGGAGCCCTGTGACTCCAGCACCCTGCTTCATATCGGGTTATCAGGGGGGAGTGCCATGCTCAAATACGGCTGTGTGTCTCTCAGTAGCTCTGACGTTCCATCTTACGTTGTGTTCCATGGTGTCCAGATGTGTACCAAACTGTACTACAAAGACGAGTTCCAGCCCTTGGACCCCTCACAGGAACCGATATTTCCTCCCGAGCTGATCGTAAGTTGCTATGCTTTCCCCGTCTCACAATACGGCGTGGCATGGGCCTCTTTGTATCACACTATAGAACCTCTCTAGCTACTAAGAGATGGGTGTGTGCCCACCACAATAGAGTCATTTTCAGGGACTCGTTCAGCTCTTTCAGTAGGTGATCAAACCAGAGCACATGAAAGAGGGGTGCTGCCAGAACCTCAGAGTCCTGTTGGCTGAATCCCTTCAGCTGGAGATCCCGAGGTCAGAGCATAGATGAGTCAGTGAAGGTCATTCAGGTCCTGATGGTTGTCTTAAGGCCAATTTGGAAAACAGGAAAATGAGAATAAAATGATGTTTGGGACAATGGAATTGACTGTTCTATCAGCCAGCCACTGGTCCAACCTAGTAAAGAAATGGCAAAAAGGAAAAAGAACAAGTCACATTGTGGTAGGTCTGGACTCCTGTTACTGCATCTTGGAGAAGCCATGACAGGAGAGAGAGAATTACCATGACCTCTCAGAACCCAATGCCATGTGCCCCTCAGAGTGTGAGAACTTAGACACCTTGGCTGTGAGTCAGGTTTTTTGTTTATTTTTTATGGATCATGGAACAGTTGGCTTTAGTTGTCAGCTTAAAATGACCTAGCATCACTTGGGAAGAGTTTCCTGAAGATGTTGTCTACACGGAGTTGGCCTGTGGGCATGTCCAAGGGCGGATTTGCTGAAGACCCCAGAGGCAAGGGCCAGGATATGCATTTACCTACAGTTTTCCCCAGAACCAAGGAGGAAATATTCTCAGCTTCTCTCCACCTCCCCTCACATAGATTTAGCAGTGAGGCAAGTTAGCAGAGCCATGCCGTAAATCTCCTGAGAAGCCTGTTCTTTCTCAGAGGCTGTTTCGGGTGGAGATCCTAATTCTTCCTTGGCAGGCCAGAACTGGAATGGACCAAGGCACTTGCACTATCTGCTGCGCCTTTTGAGACAGTTACTTCACGAGTATAAACATTGCCCTTAGATGCCTCGCGGGATATGGTCTCGTCTATTTGGTAGTTTTAGCCCACCTTTCCCTAATTCCCAAGAAGGTTAGAATGACCCATGGGCCTTTTGGATCCCTGGAAATCACAGTGGCTTTTCTTCTTTGCAGAGAATGGCTGAAGACCCAGATAAGCGGAGGCTGACCTTCCGAGGGCCAAGGACCACTTGGTTCTTGCCTGTGACCTTGGAGGACCTTCTGGAACTCAAGGCTAGCTACCCGAAAGCCCCACTTGTCATGGGAAATACTGCAGTAGGTATGTGTTATTCCTACATTTTAGTTCAGATTGGGTAACCAAAGCCCCTCCTCAGACTTTCCATAAGCGCAGCTCATTTCGACTCATGGGACTCAGTGTCCTTTAAAATTTTTTTCTTTTGCAAATAAATTCTATACATGATAGTTTTTACTCTGTTGTACCAGTAACCCACTGATCACTTTCTAATTGCTTCCTGTTTCTCTCCTTAAGGACCCAGTATTAAATTTAATGGTGAATTTCATCCAGTTTTTATATCTCCACTTCGGTTTCCAGAACTGTACTTGGTGAAGAACACAGAAAATGGTAAGTGGTTTGGTTTTCAAATGGGGCATCAGCCTTGGCTCAGTGGGACGCCAGTGACAATAGCAACACCTCACAGAAGTCCTGGCTTCACTTCTTCGTCCAGAGCATCTGGGCATGTGCTATGTGTTCACCATAAGTGTCCTCAGGACATCTCACTCACTGGGTCACCAAGTCACGTTGTCATTGAAGCCGTGACAGCAAGAAGGTTCCAAAGAGCTCAAAGAGTTTAGCCAAGTACAGAAAGATCGGTCCAATAAACCCTTAAGACATTTTCTCTTTTGAGGCTCATGGCACACACATGTGTACCCATGCACTTGTTCACACACACACATGAACACACACACGTGAACACACACACAGTCTTGACCACGAGATTTAAAATGCTCATTCTTTTCACATGTCGCCAGGTACATTCACATGTCCTCTCTTTGCTTGTTAGGACAGCCCTAGGAGACAGACCTATCCCATACCTTGGAATCTCCAGAACCCTATGGAAGATTCAGAATCAAATGATCTAATGATATCCCCGGCCTCCCAAGTCAGGTCCAGATCCCGTCCATCTTCTTTTTGCTGAGAATGCCCATACAAGGCTCCCTGATACACCAGGACACATGCAATTTAATTGAATAGATAAGAGCTAAAAATACTAAGCTTAAATTGTTAAAAAAAAAAAAAAAACGAGCGTGGTGGAGAAACCAACTGAGTAATTTCTTGCTATCCCTCTGACGTGTCTGTCTTAAGTCAGGTGGCTTGTCACTATTTTTTCTTAACTATTAGAATATATCTATCAACGGGTGAGGGAAGGTCATTGACGAGGGTAGAGATGGACAACAGAGCTCACAGAGCTACATTTGTTGCTCCAACTAGTATTCATTGCTCCTAGGAGCAGGAAACTGCTTCCCTCATGGACTCTCCATAAAACTTTAATGCCATAGATAAAAAGAATTGCTTTTTTTTTTTTTTTTGCAGTAGGTTAATTGGTGCCGGGCACATACTGAGAATTTTTTAGTCCCTCTCTTGTGGACTGTATTAGACCTGGTAGACTACACTACTGAAACCACGCCCTGTTAGCACATTTGCAAATCCTGTGATGAGTAACTCATGAGAACAAGTGCAGGTGGGGGGGGGTGGCTGGTTGCAATGGGACTCCAGTGAGGAAGCAGAGAATATCAAACTCATGAGAACAAGCGCTGGGGCAGCTGGCTACAATGTTTCCACACTGAGGAAGCAGAGTATCAAACTCATGAGAACAAGCCAATGCTGGGGAGCAGCTGGCTACAATGTTTCATGAGGAAACAAAGTATCAAACTCATGAGAGCTGGGGGAGCGGCTGGTTACAATGTTTCCACAGTGAGGAAGCAGAGTGTCAAACCCAAGAGAACAAGCCGCTGCTGGGGGAGTGGCTGGTTACAATGTTTCCAAACTCATGAGAACAAGCCCCTGCTGGGGAAGCTGCTGGCTACAATGCTTCCACAGTGAGGAAGCAGAGAGTGTCAAATGCTCAGTTCTCTTTCTTTATGGTTTAGTGTTCTTTCTCCATCCCAGACCCCAAATTATAAGACAGTGCTGTCCACCCTGAGGGAAGTCTCCCATTAGTTAATCTTCTCTCAAAATGCTCTCAGATACGCGTAGTGTGAGCTTTACAGTTTTGTAGGTTCTCCTCCATCTGATCAAGTAGACTTGGATGCTGGCCATCACAATAAAGCAAATCACTAGAAGTATCCCTAATTATCATCAGTTGTTGCCATCCCAACTAAATGCAAGAAGAGTGGATCTATTTAGAAGCAGGCATGCACGCTCACCATAATCTGATGTTCTATTCTTTTGCATTCAGGGGCAACAATAGGGGCTGGACAGAGCCTGGCACAGTTGAAAGATGCCTTGGATTTCCTGGTTTCGGAGCAACCAAGGGAGAAGACCAAGACCTTCCATGCCCTCCTGAAGCATCTGAGGACGCTTGCAGGGCCCCAGATTAGGAATATGGCTGTATGCTATCTATTGTTCTATAAGCTAAGCCACAGTGTATACGCGTGTGTGTGTTTGTGTGTATGCACGTATGTGTGTGTGTGAGTGTGTTTGTGTGTGTGTTTCAAATGACAGATATCACAAGTGTATGTGTTGGGGGAGGTGTGTGTATGTGTCTAACGTGATCACTAATCATGATAATCATGCCATCAAAAGAGGCACAAATTCTTGTTCCAGTTATCCTAGGGAAGCCTCTTGAAGTCCTTAAACCGAAGTCACTTGAGTTCGAAAGCTAAAGTTAGGCGGCGGTGGCACACGACTTTAATTCCAGCACTCATGAGGCAGAAGCAGGTGGATCTCTGAGTTTGAGGCCAGCCTGGTCTACAGAGTGAGTTCCAGGACAAGCAAAGTAACACAGAGAAACCCGTCTTAAAAAACAAAAGTGAGGGGCTGGAAAGATGGCTCAGAGGTTAAGAGCATTGTCTGCTCTTCCAAAGGTCCTGAGTTCAATTCCCAGCAACCACATGGTGGCTCACAACCATCTGTAATGGGGTCTGGTGCCCTCTTCTGGCCTGCAGGCATACACGCAGACAGAATATTGTATACATAATAAATAAATAAATATTAAAAAAAAGTGAAACAAACAAACAAAGTCCAACCACATGAGACTGTGTCCAGGGTCCCATCCAGCTCTGGCCATCTATGAAGCTAGTCTTTCCGAAGGTGTAGCTAACAAGATGCTGCCTTCCCAGATGCTCTTCTGATTTGCTCTCTCTCACACCTTTGTGCCGATGTCCATTCCTGATGTGTGTTCCCGTGCATACGTCCTTGGATCCCCAGGTGTCTAGATGCCTCACTTACTGGGATTTTCCACTACTTAAGATTTCAGGGTAATTGGCTCAAAACCACTCCCTACTGCACACACGATGAGCAAACCATCAGGACGTGGCGGCCCAGCAGACGTTAATTTCTCATCATTGTCTCTGGCCTTCTGTTGATTCATAAATCTGCCACATATTCTTACATCTGTATTTTATGTCCATTTTGTGAAGGACCTTGCTCCTCTCAATGAACTTGTTCCCGTAAGTCCCCTAAAGGCCCCTGTCCAAGCCTGTCCTAAGCAGACTCTGATGAAGGGTTAAGGCTACAAAGAAGCACTGGGTTTCTCTGCAGCTTGGAAGCCATCCTAAATGTAAATGCACCATACTCCGGGTCTGTTTATGGGGCTGCAGGCTCTCCACTCTCCCTTATAGGACTGTGTGTGTGTGTGTGTGTGTGTGTGTGTGTGTGTGTTATACCATCACTTTCCCCCTAACCTTTTCCCTAGGTCTCCATTTACCCCTCTTACTTAGTTTTAAGAATGAGGCTGACATCACTCCCTAGGTCTCCATTCCCTTCTCTAACTTGGTTTTATGAATGAGGCTGACATCATTCTCTAGGTCTCCATTCACCTCTCTTACTTGGCTCATGAATGAGCATGTATATCAAGGAAGGCTTCTGAACAGACGCAAATGTGTGTTAGGACCGTTTTTCTCCTCACCTGCACAGGTGCTTTTGTGGCTGTGTCATTCAGGTGGGTCAGAAGTGAGAGATAAGCATCACATGATGTCTGGATGATTTAGCAGCTTCTGAATACCCCAGATCTTTCTGCAGAGCAAAAGGAAAAATTTTAAATGTATGCAGTAGCTCTATGTACATGATTCTTTACTTGTCCGATAACGGAGTGAAGCTTTTTCTGATGTCCTCTTTTTATTAGTCTTTAGGAGGGCACATGGTGAGCCGGCCCAATTTCTCTGACCTCAACCCCATTCTAGCAGCAGGAAACGCTACCATCAATGTGATGTCTACAGGTAAGAGGCCAAGCTTTGGGTGTTTGATTTTATACTTACGAGTATTGCAGAGATCCTGCCATATATTATGAAATAGGAACTCAAGCCTGGCGGTGGTGGCGCACACCTTTAATCCCAGCACTTGGGAGGCAGAGGCAGGTGGATCTCTGTGAGTTCGAGGCCAGCCTGGGCTACAAGAGCTAGTTGCAAGACAGGCTCCAAAGCTACAGAGAAACCAGGTCTCAAAAGAAACGGGGGGGAAAAGAAAAGAAAGAAAGAGAGAGAGGAGAGAGCGAGAGAAAGGAAGGAAGGAAGAAAGGAAGGAAGGAAAGGAGAAGGGAAGGAAGGAAGGAACTCGAGAACATCTTACTTGGCCCCTGAGCCTCAAACATCTCCTCAAACCTGAGCCAGAAGCTGTGGTTTCCTTGCTGCCCTTCCAATTCCTCTCTACAGACTGGATTAATGTCTCTGATATTTTTCTTAAATATTTGATCTATAAGCAATCAAAATTATAGCATCAAAGAAGTTTAAAAAAAGAATCAGGGCTTATGTCATAAGTAGCTCAGTGGATTAAATACTTGCTGCCAAACCTTGCAACCTAAGTTTGATCCCCAGGACCCACGTGGTTGAAGGAGAGAACCAGAGTCCTACAGGTTGTCCTCTGACCACCACACAAGCAGTGTAGCACTTGTACGCACAATTAATAAATCAACAAATGCAAAGACAGAGAAAAGATTAAGAGGCTTCTCGGCAGCCTTGAGGTTTATGACACATTTCTTTTCCTGGTTTTGAAAAGAAGGCAGTTTTTATATACTACTCATTACTCCTTTTTATTCAAATATAAGCTTTGGGAAAGAAAAATAATCTAAATTTAGGGGAATAAAAGCAAGTTGTTGCTATCCACAGTGCTACTAATGTAAACTCTCTTCCCTGAATTTAAAGCAGTGATTCCAATGATTTTTAACTATCTAAGAAAAAGGGCACATGCTTATCATTTTAACCAAAGAAAAGGAGATGGGACTGGATAGGAAGCTTCATAGCAAAGTGCTTGCTGTATAAGCACCATGAGTTTAATCCCCAGAACCCACCGGGGCAGGGGAGGCCAAGCATGGTGGAGCTCTTATAATCCCAGAAGCTGGAGATGGACAGCAAGCAGATCCCTGGGCAGTCAGTCTCCCTAACTGTCATGTTCAAGGCCAAGTGGCAGACCCTAACCTAACTCAAAAGAAACCAAGGTAGAGAGAACCCCGGGGGACGGCATCCAAGGTTGATGTAACAAGGCTGTTACACGCATGTGCAAGCATATGCACACAGATGTGTGTAACCACACCCACATGCACACACACACACACACACACACACACACACACACACACTCCACTATGCTACCTTGGAAAAATAGTTTAACTTTCCTGGATCTCCCCTTTCTCATTTGTGAAATGTTATACATTGTAGCAGGTTGTTGAGCAATAATGGTAAAGATCTTTAAGCCCAGTGGCCTGCAGTGGGCTATGAGACTTTCAGCTCATCTGGTTTAACCGTGTCATTCTGAAGCCTGGAACCGTGCCCCCCTAAGTTTGCATGACTTGCCTCAGGCAGCCCAGGCTTGGGGCTAGAACTCAGTGCCCCAGACTCCGGCTCCTAGCCCACACCAGTTCACCACACCAGACATTCCAGATACTCATGGTGTAGTCTCCTGTTTGTAAATGTGTCTTCATCCAGATCCTTTTTCTGTAACAGAAGGAGAACAGCAGATTCCTTTCGATGGCGCTTTCCTTGAGGGGTCCCCTGAAAACAACCTGAAGCCAGAATGGGTGGTGGTGTCTGTCTCCATCCCATACACTACCCAGGTGAGCTTCCTGTACTTGCAGCCTGCCTCCACGTGTCCCCTTGCCCTGTGCTTCCAAACGGATGGGCCTCTCTATTGCAGATGATTGCTTCTGAGAGAGTCTGGGGCCACCCACAGTGAGGGATCGAGTCCCAGATGACCATCGCAGTTGTTTCTACGGAAGAGCCACCTGTGACTTTTCAGGGGGTTCCTAAAAAGACGCTGGCCTTCCAAACACAGAAACTTCTGTGTGGGTGGAAGCTATGGTTATAGATGAAAATGCATCTTAGCTGGGAGTCTGTAAAATTATAGGCCCTATCAGCTATAAAAGTCTCTAGTGAGCTGAAGTTTTTCATAGCTATTTGTCAGTCACCTGTAGTTATCAACTGGGTGATTTAAATGAAAGCATTTATGTACTAAGTTCTTGCTACTTCTACAACACAGTACTGAGCCCTGAAGACAGGATAAGAGTCTAAAAGGTCTAGCGTTCCCAAAGTCTAGTGGGAAAGTTTGAAATAGGAAACAAAACTCAAAATCGCCAAGGACGAGAAATGAGTGGATAAAGAACTGAAGGAGTTCTGGGCTGGAAGTCAACATGATGGAGCCTGTGGGGGGCGGGGCACTACATAACAATGACAGCGATGACAGATGAGTGGACAGACGGACGGACACATGGCACAGCACAGCAGCTGGGATCCAACACGGCCTGTAATGGGCTCTGGATCTTTGGGGAAGTGGGCACACTTCCAGGCAAGAGGACGAAGAAAGGGATGGGCAGACCAGACCAGTCACAGCATCAGAGGACCGAGACTGAGAGCGTAGCATGGAGCAGATGAGGAACAGCAGGAGGTCTGAGGCCGTGTTAGCAGATGAGCACCTTTGAACACTTAAGGCACGATGATGTTTATACGACAGAGGCAATGTAACACGAAGACAGCAGAGTCTCCACCAAATGGGGAAAACTGAAGAAAACTTTGATGTTAACCTCTGGTCTCCACCTCCACATACTTGTGCACATTCCCACAAACACCTACACACACACACACATGCCTACACACACGGGTGCACACATACATGTGCACACATACACACACAAACACACACATGCACACACACGTACACATACACGCACAACACATGCCTACACTTGTGCACACATACACGCAGGAATGCACACATACACATGTGTGCACACACGCATGTGCACACACATGCCTGCACACATACATGCACATATGCATACACACATACATGCACACATATGCGCACATTCTCATGCACACATACACGAACACACACATGCCTAGACAGACAGACAGACACACACACACACACACACACACACACACACGCTATCAGAGTAGTTGCCGGGTGGAATGCACTAACCATCCTGAGTGTTCTTCTGTCTCCAGTGGCACTTTGTGGCAGGCCTCCGGCTGGCCCAACGTCAGGAAAACGCCGCCGCCATTGTCAACGCTGGCATGAGCGTGGAGTTTGAAGAAGGCACAAACACCATCAAGGATCTTCAGATGTTCTTTGGAAGTGTGGCCCCCACGGTGGTCTCTGCGAGCCAAACCTGCAAGCAGCTCATTGGGAGGTAAGCAACAGCCCGCCTGGGCTGCCACGCACAGACCTTTCTGTCTGAAGAGTTTTCATTAAGATTATACCGTGGAAATCTTTCTGAGACTTTATAAACATATATATTTTTATATAAATAAATCATTTATAAGTCTTTTGATATTTTATTAATATACTTTACAAAAACATTTTCTATTTTATACAAACAATATTTTATATAAATATTCTTCTATTATTGCAGGTTTCTGTACAATTATTGCAGAAATTGCTTAGCTTGAGTAGATATGATTTTTAAGTAATTAACTTGTAAAATAAACAAATATCCCCAATACTGAATCCTGAAGATAAAAACTGTGTTTAAGCCACATCAAGAAGATGGAATCTTTGAAAGGTCAAAGAGGCCTGTTCCTGTCACTCTCCTGCTGGCTAGCAACAAGGAAGATTTTTTTGGTTTGGGTTTTGCTTTTAATTTTTTCCAAATAGTGCTTTTGCAATAGTTTTTATTTACCCATTTATGCTCATTCCCAGTAAGTGGGATTTAATGTGGTTTTCTTTGGATACTGAACGAAACCCTCACTTCCAAGACAACCTTAGAAACTTTCCACTTGTGACTTGTTCAGTCCTAATCTGTTGTTCGCTGGGCTTGTGTGCCAGGCTCCAGATTTCAGAAACCTTTGGTTTTTTACAGGGTCAATTTTTTTTAACCTAAATAAATCCATCCTATTGGCTTGTGCAACTTTAAAAAAAGGACAGAGGAAGACACAGAAAGAAACACTTGGCAACTTTTAGATCAGATGCTGAAGAAACTAAAGGGTCTGGTGTGGTGGAGCGTTTGGGAAGGGGGCAGGAGAATAGCACTCTGGGGGCCAGTCTCAGCTAGGAAAGATCCTGCCTCAAAATAGAAAGGGAGGGAGGGAGGTAGAGAGGGAGGGAGGGAGGGAGGGAGGGAGGGAGGGAGGGAGGGAGGGAGGGAGGGAGGGAGGAAGGGAGGGAGGGAAAAAATAAAAGAAAGCTAATGGCTGTCTTAAGGGCTTTATGTTTGGACTTGGAAGATAATTAGAGTCGCACCCCATTTTTTTCTTGCTCCAGTAGTCTGGTGTCTGCCTGCTTGCCTGCTTGCTGTAACATACTTTAAGAAAACACTAGAGACCAAGTAATGTATAAAGGGAAGAATTTCATTTTGGCCTGTGGCTCTAGACCAGTGGCTCTCAACCTTCCTAATACTGTGACCCTTTAATACAGTTCCTCCTGTTTGGGTGACCCCCCAACCATAACATTATTTTTGTTGCTACTTCATAACTGTAATTTGGCTACTGTTATGAATTGTAATGTGAGTATCATTGTTTTCCAATGGTCTCAGGTGTGTGCATAGGGGTGGTGACCCATAGGCTGAGAGCCACTGGTCTGGCGGCTGACGCCCAGGGTCACAGCACTGGCGAGGTGCTCTTGGTGGGTCAGTTCGCGGTAGAACGTGGAAGGTCATTTGCAGAAGGCAGAGGACATGGGTCTTCAAGAGCTAGTTCCAGGACAGGCTCCAAAGCTACAGAGAAGACAGGGAACAAACAGCTTTGCTCTGTGAGGGGCTCCGCTCACCGTAACTGGTCCAGCCCTGGTGGCGTCGTCTGTGACACGTTCATCTCCTGTCCTGCCAGGCAATGGGACGACCAGATGCTGAGTGACGCGTGCCGGTGGGTTCTGGAGGAGATCCGCATCCCAGCAGCAGCCCAGGGCGGCATGGTGGAATACCGGCGGACCCTCATCGTCAGCTTGCTCTTCAAATTCTACCTCAAAGTGCGCCGGTGGCTGAACAAAATGGTAAATGGCTTGCTTCTCTGGGCCCCGGGTCGCCTGGGTCTGTTCACAAGGAACAAGCCCTGCTCGGACTGGACCATAACGGGGGCTGCGGTGAGGTCCTGCGGCTCCTGCTCCCTGCATTCTGGGTCTCAGAAGGGAGCAACCACACCGCTCCCTCTGAGGGATAAATGCTAACATGACCAACCATAAGGAAACGTCATCGGTAGGCAAACTGCATCTTTGCCTCTTTAAAAAAGATTTTCTTACTGAAGTAAGAAAAAGGATATTTTAATACTTGGAACTAGAACCAAAAAGGGAGAATTACATGCAATCCTGCCACCCATATTCAACCTCTGCAAATATTTTAGTGTGTGTCTTTCTAAACTTTTCCTTATAGAGGTGTGTGTGTGTGTGTGTGTGAGAGAGAGAGAGAGAGAGAGAGAGAGAGAGAGAGAGAGAGAGAGAGAGAGAGGTCAGTCCTCTCCTTCTGCCTTGTAGGTTGCAGGGATCAAACTCCGGTCATCGGGTTTAACGGCAAACGCCTTTACCTGTGAAACCACCTCATGAGCCTGGGTCACTCTGTCTCTACACTTGTTTCTCAAGGTGGCAGCTCAGATTGTAAAACTGAATGCAGAGTAACTTTTTCAGGATCCCCAGAAGTTTCCTGACATCCCAGAAAAGTTCGTGAGTGCTCTGGACGACTTCCCCATAGAAACTCCCCAAGGAATTCAGATGTTCCAGGTGGGTAGGGCTTCTTTTTTCTAATCGATACATTCAGACAAGACATGTTATATTCATGTGCCTCTCTTTTCAATAACTTTATTATGAGTAAATATATAGTCTTATTTAAAAAAAAAAAGCCAGCCAATGTCATGTATGGTCAGGTGTATACAGTTTGCATGGTTTGCTCGAGGAATTAGAGTCTGAATCTTGCTTCTCTACTTTTTTCAGACTTGTTACCTAAAATTCCCCTTTACTTTGTGAATCTCTGACCTTCCTTTAAATTCTTGCTCAGCATTAAACACGTTCCCAAGCCCTTCCCTGCTTTGCTACAGCCCCCCCGAATCTCCCAGGACCTTGGCTATTTCCATTACGCTTTTTTTTTGGGTTGTGTAAATTATGCTTTATTGCAAGCTGAAGTAGAACATATTATTTTGATATGTATTTGTGTGTGTGTTCTAATCCCTTAGTTAGGGCTGAAGAATTCTTGAGGGCACAAACGCTGTCTTCTTTGCAGAAGGGTATTGCAACCAGAATAGATCCCTTACCATATACTCGAGAGATATTTACTGATCTCCATTTACAGACTTGATTATCTCGTTGCCTCTAGTTATTCTTGACTGTAAGCAAGCCAGACACAGCAGGCCCGATCGTCGGGTCTGAGGTCAAATATCTTGCCTTCTTTCCTAACAGTGTGTGGATCCCAACCAACCCCAGCAAGACCCGGTGGGGCGCCCGGTCATGCACCAGTCGGCCATTAAACACACCACAGGAGAAGCTATCTTTATCGATGACATGCCTCCCCTTGACCAAGAACTCTTCCTTGCTGTCGTCACCAGTACCAGGGCCCATGCAAAGATCACGTAAGGAACGGTGCAGTGATGCCATCTGCTACTGAAATGCGTTCACTATTTCACACCCAAATTGAGGGCTTATTTCACATTGACGTCAATTTGGGATAACCATCTCTTCTGGGTGAGAAACGGCTGTTTTTAAAGCATAGTTATAAATGATCTATGGCCCTGAAGCTAGAACACCTGCCACTGTTTTCCAGCTGAGACTGTTACGCGGTGATTTAGTTCTGGTGCTCATCACAGAGTTACCTGTCTGACTGTGATCTTTCTTCTGCAACCTTGTTATCCTCCCGTGTTCTTCCAGATCACTGGATGTGTCTGAAGCCCTGGAGTGTCCAGGTGTGGTTGATGTGATTACAGCTGAAGACGTTCCAGGAGAAAATAACCACAGTGGAGAAATTTTCTACTCACAGGATGAGGTGCGTGATCTGTGTGTGGTCTGTGACCTCATACTCTGCTCCAACGTCGAAATCGATGGTTGTGGTTCCAACATCTAGAGTTTCATTCTCTAGAAGCCCGGGGTGGCCTCGGTCACTCTCCCCCTCCCTCTGAGCTCTTGACTCGCCTGGAGACTCTGACAAAAAGCCTGAAGTCCTCTCAAGGGAGGCTTCTAACCATTGGGAAAGTAACCTAAGCAACAGAAAGGATAAGGCACTGAGAGGAAGAAGAATTACAGGGTGACTGGATCACTCTGTGGGAACAAGGAGGAAGGTGGGCAGAGACAACAGAGGGCAGATCAATAAACTCCAGTAGCTATGTTCTGGGCACGAGCAGCTTTGATCAGTTCCACCCAAGATGACGTTTGATTTTCGTGAGGAAAAACCATCTTTCTAAGCCTGGTGCAGTGGCTCGCGCCTTTCATCCCAGCACTAGGGAGACAGAGACAGGCAGATCTGAGTTCAAGGCCAGCCTGGTCTACAGCGGGAGCTCCAGGACAGTCAGGGCTACGCAGAAAAACCTTGTCAAATGAGAACAAAAACAAAGAAAAGAAAATAATCTCCCTTTTGGTCACCAAAACATCAATAGGCAGTGTAAGAATGTGGACCGCTAATTCCTTTTGGAAAAACTACGCTTTGTTTTTGGCTTTGTTTTTGGCTTTGAGACAGGATGTCACGTGTCCCAGGCTGGCCTTGAACTCACTATGGACCCGGGTGCTCCACACACCTCCGTGGCACTGAAGATCTGACCCAGGGTTTCACGTATGCTAGGCAAGCACTGTCCCAGCTGAGCCGCGTCTCCAGCCCCTAAGTCTGCTTTAACAACACGTGGCTTTCCTGCAGGTCATTTGCGTGGGCCAGATCGTCTGTGCCGTGGCCGCGGACACCTATGCCCACGCGAAAGAAGCGGCTAAGCGAGTGAGGATTGCTTATGACGACATAGAGCCAGCGATTATCACAATAGAGGTAGGCATCGCCCATCTTCTGGAATAACGGGGGAGGCATATTCAGCGAATTCAATCAGCGAGTCGTGGAATAAATAATTTGTGCTTCCACTATAATTTAGCCAGTGTCACCTGTAGGTTTAGAGTACAGCCCCCAAGTAACCTTTCTGCACCTCAAGTCAGGCTGTCCTGTCTAAATCCCCTCTTCTCCCCAGCCCTTCTGCAGGGATCTGTGAAAATGAAGCACCCTGTACCTGCTTCTCCCGTGGCCTCTGGCCACAGCCTAGCTTGAGAATACAGAAAGTTAACACCAGAAAAAAGACTTCCTGCCCACAGGCAGTGAATAGGATGGTCTGGAGCCCTGTGGAATTCACGAAAGTTTTAACACTTGCCAGCTACTGGGCACCCTGCCTCTCTGCGCGTTCCTTGATTACACACAAGCGAAGGAGACAGATAACTTGAGTTCGTACTGTACTTGACAGCCTCTGAGCAGCAATCGAGACTTTGGCAAGCTAATTAGACTTTCCACACCCCAGCTGGAAACTTTTAGGTACCTGCACCAAAAGGTTATTGAGACATTTAGAGACGGGAATCCCAGCACCTCTGCTGGGGAATGCGTTCAGGAGATGCGTGCTGCCATTTAGGTTTGGCTACTATTCATGAAAGCAAGGCCGTGCTATATTCTTTGTTCACGTTGTTCGTATCTACGAGAGCGCTAACCTCATAGCAGATGCTCGGGATTGTGTGTTGGATGCCGGAGCCGTGGAAAGGTGGGTGGGCAGGCGGAGGCTTAAAGGGTGCAACCTTGAGCATCCTTGGATTTGCCCCTGCTACTAATGAGGCTTTACCTGTCCTGAGCCTGTTCCTCTCTTTTCGTTCTCACTTTCCAGGCCCATCCTCAATAACTTATTTTCATCATGGTCTCTCTGAGAGGCTCCTGCCTTCCATTGCGGCCCTCCTCCTCAGGACATTGACTTTTAACACTCGGAGTTCAGCGTCCTCTTTCCTGATCTACAGTTGTCCTCTTAGGCAGTGTCACAGGTGTAGAATGAAGGCCACTCCCAGTCCTGCCCAAACTCATTATCTCTGCCACCTCCCATTGTTTCTTCGCCAAGAACCCCCATCCCAACCAGGATTGCCTCATTCTCACTCTGGCCCCTCATTTTTGAAGAACCATTGTCTTAAAATGACTCCGGATCCAATTCAAAGCGTCCATTCTAGATCATTCTGGAACACTCCAAGTTTTACCTGCCTCTTCTTGACCCCTCTTTGCTCAGCCATAAACTCGCCTTGCTCCAGAGATGATACCTTAGTCATTAAACCACCTCAGAGAGTCAGTCAGCAATCTGGAAGTGGGGCCATGTGTACGTACCCTTGTACCCCTCTCAGCTCTTCTCAGGAGCCGTTAGCAGTGAATCACGATAGTCTGCAAATACGTCTAAATAGGTTTCTGAAGGCTCAACTCCACGGCAGCCTCTAATCGTCTATGAAAAGTTCTGACCAAGCAGAAGCGTGAAATTCGGATAGGGACAGATGGCTCATTAGAATAAAAAAAATTAATTTATTTCGGTTTCATCTTCCACTGCAGCAAGCCCTAGAACACAATTCCTTTCTGTCTTCTGAGAAAAAAATTGAGCAAGGAAATGTGGAATATGCCTTCGAACATGTGGACCAAGTCATTGAAGGTACGTATGGCCGTCAGCCGCCAGGAAGAGGAGGAGCTTCTGAAGCGGGAAGCTCGTCTGGCTTGAGAAAACTGAAAGTCTCTGTCATTGTTAAACAGAACCTAAAATGACAATCAGTTCCTAACTGTATGCGTTTTACATAAATACAAAGCTATGTAAATACTTCATGCATCAACATACACAGTGTTTCCAGTGCCCAGAAACCACACACACACACACACACACACACACACACACACACGTGTAATAAAAACTGAATAAAATGTTCAAAATTTGCCATGCTAGCATAGAGATTATTTTTAATTGAAGGCAACTAAGAAAAAACAGACACAGGAGGAAGCTACATTTCTCTATCTATCTAAAAAAAAAAAAAGGCCTAAGGTTCCCTCTGCCAGCAGGTCCTCTCTCATACCAGGACAGGCAGAACACTATCTTCTAGTATTCACACTGAGGACAGATACATCTCCTAACGCGGTGCACAGCGTGATAAGATGTACTGAACCTAACTCAGGCACGTGGCATGATCTCACCTGCTATTGTCACCTGACTCAGGTGGGCAGTCTTAGTGTGGTTCTAGCTTGCTTATCTTTGCAGCTGAGAACATTGGGTTTGAAACTTTAAACAAATTCACCTACCAGGTTGACAACTGAGCCTGGGTAGGTAGCTGGACTAGTCTCAAGTTCAGTATACAACAAGCCTAATCACCTTACTAAACAGATGGGAGCCAAGACCAAGAGAGGCAAAGTGACTAACCCAGGTCTGCTCAACCAACCGGGCACAGACAGCAAAGGTCTTTTAACCCAATGGTATTGATGCTCAGCTCCACAAGTGAGTGCAAATCACTTTTCCCCTTCTTCTTTGTTTTATTTTATGTGCATGGGTGTTTTACCTACACGTATGTCTAAGCAACATGTGTGTACCTGTACTGAAGGAGAGAGAAGGAATAGGATCCTCTAAAAGAGGAGTTAGAGAGGGTTGTGAGCCACCATGCTGAGTGGTGGGAATTGAACCAGGGTCCTTTGGGAGAGCAGCCAGTGCTCTTAACCACTGAGCCATCTCTCCAGTCTCACAATGCGAATCACTGCTCACAAACAGAACACTCAAAGAGCTCCCATGCTGAAACCTGTGTCTAAGCGTTGTCCTGTGTGTTTGCTTTTCAGGTGAGATCCACGTGGAAGGCCAAGAACATTTCTACATGGAGACGCAAAGTATCCTGGCTATCCCGCAAGCTGAGGACAAAGAGATGGTGTTACACTTAGGAACACAGTTCCCAACCCACGTTCAGGTAACAGGGGCGTTGCAGAGACCCTGGGATAAGCTTCTCTCCACTCCTGTCTTTCAATTCCGTGCATACTTGACCAGAGTCCAGCATAATAAACACGGGGCAGGTGCCTTTAAAAGTCATCAGAAAATCTTGTGATGTGCCAATGTATAAGACAAGGTCCGTCTTTCCCTGTCAAACAAATAACAGTGTGAAAATCCCAGGAAAGTCAAGTCTGGGTGTCGAACCGGAACTTCCCAGTGTGGTCCTCTTATGTGAATATACCCATGAGTCATGGTTCAGTTCATGGGTAAAGCGATTGCATTCTCAAAGCATTTGAGCCAGCTCAAAAGGCGGTACCTAAACTCTAGTCCTGCAATAGTGGTTGATACTGGAGCAACGGATCTACCCAGGGACTGAAGAAAACCTTCTGATGTCCTTTTCTCAAAATGGTGTCGTTAACCCTAACATAGTGCCAAGCCTGAGGAGATAGTTGAAGTTTCTATCAGAGAAAAGGGTCATGAGAAGCATTGCTGGAGCAAAGAGCTGAGGGTTCTCTGATAGCATGCAGGGGAGCTGACTCCCAGCGTCCTGAAGGGGGGGCTGTGGGTCAGAAGGACAGAAGGACGCTATCAGTCTCCATTCGAGGCAATGGAGAGGCGATGGCCTTGCCTCTGAGCACAGATAGGCCTGTGGCCTCCACGGTTTCCAGTTTTGAAGCAGACAGAGGCAGCTTTACCCTTAAGCAGCTGGGTGAGCTCTTGACAATTGCTGGGCAACAATAGCCCTTCTTGTAAATTGCGGAAAGTAATCAAGATCACTTCTGATGTCCCTGGTGGTAGCTCTGGGACCACAAAGGCCAAGATCACCATTGTCGTCTACCACCGAGACCTCCTGGCTATAATCAGTCAGTTCCACAGCAGCGGGCATGCCGGTAGACACTAGGCACCCACAGGCTGCCATAGTCCAGGCAGCAACAAAAACCACCCAGGAGAGGATCTGAGCGGGCATTTGGGCAAAAAAGCTATGAATGATCAGTAAGTCTAAGATGTCCACCGTCATCAGCGACCAAGGAAACCCAAATCAAAGCCACCCACTAAGATGGTTATGATAAAAAAAAAAAAAGATGGCAGTGTTTGAAAGACGCAGAGAAATTGGAACCTCCATAAATTACCAACAGGCATGAAAAAATGGCAAATTTATATAGACAGAGTTTTTCTGTATCCCAGCAGCCACTCCCAAATAACCACACAGAGACTTTTATTAACTATGAATGCTCAGCTGGTAGCTTAGGTTTGTTTTTAGCTAGCTCTTATAACTTAAATTAACCCATTCCTATCCATCTATGTGCTGCCCCGAGGCTCATCTACCTCATGTACTTCCTTCCTATCCTGCTCACTCTGCTTCTCACGGGGATCAGCTCAGACTCCACCCTTCTTCTTCCCAGCATTCTCTCTGCCCTGAAAAATCCTTCCTAGCTATCGGCCAGTGAGCTTTTTATTAACCAGTGAGGGTAACACATATTTACAGTGTACAAGATTGCCCCACAGCAGGAGCTGGAGAGATGGCTCAGAGGTTAAGAGCATTGCCTGCTCTTCCAAAGGTCCTGAGTTCAATTCCCAGCAACCACATGGTGGCTCACAACCATCTGTAACAGGGTCTGGTGCCCTCTTCTGGCCTGCAGTCATACACACAGAAAGACTATTGTATACATAATAAATAAATAAATAAATATTTAAAAAAAAAAAAAAAAAGATTGTCCCACAGCACAATTGCCTTGGAATACAGCTCCGCAGTCTCTCGGGATGCTGGAAAGAGAATAGCCATGTGACCCAGCAGTTCCGTGACTAAGTATGCAGCTGAGAGGAATAGAAGCACGCCTGTGAAGACATACACATCTAACACCTTGCGTGCTAATTTAAACATTTTTAATTTTAAAAATTTAGACACACGTTCATAACAGCTTTACTTACGGGAGTCTAAACTGGAAACAACCCACTGTCCATTAACAAACGACAAGGGAAAAAAGATAATTATATTCCGTACAGTGGAATATTATTCATCCGTAAAGAGCAAGATGCTAAGCGAAAGAAATCAGTCGCAAAGACCACATACTGTATAGCTCTGCTGTGTGACCTGTCTGTAGAGACAGGACACAGTCTCCAGGCTGCTGGGTACTGAGAGGTTAATGGGAAATATGGAGTGGCTGCCTGATGGATCGGGTTTTCTTTGGGTGTGCTGGAATTTTTGGACGAGACTAAGGTGGCTCCAATTGTATCAATGGAGGTGTTGTTTGGACTGGAGAACCAGAACAGCACACTTAGGTGGCCACGGGGCTCTCTCTTGCAGGAATATGTGTCTGCAGCATTGAAGGTCCCCAGGAGTAGAATTGCCTGCCACATGAAAAGAGCCGGAGGAGCGTTTGGAGGCAAAGTGACCAAGCCCGCTCTACTGGGAGCTGTTACTGCTGTGGCTGCCAACAAGTAAGCAACCTCTGTACCATCAGCTAGCCAACCCCACCCCCACCTCTCATCTCAACCTGCAGCTCAGCTGAAGCTGGCGGGACAGACAATTAGACCCCCAGCCTTACAGCAGCTTGTTCCGAAGCCAGCTGCACACTGCCGCAAAACGCAGGTGGATCTCTGAGAGTTCAAGGCCAGCCAGGGTTGTGTCGTAAAATCCCGCCTCAAGAAAGAAAAAGAAAACCAGGCTACGGTGGCGCCCGTCTTTAATCCCAGCACTCGGGAGACAGAGGCAGGCGGGTCTCTGTGAGCTCAAGGCCAGCCTGGTCTACAAAGCAAGCTCAAAAATACAAAGAAACAATTAAGGAAATAGGAATGATTTATAGCCAAATATTGTATCATCATACTATGCAAATATTCAGTTGACTAAACCAGAATAATTGTTTTAATTCCAATCTGCCCACTACTTCTAAGACGTCATCTAGGACATGTTACTATCCGTGTAAAACCACCGAACTAATTACTTCAAGACTCTTTCCCCTCCCCATCTCGTGTGTCTGCAACTTGATGGAGGACGAGGCTTTGTAACGGAGTTATTTCCCACAGGACTGGCCGCCCAATCCGCTTTATCCTAGAGCGTAGCGCCGACATGCTGATAACCGCTGGCCGACACCCGCTCCTGGGGAAATACAAAGTGAGTGAGACCCACAAACTCAGCAGTCTGCCTAAGAGCCTGTCCTCTGCCAAGCGACCCACGTTAAAGACTGTGTCTGGACGCCACACCTCTTAAAAGGCAGATTGGAACGCTGCCTAAAACAGGCAGACCCTCCTGGGTCATGTTAGGATAACCTTTCCCTGGCGATTGTCACAGCCTATCGTCAGCATGGGTCTGGGCGCAGGCTGACAACTACAGTAGAGGTGTGTGTGTGTGTCTGTGCCCGGCACAGTTTGGCCGCAGGGAAAGACTGCTGAGAAAGTTGTCTTCCTCGTACACCCCTTTGCAGATCGGGTTCATGAATAACGGGGAGATCAAGGCGGCTGACGTGGAGTATTACATCAATGGAGGGTGCACCCCTGATGAGTCTGAGATGGTAAATACGCCTTCCGGGGGGCAGGGGAGCCCGTGGTCCTTACCTTAGCTGCACAAACCCTTGTCTTACAGCTAACCGGTTCTGCAAAGGGTTTGAGCTGAAGATAAACTTCAAGTCAGTGGCTTGAGATCTCGATGGCAGAGGAAACGTTACATTTTTGTTTCAATCCAGGTGATAGAGTTCATTGTGCTGAAATCTGAAAATGCATATTCTATCCCAAATTTCCGGTGCCGGGGCAGGGCTTGCAAAACTAATTTACCATCTAACACCGCCTTCCGAGGATTCGGCTTCCCTCAGGCGACAGTGGTAGTCGAAGCATACGTAACCGCGGTGGCGTCTAAATGTAACCTACTCCCTGAAGAGGTGAGCGATTGGAACCCTGCCAGTAGAGCCCTAGAGATACCGCCTGGGCTGTATCTCGAGTTCCTCCAATCTCTATGTATAGTTTCAAGAAAATACAATGCATTGTTCATGATCAGTTAACACATTCTACTGTAGTAGGGTCAAGACTGTAGCTTCAAGCAATGGCATCATTTCTTTTGATTCTGTGAATCGCTTGGGGGCTCTTTTGGTCTGGACCAGCTCACTGGATGCTCAATGGTTCAAAATGGCTTTATTGACATTTCTGATGAGTATTTGACTGGCTTATCTGGCTATGTCTCATCTGAGAAGTGTGTTCCCCAGTCTCTCATCCTTCAGTCAGCTAGCCCAGATTCACTCTCATGGAGGGAGGGTATTGCAGAGGTCCCAAGGGCTTCAGGTAAGTGGCATGCCCTAAGCCACAAACACTTTTCAGGCCTCTGTCTACATCATGGTGTATGGTCCCATCCTGCCAAAGTCAGTCCAGAGTCCGTGTGAAACTCTACCAGAAATTGAGGAGGAGGATTGCAGCCTTTTGTGCAGCATCCGGCCACAGTTGAAGGCTTTGAAGGGAGACAGAGACATAACTTAGGGGATGAGGTCCAGTCTGGCATGGGCAAGACTCTAAAGAGGTCAAGTAGGAATAATTGGGAGTAGTTAAGACTTAAACTAGAACCTGGAGCACATGAGGTATTTGTTGGTAGTCTCTGTTGGCTTTTTAATTGTTGTTATCATTGTTAGCATATACATTTGCGTATTTATATACTTGGGGGTTTGGGGTTTTTTTTAGTTTTTTGCTTTTTGTTTGTTTGTTTGTTTGTTTTGGTTTTTTGTGACAGTGCTTCTCTGTGTAGCCCTGGCTGTCCTGGAACTCACTCTGTAGACCAAGCTGGCCTTGAACTCACAGAGATCTGCCTGCCTCTGTCTCCCGAGTGCTGGGATTAAAGCTGTATGCTGCCACCGCCTGACTCTTGAGGGTTTTTTTTTTTAAGACAGATTTTCTCCATATCAGGCATGTAACAGAAACGCATGCATGTTCTCACCTTTTAGGTTAAAGAAATAAACATGTACAAGCAAACTAGCAAGACAGCCTATAAGCAGACATTTAACCCGGAGCCCTTGCGAAGATGCTGGAAGGAATGTCTGGAGAAGTCCTCGTTCTATGCTAGGAAGCAGGCTGCAGAGGAATTTAACAAGAAGAATTATTGGAAGAAGAGGGGGCTTGCTGTCATCCCCATGAAGTATAGCATTGGGATGCCTATAGCCTTCTACAATCAGGTAAGGCTGAATAGCTGCATCTTCCACAAACTCCGTCTCCAGTTGCCTGGCTCTCTGAAAAGGGCTCATGCATAAGGAAGGGAATGACAAGCAATTGTGCTATCCCTCACCGGAGACAAAGAAACAAAGGGCAGTTAGTTCCCTTTAGCGGGACAGAGCAGGGACAAGGGCTGGGCCCATGGATATTGGGACAGACGTTTGGGATGCAGTATGCAGGGCCTTGGAAAGCATCCACAGTAAGGTCCTTGTGGAGAGATCCATTGAGAAGCCGCACCCGAACATGAGTACTGGAACGTCAAGCCAAGTTTCAAGAGTGAACTGGGATAAACAAAAAGATCCCTTTCTTGCCTCTTCTCTAGTTTCACCATGACTGGCTTCTCATGGAGTTCAAGTTCTAACTTGATCTTTCGCTTTCAACCCCCATTAATACTTTCTCGTGCGCTAGGCACCTTGGTTTGGCCAGCTAGCCCCCTCTCTAGGCTTCCAGTCCCCCATGGACAAAGTGAAGAACGCAGGCTAAGCCAATGGGTCCCCAACCTGACCATCGTTAACATCACATGGGAGATCTTGTTAAACCTGGGTATCCAGGCTACACTGCCAGGTGTGGCTGAGCAGGACTAACTACCTTGGGAGACTTGCTCCTCCCCTACCCACCATCACTGTAAAAGAAAGCCTTTGGGAAGCAGAAACCATCTCCAGGTCCTCCAGCACACCGAAGGAATGTGCCTGGAAATTTACTCGTCTGGGTTCCAGTCGGGCATGTCAAGTTAAAGAGAGAACAGTAAAGCATGGTCCAGGTTGAGGCCCTGAAGAGACAGATGCTGAGGACGGAGGAAAGGGAAATGCACACATTCACACACCTAGGTTGATGGTTTCAGAACCAGGGTATCTTGCAAGGGGTTGTCTACGGCTCTCTTATCGACAATGAGAGATGAGAGGCTGGTTAAACCAAAGGAAGTGGTTCGTCCAGCAGCCTCCAGTAAACCCACAGCATTCGGCTCTTCTCGGTTTCCAAGCTGGTGCGATGGTTGTTTCTCCCAGGCCGCCGCTCTGGTCCACATCTACTTGGATGGCTCGGTTCTGCTGACTCACGGGGGCTGTGAGCTGGGACAAGGCCTGTACACCAAAATGATTCAGGTGAGGCAAGCCTTTGAGCTCCCCGTTGTGAAGCGTATCAGATCGTGCAGGTGCCAGGCTGGTTATTCCCATGTTGAGTCAGAGAGAGCCCACACAATACACACTCAAGCCAATTGTAAGACTCATTCCTTCTTGCAGGGATGCAAAAATCCAAGGGGATGAGGGAAGGGAGCTAAAACAAAGGAAATTTGATATCATTCTTCCTGCATTACAAGAATTGAGTCCGTGGGTCTTTGGAGGGGGGAAATATCAGTCTCCAAAGATAAAACTTTTTAATTTCGTGTGGCGACAACTCAAGCAATAAGGTGTTTGTTCAGATCCTCCGTTAACAACAACCCCTTCACCTGGTGAAAACCTCAGCTCTTGAGAGTTCACCGCTGTGAGGCTGCAACCTAAGCTCTCTGCAGGCACCGCTGCCAATCTGCTTGGAGGTTGGGGCAAGCCAAGCACCTTCTATTGTGAAGTGAGTGGTGGAGGGAGGAGGGGGAAGAGTGTACACCCTACTTAGGCATTCGCAGGGCCGGCCACTGTCCCACAGATCACTCAAAGTGTCTCCCTATGAGATCATCGCAGTGGGAAGCTTTCCTTTCTTTGCCTTGATGTGAGATAGCAGTTGTTGGGTATGACATCTGAATTCCACGTGTATATGGTAGGAGAAGGGGGCACAGAAGGTCACACAGCATAAAGGCATGTGTGTGAAGACCCACAAACCCATGGCTTTAGATGTTCACCTAAACCACTGACTTCCTGACATTGTGTGTGTGTATATGAGTGTGTGTGTGTGAGTGAGTGTGTGTGTGTGAGTGTGTGTGAGTGTATATGAGTGTGTGTGAGAGAGTTGTATGAGTGTATGTAAGCATATGTATGAGAGTGTGTGTGAGTGTATATGAGTGTGTGTGAGAGAGTTGTATGAGTGTATGTAAGCATATGTATGAGAGTTGTGTGAGTGTATATGAGTGTGTGTGAGAGAGTGTGTGAGTGTATGTGTGAATATATAGGTGTGTGAGTGTATATGAGTGTGTGTGAGAGTGTGTATGAGTGTATGTAAGCATATGTATGAGAGTGTGTGTGTATACAGTGTGTGTGAGAGAGAATGTGTGAGTGTATATGTGTATGAGTGTGTGTGCGAGCATATATCAGTGTGTGAGTGTATGAGTGTGTAAGCATGTGTATGAGTCTGTGTATATGAGTATGTGTGTGTGAGTGTATATTATGTGAGTGTGTGTGAGAGTATATGAGTGTTGCAAGTATATGTATGAAAGTGTGTGTATGAGTGTGTGTAAGTGTATGTTTGTGAGTGTGTAAGTGTATATGTGTATGAGTGTGTGAGTGTGTGTGAGTGTTTGTGTCTGAGTATGTATGAATGTGTGTGAGTGTATGTGTGAGTATATGTCTGTGAGTGTTTGTGTGTGAGTGTGTATGAGTGTGTGTGTGTGAGTGTATGTGAGTGTGTGAGTGTATATGTGTGTGAGTGTGTGTGAGATGTATATGTGTGTGAGAGAGTATTGTGCATGTGTGTGCACGCACGTGCACATCATCACAGTGAAGATCAGAAGGCAGTGAATAGAGAATCAGTTCTCTTCTTCTACCCTGTGGATTTCAGGTTGTCTAGCTTGGCAGCTGGCATCCTTACCCACTGAGTCATCCTGCCAGCCCTAAAACATGGTTGTTTGTTTGTTTGTTGGTTGGTTGGTTGGTTGGTTGATTGGTTGGTTGGTCAGTTGGTTTCTAATGAGTATGAAAAAAAAATGCTCATCAATAAGAAAACAACTTCCCCGTGAGAAATTCAAATTCCTTAAAAATAAACATGATTTGATAAGGTTCTTAGAACTAGAAAACCACACAGTGTTCCAGAACCCTCTCTGGCCGCCGTACTTCCTTACAGCCTGTGAAGTGTCTCTGAGGACAGCAGCCTGCTAACTCATCTGTAGATAAGCAGGAGGCACAAGCCAAACAGTGGACCCAGAGCTTCACGCCAACCTCCTCGTACCCTCTAAACCCCGCATGCTGTGGCCATACCATTGTGTGGCTTCCCCAAAGCCAGCACCCAAGGAGGCACGGAAAAGCTCTTTAGTAACCATCTGTCTCAGAAGAGGAGTTTGTCCTTGACAGTGCCATTTAAAACCGAGACTGGCGTCTGTCCATGTAGCAGGGCAGCCAGGCTTCATGCTCGCCTCTAGGAAGAATGTCAGCTTTTCACTTGGAAGAGGACTTCAGGCCAATAAAACAAACGCTATCTCTTTCCGTCTCCGGCAGGTGGCTAGTCGCGAGCTCAACATCCCACAGTCGTACGTGCACCTGTCCGAAACCAGCACCGTCACGGTGCCCAACGCTGTCTTCACCGCGGGCTCCTTGGGGACAGACGTCAACGGGAAGGCCGTCCAGGTGATTTTTATTTCGTTTCTCAACCGCCAACCACAGTGGTGAGGGAGCCTCGCTACACTTGTTCTTTGGGATTAAAGGCATGCGCCACCACCACCACCACCACCACCACCACCCACCACCACACCAACACCCGGCGCCGGTACACTTGTTCTTTATTGGGAGGATGAGGCGGAAGTAACGAGGAGCCAAGTTCTAGCCCGCTCCGCAGACTCTAGCAGAACCGAGGCTCCCGTGACAAGGTTTCTGGGGATGTTTGGTGCTTTCTCTGCATGGGCTGTTGACGATGATCCGTGTTTTGTCTCAAGAGACTCCCCTTGCCTTCTGTCAGAATCCCCCTTGTCCCAAGATGACAGGGCAACACAGGGAAGTCCCATTTTGGCTTCATGAAGAGTTTAGGTCAAAAAGTTAATCTTTTTAGGAACCCGCTTCCTTTTCTGGAAAACTGAGGCTATGAATGTCACCTCCAGCAAAAAAAACTGTTAGTGATCACAGCTGTGAGCTCCTCCCTTTCTACTCCCAAACTCTAGAAAAGCATCCGTGGGTTATAAGTCTCCCTCAAAGACCATCTCTACAGAATAACCATACCTGGGTGGAAAGGGGTGTTTCCAGACTGCCTTTAATCCCAGCACTCAGGAGGCAGAGGCAGGCAGATCTCTGTGAGTTCAAGGCCAGCCTGGTCTACAAGAGCTAGTTCCAGGACAGGCTCCAAAGCCACAGAGAAACCCTGTCTCGAAAAACAAATAAATAAATAAATAAATAAATAAATAAATAA
>NW_026067986.1:1275119-1277463 GCF_014885135.2 Alexandromys fortis | reverse complement strand
TTTTTCGAGACAGGGTTTCTCTGTGGTTTTGGAGCCTGTCCTGGCACTAGCTCTGTAGACCAGGCTGGTCTCGAACTCACAGAGATCTGCCTGCCTCTGCCTCCCGAGTGCTGGATTAAAGGCGTGCGCCACCATCGCCCGGCCATCTTCTTTTTTAACACGACATTTTTATCTATCTTGACATTAGGAAATCCTTACTTTAAAGCGAACTTAGACAGAAACCACTAGAAATAAAGAAATAAGGAACCAAGAGCAGGGAGGGATGTAGTGGGTCGCACGCATAACCGACACTCTCTTGCTTGTTAAAAGTAAACGTCGTGAGATATAAAATGAGACACTCAAGGACATTTAAACAAGAGTGGAAGGAAAGCTGACCTGTCCTCTGGCGACCGGCCCAGAGCTGGCACGCCCAGCTCAGACGCCCGCACTTTCCCACGCTCCACAGCTCAGCTCCAGCAAAGCAGTATCCGCTCTCAATTTAGTGTCGCTATTTTGATTTTCTTAGTGTGTGTGCTGGTGTGCACACTCATCGTCTTATTGGCATGTAGACCGGTGTACACACTCATCGTCTTATTAGTGTGTGTGCTGGTGTGCATGCTCATCATCTTATTAGTGTGTGTGCTGGTGTGCACACTCATCGTCTTATTGGCGTGTAGACCGGTGTGCACACTCATCGTCTTATTACTGTGTAGACTGGTGTGCACACTCATTGTTTTGGTTGTGTAAATGTGCACAAAAGAGTTTTAGCTTCAAGGATCCTCTACTTAGCTCACATTTAAACAACACTGCTAACCTCAAGTCAATGCCACAGGACTTTTTCCTCCTGAAGACAGTCTACACGCTACTCACGTTTAAGAAATCCTACAAGAGACAGAAACCAAGTCTATGAAAGAACCACCGTTAAAATCTCCCCGAATCACTGAAATTTTCCTGTTCCCTGTGCTTTCCATTTCTAACGTCCTCTAAACACCCCCTCTTCAGAACGCCTGCCAAATTCTCCTGGACCGTCTTCGCCCCATCATCAGGAAAAACCCTAAGGGAAAATGGAAGGAATGGGTGAGTGTCCTCTCTACAACCCCAGCCAGGAAAGAGCAAGGCCACACACTTGGGTCAAAGTCCCCAATGCACGCACTGGGGCAGGGGAGGGGGAGGGAGCACACGTCCAGAGCTTGGTGTCTTCTTCTACTTTTTCAGAATGATAGGAGGTGTGTGTGTGTGTTCACCGAGATCTGACTTCATTTCAGAGCCAGCACTTCACAAAGCAGCCCAAGTTCTAAAATACAACCCACCAGGGCTGCTCCCCTGTACTGCAGAACTGGCTATAGGGCAGACCTCGGTACAAGCCAGAAGCAAGTCCGACATGGAAGGTGCTTTTGTTACTGTCCGTAAACTTCTATTTCTTTGAGATGGATCATCTTTTCCAGGTTGCAAAAGCCTTTGAAGAATCCATCAGCCTCTCGGCCACCGGATATTTCAAGTAATGGTGCTTTTATCCTACTTGTATGGTATTTGGGCAACCATTGTGCATGACTGGTATTAAGACTATGGCACATATAGGATTCTTTGAGTAGGAAAGGAATGGAGAGGAAAGAGTGTGTGTGGGGGGGACACAGAAGATCCTGGCATGGTAGCTCCACAATTGTGGAGCTCCATCCTACACACCCATGGCCCAGCTCAGCACCAGACACCAGATGATCCATCTCTTCAAAGTCTATCTCAAGCCCCAGCTATCCAGTTCCTCAAGGGAAAAGCAGAGCAGGCCTCCAACTCCATGGCAGAGTCATGTATCCCATCTGCCCCGTCATCCACAGCCACATCGTGAGCAGACCCCTGAGGGGAAAACACCTTTGTTCTTCTGCCTTCTCCTCACAGAGGTTACCAGACAAACATGGACTGGGAGAAGGAGGAAGGTGATGCTTACCCCTACTATGTCTACGGCGCAGCCTGCTCTGAGGTCGAAGTTGACTGCCTGACGGGCGCTCACAAGGTAGAACGATGCTGGCGTGCCCCATGGGGGCACACAAACACTGGTGTGTTGTCTACTGGAAATAACACAATCTTGGGTTTCTGTTTTTCTGTTTTCTTAATCCCTTCTCAGTAAATAACATTGTCTGCTGTCTGTTTCCTCCCTGGGTGAAGCTCCTGAGGACCGACATCTTCATGGATGCTGCCTTCAGCATAAACCCTGCCCTGGACATTGGACAGGTATGTGACTCCAGGACATAACCAAAGGGACTTTGTCAATTCTGTCTGTAGGAAGATTGTGAGTTTGGGGTCAGCCTGGGCTACATAGAAAACTGTGAGAGAGAGAGAGAGAGAGAGAGAGAGAGAGAGAGAGAGAGAG
>NW_026067986.1:1256167-1274993 GCF_014885135.2 Alexandromys fortis | reverse complement strand
GGAGGGAGGGAGGGAGGGAGGGAGGGAGGGAGGGAGGGAGGGAGAAGGAGCTTCAGAGAGGTGGGCCCTGTTTGTGTGGAACTTGAAGGGTGAACAGGAGTTTTCCAGGTTGACATGTTGAGGTGGCCTATGTGAGAACAGTCAGGAGAACATGTAAACACATGTACAGACTTGGAGATGAGAGGAAACCGTGCTAACAGGATTTGGGAGACCGAAGAGGCAGCGTGAGGTCCCAAAGAATGAAGCCAGGCAAGATGGCGACACCAGCTTCTTAGGGACACTTGGTCAAAGCTGCCGCGGAGCTGGCTTTTGAGACTGACTTCCTGTGACTCGGAGAGCTCCGCTTTCATTCCCGCCAGAGCCTCTGTTCAGCCGATTTCATAGACCTCACACCCACAAAACTGTGCCCACAGGTGGAGGGAGCGTTCGTCCAAGGCATGGGGTTCTACACCATAGAGGAGCTGAAATATTCCCCGGAGGGTGTGCTCCACTCTCGGGGTCCAGACGACTACAAGATCCCCACCGTCACCGAGATACCGGAAGAGTTGTACGTCTCTCTGGTGCACTCTCGAAACCCCATAGCCATCTACTCGTCCAAGGTAAGGATGGGTGATCTCTCTGTTCGCTGAGGATGGCAAACCCCAGCAATTTTTGTCCTAAACAAAAATCCCATGACCTGGAGGCTTATGTCGAGGTTTGTGGCCCTGAAGTCCCCATGTGTAGGCTTGGTTTCTTCTGTCCAGCTTTCTCCAACTTACTGATGGTCACCTGTGCCAATCTGTGTCCGGATCCCTTCTGTGTCCCTTTCACACTGGACAAGGGTCTAACAGAAGAGCCTCATTTTAACTTAGTCACCTCTTCAGAGACCTTATCTCTGAACGCAGCCGCATTCCTAAGGACTGAGAGAATGTTTGAACACACGTGTTTAATGAGAGACAGAATTCAGCCCATAACAGCCTCCTGTGTCAAGAGATCATGAAACGGGCCTCCAGAGTTGCTTTCTCCTTTGACTTGTAAGTGCCCGAGGCATAGGGGTGATCTCACAGACTCTTCAACACAAGTGGAGTCTTAACCCCGAAACACGAAACAACCCGGAATCCAGTGAGGTCTGCGGAGAAGTCTCTGGGCATCATGGTCCACTAGACCGCGGTCACGAGCAAAGTCCAGCATCTCACATCTCTCTTTTCTGCAGCCTCTACGCCTGTCCCGTAGAATTCCTCTCCCTGCAGTCTCTCTCGCACCCTTACAAACCGGGGTGGGCTCTCAGCTGACTCCACTCTGGCTTTTCAGTCTTCATGTCCACAGCTGCTGGTGCTCGAGGTATTGGCCCCATGCTTAAGTCACTGCTCCAGGGCACCGGACACCCTCTTCCTGCCTCCGCAGACATCCTCATACATGTGGCATAGCCACACACAGGCACACATACATGTGCGTAAAGAAAAATAATGTTTTAAGGCTCACTGGCGAATCGTTCGAGGCATAATGCCCTCGCCCCGTTTGTTCAAACACACCCAGCGGGTGCCAAGGAGGCCGCGTGAGAACAGCCAACTGCTTCACCCTCTACTACGGTCATTCCATCTGGGCTTTGAGTTAAAGGCAAACAATCTGGGTGCCCAGGGGGTATCTCAGTGGTAGAGCACTTACCCAGCCAACACGAGGGCCTCAGTTCTGCCACCAACACCGCAAGAGAAAAAATTAACAAAAAGACGGGTACCCTCGAAGGCACGAAGGGCGTGGTCTTCCGGGCTCTACTCGGTAGGAAGGCATGTGTTTCTGGATGCCCACTTTCCCGTTTGCAATGGCATTTTCACCAGGTGTCCTCATAAGAACCCTCTTGTTTCAATAACTCAGATACACTCCAGTGATAAAGCCAGAAAAGAGGTGTGTGTGTGTCTGTGTGTGTGTCTGTGTGTGTGTCTGTGTCTGTGTGTCTCTGTGTGTGTATGTGTGTGTGTCTGTGTCTATGTGTCTGTGTGTGTCTATGTGTGCCTGTGTGTGTGTCTGTGTGTCTGTGTCTGTGTGTCTCTGTGTGTGTCTGTGTCTCTGTGTGTGTATGTGTGTGTCTATGTCTATGTGTCTGTATGTGTGTCTGTGTGTGTGTCTATGTCTGTGTGTCTGTGTGTGTGTGTGTGTGTGTAAACTAAACCTAACGCATCTTGCATTTCTAACTACTTTGTATGCTTTTCTCAGGGGTTGGGTGAGGCTGGAATGTTCCTGGGGTCCTCGGTCTTGTTTGCCATCTACGACGCGGTGACGGCTGCCCGCAGGGAGAGAGGCATGAGTGACACCTTCCCCATGAACAGCCCAGCGACACCTGAAGTGATTCGTATGAGCTGCACGGATCAGTTTACCGACATGGTAAGGGACGTCTGTACGGTCCTCACCCCATGGGTGGACTTCAGTGTTCTGGATATGGATGTGGTAACCATGACAACATCACAGCCACGTCCATCTTTCCCAATGAAAATTCTCCTCTGGCCTTCACTCACCACTTCCTGCATACCTCCAAATGTTTGCAAGCACTGGCTTGCTTCAGGCTCTAAAGAAAAAGAGCGCTAATAGCAAGGGATTGCTTCCCTAAATATTTTATCAAAATGCAATTGATGTGGCCTTTCATTACCTCACTTACAAGATCTCTGGCCTGCTCAATGACACAGCAAGTATCCGTTAAGCAAACACATAGAAGTAATTGAAAGGAAATGACCAGGTTTCTAGGCACACCTTCCTGTGCCGTGCTACCAGGTACTAGATAGGACACGGTTCCATTCGCCAGCTGCAAAACCTACACGCAGGACGGTCCCAGAAAACATCTCTTCATGGCCCTGCCTCCTGCAGCCCAAGTGAATCGTGGGTATAAAATCCGATAGCACAGTGTGGTCTGGAGACTGCAATGCTGAACGTGGCTCTGGATCACCCCAAACATTAGCGGTTTAGAGGGTAAGGGCTGGGGTGTAGCACAGTGGCAGAGCACATTCAAGAGGCCCTGGATTCCATCCCCAACACCAAAAGCAAACAGAAAAGACACCTGTAATCCCCACACTCTGGAAGCTGAGGCAGGAGGATCACAAATTCAAGACCAACCTCAACTCTGCAGAAAACCCTACCTCAAAAATATAAGCACCTGTGTGAGGTATGTATTAAGAAGACAAACCTGTGGGGGCTGGAGAGATTGCTCAGTGGTTAAGAGCACTGACTGTTCTTCCAGAGGACTCAGTTCAGTTCCCAGCACCCACATAGCAGCTCACAACTGTCTGAAGATCTAGTTGCAGGGGATCTGACACCTTCATACCAATGCACATAAAATAAAGTTAAATAAACCATAAAAAATATTTTTAAAAAAAAAATAAGATAAACCTGTGACTGGATGGTTGAAGTAAATATGAAAAATTATATAACTTTTATAAAAAGAAAAATTGATATCAACTTAGTTCTGTTTTCAGATGGCCTTCAGATCATAACATTTTTCGTGGAATAATATTTGCTAACAAGAACCTTCTTTGTTTTGGTCTTTTTAGATTCCCAGAGATGACCCTTCAACATTCACGCCTTGGTCCATCCATGTGTCTTAACCTTGCTCCTCTGAGGAAATGAACAAACACACAGCTGGCCCGCTAGCCTGGCATCGGAGCAGCACGCATTGACTTGAGCTTGCCGAGCATGGTTTTCTACTTTCAGTTATTCTCTGTGGTTAGGTTGTTGCATGGTTACATTTGAGGGTGCAGGTTTTCACCAAACAGGGTTAACAAAACATAGAATCAAATTCTGAGCCAGGGGGTGGTGGTGCACGTGTTTAATCCCCGCATTCGGGAGGCAGAGGCAGGCTCATCTCTGTGAGTTCGAGGCCAGCCTGGTCTACAAGAGCTAGTTCCAGGATAGCTCCAAAGCTACAGAGAAACCTTGTCTCAAAAATAAATAAATAAATCAATTAATTAATTAAATTAAAAAAAGAATCAAATTCTGATGTAGTTTTTATTATCCTGGAAATCTGCATCACAGAGGTTTTTAAACCTGGCAACGTTCCATTAACCTGGGGTAGCTTAGGAGGGTCTCCTCATGTTTTGTTTCAAACAGCTTCGCTCAAAACCCAAGAAAACTACCCATCCTGAAAATCTCTGAGTTGGAGTCTCCCAAAACCAGCACACCCGAAAACCCTACTTTACAGTGTCCACCACTGCCTGAGGTGTGAACACTGTGGCAAGGGCAAACCCTAAGCCCTTGGGGAATCTGGATGTGCAGGGGAACTCTCTCTGGGCTCCTGGGAGCAGCTGAGAGCTGTGTCTGCACTCAGGCCCCCCATAGTGCAGACACCTGCCTCCTTCATCTGAGCTGGTTTGAATGCAGCTCCTTTCAAGGGTGTTTGCGGGGAGCCTGATCCCCAGGGTGGCGGTGTCAACTGAAAGATTCAGAGTCTAGCCAGAGTGAGGAGTTGGGGGATGGACGCTGAGAGGGGGGAATGGGGGTGTTTCCATGCCTGGCTCCTGCTCAGCTCTTGCTTCTTCCCTGCCTGTATGAGCCCTTGTCAGCTACCAGGACAGAGAGGAGGTCCTCACCAGATGGACAGTCATGTGACCTAGCCTCTAAACTAGGAGCCGGAATAAACCTCTTTTTTTCATGAAACATCAAGCCTCTAGTGTTTTGTCGTGACTACACGAAGCAGATGGAAAACAGCATCAGAAGCTCCCGAATGGCAACGCTCACTGTGAACTTTGTACATGATAGAGCATCTCCCCTCCTAGAAGACCACACTGAGCTGAGCATCGGTCCAGGGTCACTCTTGTGTGGTTCGGGTTTGGGCTTAATCGATAAAGCATGAAGTCAGAACCACCAAAATAACACAAATCCACAAAGTTCTTTTACTTTTTTTTTTCTTTTCTTCCCAACTCCCCCTCCCCCCGAAACAGGGTTTCTCTCTTTAACAGCTTTAGCTGTTATAGAACTCACTCTGTAGACCAGGCTGTCCTCGAACTCACAGAGATCCACCTGCCTCTGCCTCCTGAGTGCTGGGATTAAAGGTGTGCGCCACCACTGCCCGGCTCCTTTGCTTTTTGGTTCCTTTCTACCCATCTTACATTGCATCTCTCCCAAGGAAATGCATCTAGGAGCTCTCTTAGGAACTTTAGCCTTTTGTCGATGACCTGTGGACTCAGCAGTAAGGCTTCCCGTTTATCTAACCTCTGTTGACACAAACTGCAGCTGTGTTGTTAGCCTGCTTGAGACCAGGTCAAAAGAACAGGTTGGGGGCCAGAGAGGTGGCTCAGAGGGCTCAGAGTGTTTGCTGTGCACGCATAAAAACCTGAGATCCTGGCACCCACAAAGAAAGCCAGCCAGAGCTCATGCTGCCCCCACCCCAGCACTGTGGAAGCTTTGGGGCTTGTTGGCTCCCAGCCTAGCACTAAGTTAGGTGGGAAGTTCTGTCTTAAAGAAATAGGTGGAGAAGAATAGGATTCCCAGCGCACTCCTCTGGCCTCCATGAAGGCACACATGCTCTCTCTCTCTCTCTCTCTCTCTCTCTCTCTCTCTCTCTCTCTCTCTCACACACACACACACACACACACACACATGGATATACCACATTTACACCGAAATAGAAAGCACAAACCAGCAAGAGGAAGGCTCACCAGTTGCTGCATCCCACTCCAAGGTGTGGGTGCCTACATGTGCCTTTAAGTATTTAATTTAATCTTTTAATTCCCCCCCCAACAATCTACACTTCCTGGAACCTAACCCGCAAACTCATTACATCTGGACAACAAGAATAATCTGATTACATAACACGCTTTGGTCACAGAACACAGAGGAAAAGCCTTCTTGTGAGGCTAGCCCTCTGAGGGAGCTGTGCTAGGCGCTGGGGGTGGGGCTGGGAGTCGACGGGGGGCGGGGGGGCGGCGTGGTTGGAGGGCATCAGCAGTCATTCTCAGCTGTGGCTCTTCAGAGCAACATTACTGGCAACATCACCCAGGAGACGAGACCACTGGTCAGTAGCGGCAGGTCTGCTTTCCGGGAACAACTCTCTGTCGGAGTCCACATTAGTGGATTCACGTGTGGTACCGGAAACCCAGCTCAAAGCCCAATGCTGGGTAGGCCATTGGCAGAGCAGGTAGCTCCAGCTACTGTTTTATGCGGACGTGATGTACCCGGCATGTCACCCTCTACATGGTTGTGTTTGGGCCCATGCGCTATCATGTGCTAGCCCTGCTCTTCAGGGCTCTTTTGTGTCTGCGCCCATGCGCTAGCTGTCTTCAGGGCTTGTTTGTGTCTGCGCCCATGCGCTAGCTGTCTTCAGGGCTTCTTTGAGTCTGCGCCATGCGCTAGCTCTTCGGGGCTTCTTTATGTGCTGGGCAGAAATTAGAAAGACTGGAAAGACCTCGTTAAATGTAAATGAACGGGACATCTCTGTCACCTCAGGTAGCATTCCAGGAGAAGGTATGTAGAGACTGTAGCAGCTGGAAGAAGTGCAGCGCCCTCTTCCAGGCTGGCATTCTTGACTCAGGGCAGCTGTGATTAGCTCCCTTAGACCCGCACGAAGTCAGCCCTCAGCGTCTTCTCAGGTGAGGGCTCGTGAGGGGCCACTCCTCCTGAGAATTTATACCTGCATGTGTGAAAATGTCATCCTGAGCCAGGTGGTGGTGGCACGTGACTTTAATCCCAGTACTTGGGAAACAGAGGCAGACGGGCCAGCCTGGTCTACAATGCAAGTTCCAGGCTAGCCAGGACCATCACATAGAGAAAATTTGTCTCAAAAAAAAAAAAAGGAAGGAAGGAAGGAAGGAAGGAAGGAAGGAAGGAAGGAAGGAAGGAAGGAGAGAGGGGGAGGAAGCGAGGGAGAGAGAAAGAGAGAGAGAGAGAGAGAGAGAGAGAGAGAGAGAGAGAGAGAGAGAGAGAGAGAGAGAGAGAGAGAGAGAGAGAGAGAGAGAGAGAGAGAGAGAGAGAGAACTCTCTCTGTAGACCAGGCTGTCCTTGAACTCAGAGATCTGCCTGCCTCGCTCTCTCCCAAATGCTGGGATTAAAGGCTTGCACCACCACCACCACCACATGCATATTATACATTATTAAAAACCCTGAACTTATCCATTTAGACTTCCCTTCATTTTTACTAATGAGGTTGCTTTTTGTTTGATGATGCATTTAAACCAGTAAAGGACTTCTTGCCTCTCAGTCCCCAGAAAATGCAGGTTTGTGCCCCCTACTGTTAGCCTAGATCTTAGTGTCAAGATGACTATTTTCCCTCGGGAAAAATTTACCTTGCTAGGGATGTGGTCCAATGAGGAGAGTGCCTTCCTAGTTAGTCTTGGAGCCCTGGGTCCAGCCCCTGCACGAACTGAGCATGGCAGGAGGGGAGGCGGGAGGATCAGGAGTCTAAAGTCACACTCTGAACAGCAAAATACATGAAATCCCATCAGAGAAAAAGAGATATAGAGATTGGAGGGGGAGCGGGGAATCTGAGAACCTTGTAAAACAAACCATTTGTCTTTGGGGGTTGCAAGTGGCCTCAGGTCTTTTATCTCCAACCCAGTCTGGAAATTGGAAACATTCAAATCTCTAGACTCCTGCTCAGAGGAAATAAAATAGCTACAATGAAGTTTCAGCAGTCTGAAACTCACACAAAGCATTCTTGGATAGATCTTTTTGTTATGGATACATTTAAATCAACCAGTTTGTAGGTGCAATGTAAGTCCTATTCTGGTAAGTACTTAGTAACCGTTTTTTTTTTTTAAAAAACACTGGAAGAGAACAAATGTCTCCTTTGGGCTTCTAGGTGATGAAAAACACAATGGGCTTTGTCATACAAATCATGGGACCTTACATTCAAGCACCTGGGTCAACAGAGAAGTTTCACTCACCAAACAGAGCAATCCATTGAAAAGCAGAGAAATTTCAGCCTAGGATGTAACTAAGTGGGAAAATACTTGTCTCAGAAGAGACTTGGGTTCAGCCGGGCGGTGGTGGCGCACGCCTTTAATCCCAGCACTCTGGAGGCAGAGGCAGGTGGATCTCTGTGAGTTCGAGGCCTGCCTGGTCTACAAGAGCTAGTTCCAGGACAGGCTCCAAAGCCACAGAGAAATCCTGTGTTGAAAAAGAGAGAAAGAGAGATACTTGGGTTCAGTCACCAGCTAAACACACACACACACACACACACACACACACAGAGTCTACCTTTAGAGTATACATTACTGAAGATGCAACATACTTTTTTTATAGACATAGAGAAGTCAAACTCAAAACTGACTTGAAAATTTCCCCACTGCTGGCTTGTTTCCACAGCCCCGTGCAGACCTCTGGGAAAATAAGTCTTCAGTGGTATTATCCCGACAGTGAGCGTTAGATACCTCAATACTGACATGCCAAGCGAGATGTGCCCGTGGTGTAATGGTGGCATGATGGTTATGGGGTCACCCACTGTCTTCTCATTCCATCTGAGGAGTGCCCCACAGTAGGGAATTCACACTTGGTGCTGTAAGTGAAGCTGACCAAAAGCCCGTGGCAGCAGACGTCATAGGCTGTAGGACAGAGCCTACTGCTATTGTTTAACTAAATTTATATCCTGCTATTAGTTAACTAAATCTGTATGTTGTCAAACTGCCTTTTCATTCTTTGTGCTCCCAGACTAGCGTTGCCTGTCCGTGTTGGACAGCAGTCAATGCAGAGATTATTAACTGGCCAAAGTGCTAAGAATAAGTGATTTGGGGTGCTCGGCTGTAAATGGGGCATCTATATCAAGCCCCTCCCACCAGGCCCAGGGAACATTTCAGAAAAGGGCTGTGTTATGAACATGCCTCGGGCATTATGCCCATGAACTCACAGCAGTTATGGTTATCTGCATAGTTATATTACCTTAGGGCGTAAGATCAAGCCAAGACTGCTTCGTCTTCTAGTGCCTCTAATTGGAGTCAGCGGGTTACAAAATTCTAAAAAGTTGAGGCTATAAACGTGGGAATGGTAGCGTTCAGGGCATAGGTGGGAAGAGTGGAGAAGAGGATGGGGTAGGGATAAATCCAGATACATTGTAGACAAATGTAAAAATAAGAGGTTAAAATGGTCAAAGAATAAATAAGAGGTTAAAAGATTTTAAAAGTATGGAAAACAGATGGTTGCTTTATCCCAGATGTGCATCTGGCCCGCTCACCACAGAGCCTTTTGCTCGTTCTAAAGTGAACAGTTTCCACACTGAGCAGCCGGACACCATGGGAGCTTGTGGCAGGGGTGAAAGCCAGAGGCTTGTAGCCTCACCCTGGCTACAGCCGGACCACTTCCCCCAATCTGTTTCTATCCCAAGACTTCATGCAAACAAAAGTTTGCTCTGCTTGAAAAACACTTCTCTGGAGAACTTAGGTCAGTTTTCAGCTTCCCAGACTTTAATCCATTTGTTTACCTAAGTACTTTCAGACCACCTGAATCTAACACCTTAATCCAACTCCAGTGCACAAAGTGTTTCCTCCTCTGAAGGCTTATCCTTGGAGGGCTTATCATAATCAGTATTTTGGGGGCTCATCAATACATATGCTTCTATCACCAGCAGCCTGGAAACTCCCACGCACAGCGACCCTGTGTTCTTTGCAGATACAAGTTGCCCTCACCCAAAAGGGAGGGGGCTGAACAGCATGTGAACCCTTAAAGCAATCCCTGCGTTGTTTCCCCTTAAATGAAAATGACCCTAGGAATGGCAGAAGTCTCCATGGCTCCTCTTCCCCATCCTATCTCCTCTATTCTCAGTTCTCAGGGCTCAACTCCCACTCACCTTCCAGGGTTACTGTCTCTTCCTCAGGACGTCCCCTCTGTTCTGGCAGCAAACAGTAGAGTGGGAGCAACCAAGTAGAGACAGAGGGAAGTCTGTAGTCATTGCAGATGTGGGGGAACCTTGTCCAATCATCTAATAATTACTTCACAGGCCCTGGGCATGTGATGAACAACTGAGCATCACATCCCCACCTTCCTGGAGCTTCTGTTCGAGTGGAAAAAGCAAAAAGAAATGGTACCCAGTAACCATGTTAAGAAGCAATGAGAAGGCGGGGTGGTGGTGGCACATGCCTTTAATCCCAGCACTTGGGAGGCAGAGGCAGGCAGATCTTTGTGAGTTCGAGGTCAGCCTGGTCTACAAGAGCTAGTTCCAGGACAGGCTCCTAAGCTGCAGAAAAATTCTGTCTCGAAAAACCAAAAAAAATAAAGACGAAGAAGAAGAAACAATGGGAGAACCAGCCTGGCAGACCACACCTTTAATCCCAGCACTCTGGAGGGATAGGCAGGTGCATCTCTGTGAGTTCAAGACCAGCCTAGTCTACAGAGTGAATTCCAGGACAGCCAGGGCTACTCAAGGAGACTCTGCGTGGAGAAGGAGGAAAAGAAGAACAGCAGGAACAATGAACGCTGCCCGTGAAGCAAGGGTGCTATCAGGTGATCAGGAAATGTTCAGTCCTGAGACACAAGAAGGACCCCAGCCATGTCAAACCCTGAGAGAGAAGTTGAGTCTAAGGGAAAAAGATATACTAAGGCCCTAGGCCAGAAAAGAGCTAAACATCCCCCATAAGCAGGAAAGGGGCCAACAGGGCAAAGAGCGTGAACGAGGGAAGGAGTGGGTTAAGTGACATTCTGAGAGGCGAGTGAGGCCAATCCACAGGCTCTCCAGGACAGGCATATGGAGTTTCACTAAAGGTAATGGGAAGCCATTGGAAGAGACTAAGTAGAGAAATTCCTCCCTAAGAAGAAAGGGGGTAAGTGCTTGGGCTGTTTGGGAGGACAACCTCACACACACACACACACACACACACACGACAACCTCACACACACACACACACACACACACACACAGAGAGAGAGAGAGAGAGAGAGAGAACAAGAGCGTTCTGAGTACAGAAATAAAGCAGGCTGGGGGCTTAGCACACCTACTGAGTTTGGATCTTATATCCCAGGCCTCAGGGAACTATGGGGTTTTTTGAACATCAGGACATGACCAAACAGCCAGACTGAAGGTCCTGTCTCTCTAATTCACAGAGATCTCCAACTTCCCCTCCCAAGATCTTAGGCCAATTTGTTCAGCAAATCTTAATCCGTGTGACACACACACACACACACACACACACACACACCCTTGCATCTACGTAAACCGGGAAACTTGATGAGCAGGCCTTTCAAACTGTGAAATGTGAGTGCTGACAACCACATTCAATCTGGAGCGTTTTCTGTGGCTGGAGGGAGTCACACGTGAAGAGACTGAGAAGGAGGAAGTTCTCAGTCAGCTAGGCGCAGAGGAGCTGGGTGCTTCTGACCTGAAGCCACGTCACACAGTCAATGTTCATCTTAGCATCGGGGTTTTACTTTAATGATGGTGCTGGGGCTCACGACCGCTTGAAGGGTGTTCTAGAAAAGAGAACACTCCTCCACTCTCCCAAAACCAGACCACAGAAGCAGCTGCTTGCTTTACCCAGCAAGCCTTGGGCGTCACTTTAGTTAACCAATGAAATCAGCATAATTTTATAGGTGGATGCACAGTTGGAGAGGATTTGTGTAAGCGTGATATCTCCTCATCGTGGGCTGGGGGCTTCTTCCTGGTCCCCTTGTCCTTATGGGTCCTCCAACCTGCTTTTTATTCATGGACAGCACTCATTGTTACTGCTGCTGTTCCTCTGTTGCCTCCTTTTCCTCTTCTCAACAAAATCTCACTGCATCTTAGCCTTGTCTCAAACCAGGAGGACTTGGCTCAGTTCTGGGTCACTTCTGAGACACTGAACTGCCAGCCTTGGCTCTGCTAGCCTTGGGACATCTTCAAAGGATGTACTTTTTTTTACAGAGTGAACTAGAGCAGAAAGAAGCAGCAGAAAGCATGTAGAGGGGCCAATTGGGGGGGGGTGGTGACACCTCACACCTTCACCTCAACTTAAGCACAGACTGAATCCAACTGTGCATTTTCCTGCGAGGCATCCTTTACCCAGAAAGAATGAGGAAGAAGCTGGGGAAAGTGGGGCATGTGGGTCTTGGGAGGCCTACTGCTCACTTTCTGAGAAGGGTGGGATACATCCAGGATGGAGGCAGGGTGCCGGGTTGAGGTGGCACCTAGTGGGTTTAAGCTCGGGTGGTTGTGGATGTCACACCAAGCTCTCAGATATCAGAGAAAGCAAACAAGAAGGGGTTGAGGCGGCCTCCTGAGCCAGCTTCAAAGCCAGGGTTGGTGGGAGGTGAGGGACTGGATTAGAGGAGGCCACACAGGGCTCTGGACTTTAAAAAGCCTCAAAGCAAAAACTCCCCACCCCCAGTTGCTCCTGCCAGAACTGTGGGCTGCCTGCTTCTACTCAGGAGAAATTCTTTTGGTTCACTTCTGTAGCTGGCATTGGGAAGTGTTTCTGCCCAGAGCCAGGAAGTCAGACTTACTCACCAGAGCCATGCCTTGCCCATCCCAGAGCTCGGATGAACTGGTGTTCTTTGTGAATGGAAAGAAGGTAAGGGGTGGGTAGAGTGAGCGCTGTTGCTGTGGAGCCAGGGAAACCCCTGGCTCCAGGGGGTGCAGAGGAATCTGGACTGAGACTCCAGTCCAGGTTTGGGAACCCATTCTGACTTGCCTTTTCTCCGCTAGGCCAACAAGGGTCCTAGCAATGAATGGGGGGAGTGGGGTAAGCAGGATAGCCTTGGGATTCTTCGCACAGCCCTGATACTGTCAATCAATTTACTGCCCTCTCTTGCATAACTTGACAAATGATTTCACCTCCCTGAGCTCGGAGGCCTCCTGTCTGTCATCTGCTTTACACGGCTATCATAAAAAATGGGAAGAACGAGGGTCAGGACCTGGCATGCTGGGATTTGGAGTCCAGACCAATGCCAATCCCAGGCCAGGGGGGCTGGGATGGATGCCAGGGACCGCGGCTATGCGCCCAAATAAACACTATCATTGGCCAGGAAGCAGTACAGAAGCCATGGACCCTGTAACATGGTTCGCGACTCAAACTCCATTTTAAATGGAAATGGATCCATCTTTGTTTTTCTATTTATCACGTCGATTTCTCTAGGGCAGCCATTCTCCACCTCCCTAACGGTGCGGTCCTTTAAGACAGTTCCTCATGTTATGGTGACCCCCAACCATAACGTTATTTTCGCTGCTATTTCATAGCTGCAAGTTTAATTCTGTTATGCACCGTAGTGTAAGTACCTGTGTTTTCCGATGATCTGAGGGGATCCCTGTGAAAGGGTCATTCAGCAACCCTGTGGCGGATAAACCTCAACAAAAATACTACTCATCAAGGTAGGGGCGTTAGGATTTATAAATATTAGTAAAGAATATGAAGACACGAAAATAACAAAACAGAAAAACATAGAATAGTACTGGGAGGAGTGCCAGGGTATATTGAAATCGCCTGTGTTTAATTTTTAACTGTTTAAAATACTCTTGACCCCAAAAGGTAGGAGTAAGACAAAGAACTACGTTAACAGGGCGAGAAAATGAACAGACGAATTGAAGGTAGAAAATGAACAGACTAATTGAAGGTCGCGGGCTACGTTCATAGTTAAGCATTCTGTTGCTAGAACAAAACAAGTCACACTCACACCCTAGACCAAAACGTCCTGTCGGCAAACCACTCCCTGGGTGGAATCCAATGTTATCTCCTTTAGGGAACTGAAATTTAGTTGGATCCTTAGATTTTTGTTTGAGGTAGAAACAGATCTACTTCTCTTTTCCTGAAACACAAGGGCTGGCTATTAGCCACACCTGCTGACAATTACCTCCTTGAGAGAGCAGAACTCTCTGGTCTCTGCCTAGGTGGGACCTTTGTTTGAGGTAGAAACACAATAACTTTGAAGGACTAGAGGTAAGTTCCAACTCTTTGACAGTTGGTCAAGGTGAAAATAGGCTCACATTTTTGGGCCTCCATAAAACTCCCCCAAGGGGTCACAGCCCATAGGTTCCAAACTGCTGCCCTGTGGAGTCCCCACTATACAGAAGGGTTGACATCTGAGTGCCGTCAGTCTGGAGATCCCTCCCTCCCTGGGTAGCAGCCTGTTCTGAGGGAATATATGGACAAATGGACAAGGACAGAGTCTCTCAGTTGCTATTCTCTGAGAGCCTCCTTCCTGGCCTCAGCACCCAGTCACACAGGACGCTCGTTACTTTTAAAGAGACCAGGCCCTTCTCATCATGAGCTCCGTTCTGCCTTCCAAGAGCACATAGCTATTCTGGAGTCTTTCCACCTTCCCTCAAGAGCCTTTCAAACCTCAGACTCAGCAAACCTAACCAGGACTCAATCACGCCAACTGCACCTCAGGTGCCGACCCAATGAGGCAGCCAGAGCTTCCTGCAGGGCTCCTCACTGACCTGCACACCTTCCCTCCTGAATAGACTCCCTAGGCAGCCACACCACGTCCTTCTGTGTCCTTCCGCAGCTGTCACTCATGAGCTGAGTTATAAATGGCTTCTCCATTGTCCAAGGCTTTGGATACCCAAAGGCCAGAGGGGGTTCCTTCCTCTATCAGCCCCAGATTGAATTATGAGCCCAGAGTGGCATGGTGTAGTCAGAACCAAGAATAAGAGATAGACAGGAGGGGAGGGAGAGGAGAGGAAACTCTGTGTGGTAGGAGTCTGTGGATAGTGTGTATTGGGGGGGGGGGGGTTGATCACATTCTCCATAGCTGTTTGTAATAGGCCTGTGGTGAGAGAAAGGGCCACAGAGGAGAGGTTTTGTTGTTTTTCCACCCATGGGGCACCTTCTCCAGCTCCAGGGAATAGTTTTCACCTTAGAAGTATCTTCCTACAGATTACTGTTCTTTGAGGTACATACTGTTCTTTGAGGTGTGCAAAAGTGCTTGTCTCCCTTCTGGGGAGAAAGGAAGAAGTTAGTATTGCCCAGTAAACCTTCCTTTCTGGTCCTGTGACATCCCACTCTCCCGTCACACAGCAGAGCAGAGGGAGGTGTTCCCATGGCACCCCAAAGCGAAAGCAAGGTGACCTAAATGGGAAAAAAGGAAACGAGAAAGTTCCCAGGTGACTTTCCATGTGAGCTCTCCACTTTCCAAAGGAAGATATGGGGTTAATCTAGACCCTCTCTGGGACATGAGAGGGTCTCAAGGCGGGGAACCAGCAGACCCGAGAGCCTCCTCAAGATAACAATAACTGTCCCCAGTGACTCCCTGTGGCCTCAGAGGTCATCAAATGTGCCCTACGGCTGTCCCAGAGACGGCAGAAATGTCCCACCCAGGCTTTCTCCCTATGGGACAGTTCCAAGCAAACATAATCCAAGTTTAAAACACTTCCAAAGACTCCGTTGGGAGGTTCCATGAGGGCAGAGGACAGAGCAAATGTGGAAAACGCAGAGTGAACGTCCAAAGATAGCGTCACACCGCAGTGAGTGGCTCCTGACGCCTGCCCCACAGGAAAGTCCATTGCTACACTGGCCGCGTGAGGCTCCTGCCCTGGGAAAGCCCTTGAACACCGTTTCTCCTCAGAGCAGGTCTGGTCAGCTACAACCATCTCCTACATCAAGCAGATCAAGCAGCCGACCACAGCAGTTCCGCTGAGTCATCCACTCAACCCCATAATCCCTCCTGTTTCCAATGCAGGTGACGGAGAAGAATGTGGACCCGGAAGTCACTCTGCTGGCCTTCCTGAGGAGGAACTGGATCCTTTTGATTGATGTCTCCAGCATGCCCATGCATGCCTTTCAGAGTTTAAGAACTTAGGCCAATATGGCTGCCAGAGGTGACCGAGCCCTTTGGCCCTGGCTTGTTATTTGCTTTTGGCAGTGGCTTGAAGAATATCAGATTAATCGGGCGTGGTTTAGAGGGGAGAAAAAGTTTCCCAGCATTGCTTGTGTGTGATTGAATAGCATGAAATAGAAGCTAACCGATTTGCTTCAGCTCTACTGTGTCACGGGAGTGTTATGTAATAGAGACTCCAAATTCTCGGGCTGGAGAGATGGCTCAGCCGTTAAAGGCTAGGCTCACCCATGGCTGTCTCTCCAGCCACTTAAAAAAAAAGAAAAAAGAAAAAAGAAAGAAAGAAACCAAATTTTCAGATACGAGGTCTGGAGTCATCACCACTTTCGAACGCAATTCAGCCAGAGGAAGGTTGGGTGCCAACGCCTTGCTTATTACAGGACAAAATGAGCAATGTGTTGTTGTTAAAAAATAACTCTTCTCAGGGCTGGGGAGGTGGCTCAGGGGTTAAGAGCACTGTCTGCTCTTCCAGAGGACCTGAGTTCAATTCCCAGCATCCACATGGTGGCTCACAACCATCTGTAATGAGATCTGGTGCCCTCTTCTGGCCTGCAGGCATACATTCAGACAGAACACACTATACATAAGAAATAAATCTTTAAGAAAAATAGTTCTTCCATGATTAGAACCAGAAGAAGACATAAGACTACTTCCTCCCTCTCCACAAATGGAAATAAGCCAGAACAGACTAGTAATTCCAGGGCCACACTGCTGAGCCACACTGCTGATCTAATCTAATGGCTTCTCTGACTACATCTCAACCCACAAGACCTCTCACACTCGGGACACCCTAGGGGGGCAGGTACCTCAGAGGCAAAATTTCCTCTTTGCATCTTTTCTTGACTTCTCCCTCTCCAGTGCGTCTCACAGGTACTAAGTATGCCTGTGGCACAGGAGGCTGTGGGGCTTGCACCGTGATGGTGTCCAGGCACGACGCAGTATCCAGGAAGACAAGGTAGCTCCCCAGGTCCAGAAGCCAGAAGAGGGTTCTGTCTCTGTCTGGCTTCTGATCTATCCTGTAACTATCAAAGGCCAAATCCTCAGTGTCTCCTTTTCTTAGATCCCGACGAAAATCCCCACGAACGTCGTGAGCCCTCTGCTGCGATAACATATGAACTAACAGCCCTCTGCTATGATCATGTATGAACTAATAGCCCTCTGCTATGATCATGTATGAACTAATAGCCCTCTGCATATCACATGTGAGGGACTACAATCCTCCTAAGGCTCATCCGTGTTCTCCAGGCTAAGAACCAAGACAAGCCAATGGTTTATTTCCTACTTGAGGAAACGGAGGCTCAAATTGAAAAGGAGATGTGTTCAAGGCCATATAACCCCGCTGATCAACAACTTGAATACATAGTTTTTCTGACCTGGTAGCTAATGCTCTCTCTCTCTCTCTTTTTCCTTTCCTTTTTTTGCTTGTTTGTTTCTGTTTTTTGTTGTTGTTTTGGACTGGGATCAGTCTTTCAAAGGAAGCTACTGAGCCATGATCTCACTCCTTAAGAGTCAGATTCTAGAACTTGGGCTCCATCCACATCATCGGTCCATACCGAGATTGCTTCAGAACATCACCCCACACTGTTAAATGATTTTACGGAGAGTACTTAAATTAATAAGGAAATGAATTAAAATGTGTTGATACGGGCAAAAGGCAAATAACCTTTGCTTGTGATAAGGTCATTGCTCTAACGAAGACTAACAGAAGCCCAGCCACCCTGCTGGCTGCCCGGGACCATTCCCACTGCTTCTAGGTGGATCTGTTTTAAGACTGTAAAGATTTCCCGAGGTTCAGAACATCTGAGTTCACACTGAGGACACCCAGTTCTCATAGACGGCATAGAGTGAGCAGAGAGGGCTCCCACTCCTGTGGTCCCCCAAATCTGTCATTACTCTACAGTCCCCCAGTCATCCATCAAAGACTCGGGAGGGTCTCCACCACCCTTCACAGTTCCTGGTTCTCCACAGGGCAGTACCACCTCTTCACCCGGTTTTCTTTGTGTTTCTCATACAAAGACACTTCTCTGTCATGGCATGTCTGGTGCCCCTGTGCTCCCTGCATGGAGCTGCTGTCATCACCGTGGAAGGCGTAGGAAGCATCAAAACCAGGCTCCACCCAGTGCAGGTAAGCGTTCATTCTAACCTCCTCATTCCTGAGCTTCATCTTACCAAATGAATGCAGACTGTGCCACCTCTGCCTTCGAGGTCACAACCCTACGTGGGGAGTTTGGAACTCTTGATGTTCAGGGAGATGACATCCACTCAGCGACTTCAGAGAAAGCTGAGAACCCACCTGCATTTAATTAAATGCATCTCTCATTACTGTTTTCTATCTATAGAAGTATAATAGTATTAATATAATATAATAGTATCAAGATTTTAAAAACGTTGCCTGATACCTATTGTATTACAAAATGGAGTGGATATTGAACACAAGCTATAACATAAATGCCTCTGAGGGGCTGGGAACATAACTATTGATAGGGTGTGTGCCCAGCATGCATGAAGTCCTTGGGACGACATACAAACCTGGCATGAGTTATGTATTTGTAACTCCAGTTCTGGGGAAGTAGAGACAGAAGGGTCAGGAGTTCCAGGTCTTCTTCCACTACCCAGAGAGCTCAAGCACAGCCTGAAATACAAGAAATGCTGTATCCAAAAGTCACACCAGGGCTGGAGAGACAGCTCAGTGATTAAGAGCACTGGTTACTCTCCCAGAGGACCTGAGGTCAATTCCCAGCACCCCACATGGCAGCTTAATCAGCCTCTAACAGCAGTTCCAGGGACTCTGGTGCCCTCTTCTGGCGTTTATAGGTACTACACACACATGATGCACATGCTTTTACTCAGACACACAGGCACATCAAATTTATATATATAATATATACATATGGAGAGAGAAGGAGAGAGACAGAGACAGACAGACAGACAGACAGAGAGTCATACTAAAAAGTAAGTCTCCAAGGCTAAGAGGATAAAATTTGGGAACTATTTTCTGTAGCATAGAGGTTTTAGGAGTAAAATCAGAATTTGCATACGAGGTGGGCCAATCACTCCCCCCACCACACACACACACATACACACACACACACACACACACACACACACACACAAAACCACTTAGCAAGCCCGGGCG
>NW_026067986.1:1225003-1256023 GCF_014885135.2 Alexandromys fortis | reverse complement strand
AAAAAAAAAAAAAAAAAAAAAAAAAAAAAAAAAAACACTTAGCAGCCCAAGTGTCTCTTGGATTAACCATGTGGGATTTGATGCCAAAGAGGGCAGCTAAGATGAAGGACCCAGAAAAGTCCCCAAATCTGCTAGGAAGTCATATAAGACACAGCGAAGTCAACACGCTGGAATCCTGGGCATTTTACTCTAAACCTAGTGGTTCCAGACCATAGACCACACTTTAAATAACAGAGACCCAAATCCTCAAGCTTTGGAAGCTGAGCTTCCTTTGAGCAAATGCAAAAGAACATTAAAGAAGGGGACATGGGGTCAGCGATGGTCTCCAAGTCAATCAAAACTACACAGCCTCCTGTGAGAACTTAAGTGGTGAAAGATGCAGGTACTCGCGAAAACCAGTTTTGAAACTTACCCACACTATAGTTAGAGAACTAATGGTTCTCTCCTTCCTGGAGAACTCTTCCCATGGGGAGAACAGGCTGCACACTGCTAACTCCCAAATAGAAGGTATTTGACCCTGAAAAATCAATTAAAATGATAAAATGATAAGATGGGGCTTCTGAGTCAATACCTTTGGGATGCCTGAGAAAGGGGTGTACAGAAATAAACAGAGGTGAGGCACATTTGCCCAGAAGGACACAGGCTGTGGACCCTGGAGATGACTGGTGACAACAGGAACACGGGTCTGTGACCACAACTGTACCCCTCCAGGAGAGAATCGCCAAGAGCCACGGCACCCAGTGTGGATTCTGCACCCCCGGGATGGTGATGTCCATGTACGCCCTGCTCAGGAACCACCCACAGCCCTCAGAGGAACAGCTCATGGAAGCCCTGGGGGGTAAGTCTGACCCAGGAGGCAGGCAGAAGGGAAAGGTACTTCCGGCTTCCCCTCCGCCATCTCCAACATCGTTCCAGCTCCAAGTTCCAAGCCACAGTTATTTCTAAAACAGGCCGTGCAGAAACAGCAAAAGGTGTCATCTCTGCACACAGCACAGGGGCCACCATGCTTCTCTCTCTCATGACACAGCACCTGCTTCCCAAGGGCCTGAATCCATTTCATGAGCTTGCCCAAAGCAGAACAAACCGGCCAACTCGAAACACAGGAAATTCTCCTGTAGTTCTGGAAGCCTTAAGTCTGTGGTCAAGCTTTCCGTCCTGGCTGTGCTGTCTGTTGGCTCAGAGGAGAAGCCTTCCTTCTTCACCCCCAGCCTCAGAGGATGGCGGCGACTAGACCTTGGCGCTTCTGGGCTTGTGGCTGCAAAACTCTAATCTTTCTCTCTCACCTTTCCGCCTTGGGTCTCTGTGTCATGAATCTCCCTCTTTTTCAAAGGCATCAGCCGCTGGTTTAGACCCATCACAATCCAGGACAATATCATCACAGCCTGATTCCATCGGGAAAGATTTTATTTTCCCAATAAGGTTCTGGGGATCAGAACTTTGTGTGTCTTTTGGGGGGCATATTTCAATTCATAATAAGCCTCTCTTATCTGAAAGAATCTTGTAGATTTGCAACAGTTTTTTTAAATTTATTTACTTTTATTTTAAGGGCATTGGTGTTTTGCCTGCGTGTACATCTGTGTGAGGGTGTTAGATCTTGGAGTCACGGTTTTGAGCTGCCGTGTGAGTGTTGGGAGTTGAACCCAGGTCCTCTGGAAGCGCAGTCAGTGCTCTTAGCTGCTGAGCCACCTCTCCATCCCCAGATTTCTAAGTTTTAAGTTCATAAACATACTGGATTAATAAGCATCACCTTTGTGTGTATTCCTAAACAATCGTCAGTTTGTAGGTTAAAGACAGACAGGTGAGGTGAGGGCAGATGTGTTTCTTATCTGCTAGCTGCTGATGGGCACTCCTGCTCTCTCGCTCTCTCTCCCCTCCCTCTCTCTCTTTCTCCCCCTCTCTCCCTCTCTCCCTCTCTCTTCTCTCTCTCCCTTCCCCCCTCCTTATGTGTCAGCTGCTGATGGGCATTCCTGCTCTCTCTTTTTCTCTCTCTCTCTCTCTCCTGCTCTTCCTCTCTCTCTCCCTTGTTCTTCCCAGTGCTCTCCTTTTATCTCTTCTTTCAAGTGGAGAAACTCGGAGCTGACCACAAGCTCAGAGACAGAGTGGCTGACGGCCATGTGCAAAGGCCCAGGGCTCAATCCTCAGCAAAATAATAATTAATAACGAGAATCATAAGAACTCCCCTAGCCCCGCCTTCCTTGGGTCCCTCTTCAGCAGCCCCTCAGTCCTAAAGCATGGCCAAGCCCAACTTATTATTCTTCCAGACTCCTTCCAGACCAGGCTCCACCCCATTCCGAAATCCTACTGCCCTGAGAATTCTATCCGTTCTTTACTAACCCAATAGCTTTCATATCCTTTGAGCCCAAACGTCTCAGTCAGGTCGCCCTAGATGAACTCTGGTCTACACTGACTGTCCTACCCCGTGACCCTCAGGCCTTCATCCTTGGAAACAGGAGGATTCCAGACTTTGTCATTCAACAGATTGGCCCTCTGGCCTCTTCAATGTAGGGTCTCGCCTGTCTCCAGATATGCAGGCTCCAGTCATAAACACGTCCCTACCCAATCTATCCAGGTGAGCCGGAGGCAGTGACTTAGCCACACCAGATAGACCATCTATCGGCACCTTCGGAATTGCCTGGATTTTCTGTTTTAGGATCCCACTGTCTTACATAATTTGAAATACAGTTATTGTCAGTAGCTAGACATCAGGGCTAGAGTCATAGCTCAGAAGCAGAATGTTATCCTAGCATGCCCAAGGCCCTGAGTTCTATTCCCCAGGACTGAAAAGAAAATGCCTTGGATCTATCTCAACTTTTAAAAGAAGCCAGTAGTGTGGCTGGAGGTATGAGTCAGTCATCAAAAGTGCTGACTGCTTGCTCTTCCAGAGGACCTGAGTTCAGTTCTCGGTGCCCACATGGGGTGGTTTAGAACCACCTATAACTCCAGCCGCAGGAAATCCAGCATTCTTTTCTCACCTCCAACCAAGGACATCTACACACACACACACACACACACACACACACACACACACACACATTAATAAACAATAATCTAAAACACAAGTCGGTAGAAACAAGAAGCTCACAGCCATGCTTCTCCTCCAATCAGGTAACCTCTGCCGCTGCACTGGGTATCGGCCGATTCTGGACAGTGGCAGGACCTTCTGCACGGTGAGTACGCAAGAACACGTGGGTGGAGACTTGTCCTACAGAGCAAGAATAAGAAGGGCAAGTGGCCAAAGCTGGGGACGCAAGAGTGAGGTTTGTAAAGACCATCACAACCGACTTTAAGGCAGACAAAGTCATGAGGCAGGAGGAGGGGGCTCACTGGAATGTTGAATCTTCCTGAAAACCAGGTGAGCATCACCACCACCTTTGATGTGGTCTAGATCCATGGAGGGAAGTCAGTTGGGCAAGGCATCTATCCAAGGCAGGCTACGTGAGCCTACAAACGCTTGGAGTCAACCAAAGATGTGTTTCGATGAAGAAAGTTCCTTCCAAAAACCCAACCAACTAGGAATTCGTGAAGAGTTAAGGAAGCTGAAATTGCAACGTCGAAGCCAAAATCCACTCCAAGATCACAGGGTGTGGCCTCCAGAAGCGAGGGTGCTTCCCCAGTAAAAATCAAATGCGTCTCGTTTGGCAGTTAGTAAGAGTTCAACAGATAATTATTAATGTTGATAATGTTGTTGGCAGTATGGCTAGCATTTGACAAACACTCAAGATGGGCATGTCCGATGACCCTCTGCTGAGAACAAAATGGGGTGGGCAGGAAACTTTAGACAAAAGGAAAGACATCTTGGAGGAGACCCCTGTGGTTCTTATCCAGCTATTCTCGAGAGTCCATAGGAACAAGTGATAAGGTTTTTTCTGGACAATTCTCCATACAAGGCTTGGACTCCACCTTTAGACCAGGTGCAGCCCTTTCTGAGATAATCAAGGGATGGTCTTAGGAGCCAGTGTCTGCACACAAGTTCAGAGGGTGGTCATTGAGCAACACCTTGTGGAGAAAGTAGACATTGGGCTTGGGTAGTCACACGGGCATCTGAGGCCCCTGAAGATATGTATAGGAAGAGAAATCAGAAGCCACGAGTCAAGATTTCTGTTTATATTTTCCTTAATTCCACACATAATAGAGATACACCTGGAAATGTACAACAGGTTTGTCCCACGTCCCCAAAGTCAGGCAGGTATTCTAGGCATGTGTGTTCCAGATTTCTATTGCCTCAAGAGGAGACCCGATTAGACATGCTAAACAGCGAAAGGAACAGACTGTAAACCCAGCAAATCGCAGCTGTAAGTGTGAAAACATGCATGAAATACCAGTAAACAGGCTGAGTCAACTCCTTTCCCTGAAGGCGTAACTGTCATCTGCCTCTCCAGGTACATAGATTCTGGAGATAAAGCCAAAAATGAGTTCCAATAGCTCAGCCTGTAGCCAGACAGCCAGTCTCAGGATACTTTACTGGGTGAAGGAAATCCAGCCAGGTGGGATACCTAAGGCTTTTTATTGTCCACTGAGCCCGAAGAAGCCCAGCTTTCCTCAGCCACTGCTGGCCCATGTCCATCCTAGGAACTCTGAGGGTTTAAAGGGAGCGAGAAAACGCAGCTTGCTCAGCCAACTGCTCTTATTTCTTGGGCAGAGTTAGCTACTCAAAAACACCAGGGAATTCAAAGTTGGGAGGAAGTACTTAGCAAGATGCAAGGAGGGAGAAGCTGTCCAAGAAAGAAAATGCAAGGAGGCGGTTTGCAAGGGATGGAAGTGGAGGCGCTAAGTGGGAACCCCTTTAAAAACTGCCGTCCGCTCTTCCAAGCAATCTCCCCTTTTGCATGTTGCTTTTCTCTTTCTGAGAGGTTCTATCTGAATGATAGAGAACAATGTTGCAAACTGTATATGTGCTATAGTGGCTGTATTGTGGTCATCCTGAAAAATACCATAAAAATGTATTCTACCACTAGAAATTACCCTAAAATAACTCATACGTGAACATGGTTTTCTGATTGCAACGAAGGATGTTCACCTAGTGATTACGCTATAGAAATGTAAGCTATAAGTACACCTCAATCCCAAATACAAAATGCCGGAGGGCACTGATTGTTTAAGACTTCTGTACATTGTGTTGTTCTATAAAACTTGTTTATATGACATATAGTTTATAAAAAAAATAAACAAGGTGGGCTGGAGAGATGGCTCAGGGGTTTAGAGCACTGTCTGCTCTTCCAGAGGTCCTGAGTTCAATTCCCAACAACCACATGGTGGCTCACACCATCTGTAATGATGAGATCTGGTGCCTTCTTCTGACATGCAGGTGTACATGCAGACAGAATACTGTATACATAATAAATAGATAAATCTTTTAAAAAATAAATGAACAAAGCAAAGGGAGAATTGCCTTGTGTTATCCGTCTAAGCAGAAAGTGGCTTCAGAGGCTGAAGTCTCATATATATTATTCACACCTTCAAGGAACATCCTTATTTGCCTATCAAAAGTATTGTTCATATAAAGCACTTCATGTTCTCAGGAGCCAAATGGTTGTCAGCAGAAAGGAACAGGAAAATGCTGCTTGGATCAGAAAGAAGACGATTCCCTTGCAGCCAAAAGTAACGTGAGTCCCCCTGTTTTATTCTCTCCCTGTGTGTTTCTTAAGGCTGACCCAGCTCCGGAAGCAGGTGTGTGCATTCGAGGGGCCGCTCCCCTCTTTGTTTGCAGCCTTCCTAAGTACGGACAGGAACCAGGCCCTTTGTAGAGTGCTCACACAAAGACTGCAATCTGATTTTCCCCATCATAGTCTGAAAGGCTGGAACCAAAGGGAAACAAAAACCTCATGGATGGCAGAAAAGAACTTCTACTGCTGGAGGGATGAGTCGCCCCCTCAGCTAGAAACGGAGTTCTAAAGCTGTCCCTGCTCACACTGCTCTCCTCTGTCCCTGAGCTGAGTCAGAGACAGCACTGCCACCTCAGGGAGCTAAGGGCAAGATAATGCCAGCCACCCAGAAGTCCAGCTCAGTATCCCAGCTCCGGCTTTATCCTCTGAAAGGATGCTCATTTTCACAAAGGTCCACAGCTGAGTTCTCGCAGGAGTCAAGTAGAGCAGGTGATGAGCGCCTAACTGCCCACCCCACAGGCTGTGAGAGAGCTCGGAGCAGCCCTGGGAAAAGTGCCCTCATCCTCTCCCTCCCTGTTCGTGTCCTTCAGATCTGCCTGTCCACACTCACCTCTCTAAAGAAGGTGTGCAGTGGAGTAGAGGGGTGTTACCCCAAGAAGGCGAGATGCGCACCCCATAATGGCTCACAGATCAACACTTGGTAGAGCCAATACATCCCAAAAATTGACTCCCAACCTTGAAGGCTTGGGCATTCAATTTGAGCATCCCACTTGGATACCACTTGGCTTACATGAAGCCCAGTGACTCTAGATGTATTTAAACGGACACCCACCTGCACCACGCCCCCACAGTCCCATTCTCTCATCTCCTCGTGAATGTTTCCTGGCAACAAGTATCCCTCGAAGCTGAGGCAGATGTGAGTGAGGCAGGATGCCAGATGGGTCCATTTCGGTTCTGCCTTCATTTCCTGGTAGACAAAAAGGAGATTATAACTTTCTTTATACAATTATCGTGAAGATTAAATAACATAATAGGTGTAAAAAAACACTCAGTAAACAGTTGTGCCTGTGTGTTTACGCAGAAAAGTACGTTAGAGTCATCTTCCCTGAAACTGTGGGCTTTCTCCCCAGAGGGTTCTTTAGGTTGTGAAGGAGGGGACAGTAAGCACAGCAGAGGTCCCCAAGCTTCTTTAACATCTGGTCATGTTCACAGATGTCTCGGCATTTCCCAGGATGCTCTCTGCAAGAGCTAATGACCTTCCTTCTTTCCTTCAGTATCATATGGGTGGCTAGTTAGTCTCTCCCTGGCAATCACATTCCCCTTTTAAGCTGTGATTAAGCTCCCTGCTTGGGGAAAATGATAGACCCCTGCATCTTGTCTAATTCTGTCAAGAATTCCAGTGTTCTTTCCAGTTGAGCTGAGCTGACACAACCGTCTGCTTCTTTCTCCTTCAAAGATCTGCATGAAGCTATTTGCAAAAGAGGAGTTCCAGCCCTTGGACCCAACCCAGGAGCCCATATTTCCCCCAGAACTCCTGGTAAGACAACGTGGGTATTTCACGTGCTTGTTTAAACACATCCGATTATAAATCCAGCTTTGTAAATCTACCATGTCCTTCAGGTGGCATGTCAAATTGGAGAAGTAGTGGCTAGGATCCAGAAACCTGCTTCTCCCCAGATCTGGCTGACCTTCCCTAGGCCGTAGCTGGGACTTTTTAAACATCATCCCACCGTTATTTTCATCCCTGTGCCCTGTTGGCTGTCCAGGCCCTTCTGCTTTGCTAAGCATCTGCCATGTTTTTTCCAGGAACGCCACTACCCTGAGTTCAAGAAGCAGCTTCCTCTTTCCTTCCCCTGACCCCTGTTTTGAGGGCAGTTTCTTCACCACTACCTTCATGTGTGTGTTGACCCTCCTTCTCAGGCATCCGTACCTCTTTCTATAAAATGCTTTCCTCTCTCTTATTAAATGTTTACTTCTGATTTTAATGATGTCTTTGCCAGTGTGTGTGTGTGTGTGTGTGTGTGTGTGTGTGTACACCTAAGTGTCCTTGCCCATTGTAGGGGTGTAGGATTCCAGGAACTGGTATTAGAGGCAGTTATGAGCCACTCTACATGGGTCCTGGGAACCAAAGTAAGGTCTCCAGAAAGAGCAGGACATGTTCCTAGCCCTCTCCAGCACCCAGCACCTTTTTCTGGGGGAGCTCTGGCATGCTTACTCATTCATATATAAATATGTGTGTGTGTGTGTGTGTGTGTGTGTATATATATATGTGTGTGTGTGTGTATGTGTATATTCATATATATTATATGTAATATATTCGTATCCATATATTATATGTTTCTATATAATTATATATAATATAATATATGAATGTATATATATTTGAATGAGTATATGTATATACGTGTGTGTGCACGTATATCCATTCAGCGACATGCCAACACTGTCCTAAGTACCAACTGTATGGAAAGAAACAAAGCTCACAAAAACACTGCCCTATAGGAGTTTATAATCTGGTAAGAGACAGATGATACTCAAAATAAGAGGTGAAAGATAGAATATGTAAATTGGACACAGCGGCACAAGCCTTTAATCCCAGCACTCCTGAGCCAGAGAAAGGTGGATCTCTGTGAGTTCAAGGCCAACCTGGTACTTACAGTGAGGTAAATAGAGAGGAGAAACATCACCAAGCAGATAACGAAGCTGGGCTGCAGGTGGTCTCACTTTTCAGTGATATGGCCATAGAAGCCACCTCTGAGGAGGCAATGTTTGAAGAAATTCTAGAAGGAAGGATGGAGCCAGTCGTGAAAAGATGTGATGAAAAAAACTATCTGGGCAGTGGAGAATGCGTGTGAAGGAACCAGAAGCAAGATAATAGCTGGCCTGATACCCAAGGACCGCGCTGAGCCAGCCTGGACAGAGCAGAGCGAGGAGAAGGGACGGTCAGGAGCCGTCAGGGCAGGTCATGCTGGACTTTCCCACTGCTTGGCTTCCTCTCTATGAAGGAGCCACTGTGAGGGAGGTTGTCTAGAGGAGGGACAAACTCTTACAGAGACATCTTATCAGGATCCTTCAAGCTGCTGAGCCAAGAAGCACCCAAAGCAGGAGGCAAAGGAAGGGAAGAAGGGTTGTCCCCCCTCAGGGGATGAACACCATGCAGAAGGGCAGTGGCTAGACTAGGCTAGACCTCTGGTTCAGGACTCTGGGTGTGTCTGGGAAGAAAACCACACAGCTTGCTGGTGAATGGACGCGATGTGGAGAAAACAGGAGTCCAGCCTGACCCCGGAGCTGTGCATAGCTAGATGGTACCAGTTACAACAACGGATAGACCTCCAGAGTGATGGAGGTTCTTTTGGGGGTTCCATTCCACGGGCCGAGGGAAGGGCTGGGCATGGGGACCTCGGTTTGGAGCAAATTAAATGTGGGATACCCCCGACACATCTAAAAGGGGGCAGACATCAAGAACTCACTGAGGAATGCTTTGAATAGTAGAGGGAAAATCCAGACTGAGGTTATTAACTTAGGATCATTAGTGCAGCTGCAGTCTTAAAGTCAGGAAACTGGATTAATGCTGACTTAGCCCATGCTAGGCGGTCCGTGGCAGGCGCCAGTTCACAGTATCGCTTGTTCCTCAAAGACCATTTACTTACAAGAATCCAGGCTTTAGCCAGGGGACACAAAGAGTGTCATTCTGGGTAAGTGGACCTGGAACCCTGAAGTCTTCCTAGAGAGACACAACCCACCCAGGACCTGGTGTGGCCCAGGGTGACTGATGTACGTTATCCTGTCATTTGTCTTTAGAGGATGGCCGAGAACCCAGAAAAACAAACCCTGACCTTTTACGGGGAGAGAATTACCTGGATCTCTCCAGGAACCCTCCAAGACCTCTTGGCGCTGAAGGCAAAGTACCCCGAAGCCCCTGTTGTTTCAGGCAACACATCTCTGGGTAAGTGACAATGGTCTTTCTTATTCCGTGGTTGAGTGGTTGAAGCCTGGCCGAGCTTCCCGTTCCCTGCTCCATCCCTGGTCTACATTTTAGACATGAAAGTTTTGTCCTGTTTCATGAATCCAGTGATCTCTAAAGTTGATTGGCACATACCCTAGTTGTATTCAGGATGGCCGGGGGTGGGTAACGTATAAGAGGGTTTCTCTGTGTAGTACTGGTTCTCCTGAAACTCTCTTTGTAGACCAGGCTAGCCTTGAATTCAGAAATCCATCTGCCTCTGCCTCTGTCTCCCTAGGACTGGGATTAAGGGTGTGCGCTACCACCACTCAGCTGTCCCAAGAGAATATTATAAAATATCTGTGATGTGCTAATAAACACACTTAGTGAACACCTACATTCATCTTAATAATTTTGCTTCATATACACATCCGTAACCCAGTGGGAGAATGCTAGCCTAGCCTGTCCAAGCTCTGGGTTTGATCCTCAGCATTCCCCACAATTTGTGAGCCTCTGGGATAAAAGGAGGGGTACCCCACTGCTCCTCCTTTCCCTTCCCTCTTAATGGTGCCCTACAGCTGAACTGTGTTGGTCCATTGGCCAGTCTCTCCCTCATGTTTGAATCCCTAAACAACATGGCTATTAGTTTTGTACATACTGCATAGAGACTGTCACTATTCTTCTGAAATTTGTGCTTTTCAATCAACATTCTTTTTTTAAAGATTTATTTATTTATTATGTATGCGGTATTCCATCTGCGTGCATGCCTGCAGGCCAAAAGAGCGCACCAGATTGCACATAGTCATGAGCCACAATGTGGTTGCTGGGAATTGAACTCAGAACATCTGGAGGAACAGCCAGTGCTCTTAACCTCTGAGCCATCTCTGCAGTACAATTCAGTCAACATTCTCGACCTGAGACTCATCCTCTCATTTTGCACGTACCTGGGTCCTCCATTATAGAGCACAGGATGGTTTCCCTGCCATCTTTCATGGGAAGGCAGCTATTAAAATAGCTTCAGCTATTGCCAGCCTTTCAAGGTTTTATAAACACCATTCTTTTTTTAATTGATTTTATTGAGCTCTACATTTTTCTCTGCCCCCCTCCTGTCCTCTCCCCTCCCCTTCTACCCTCTCCCATGGTCCCCATGCTCCCAATTTACTCAGGAGATCTTGTCTTTTTTCTACTTCCCATATAGATTAGATCCATGTATGTCTCTCTTAGGGTCCTCATTGTTGTCTAGGTTCTCTGGGATTGTGATTTGTAGGCTGGTTTTTCTTTGCTTTATGTCAAAAAGCCACTTATGAGTGAGTACATATGATATTTGTCTTTCTGGGTCTGGGTTACCTCACTTAATATAATGTTTTCTAGTTCTATAAATTTGCCTGAAATTTTCAAGATGTCAATATTTTTTCTGCTGTGTAGTACTCCATTGTGTAAAAGTACCATATTTTCCTTATCCATTCTTTGATCGGGGGCATTTAGGTTGTTTCCAGGTTCTGGCTCTGACAAACAAAGCTGCTATGAACATAGCTGAGCACATGTCCTTGTGGCGTGACTGAGCATCCTTTGGGTATATACCCAAAAGTGGTATTACTGGATCTTGAGGAAGGTTGTTTCCTAATTTTCTGAGAAATCACCATACTGATATCCAAAGCAGCTGTACCAGCTTGCATTCCCACCAGCAATGCAGGAGTGTTCCCTTTTCCCCACATCCTCTCCAGCATAAATTGTCATCAGTGTTTTTGATGTTGGCCATTCTTACAGGTGTAAGATGGAATCTCAGAGTTGTTTTGATTTGCATTTCTCTGATGGCGAAGGATGTTGAGCATTTCCTTAAGTGTCTTTCAGCCCATAAATGCCGTTCTTTTTCCATGCTGGGAATCAAACCTAGAGCCTCATATAAGCTCAGCTGGTTTTTACCACTGAGTCACGCAAACATTCTCTGTTTTGTTTTGATTTGGCTTTTTGATTGCCGCTTTTGAGACAGGGTCTCCCTATGTCACCTTAGCTGGCCCGGAATTCACTATGTAGGCCAGGCTGGCCTCTCACAGATTTTGAACTCGCCTAGCTCTGCCTCCTGAGTGCTGGGATTAAAGGTGTGCACCACCATGCCCAGTAATATTGTTATATGCAGCTCCGAATATCTTATATGCCTCTGTGAAAGAGCACTTTAAAAGCTTCCCCTTTTGGTTACAATGTAGCAAGAATATAAGTAAATGAATCCATACATTGGGCAAAGGGATATATGAGTCATTGCTTTCCTATCCATAGACATTAATTATCAAGGTTTAAGCTTTATATGAATGTTTTTATGAGAAATTTTCAACGTAGAAGAAAAGGCATTTTTCTCTTTCTCTAAAACTCATTTTTTTTCCCAATCAGGACCAGCCATGAAGTCTCAAGGACACTTTTACCCAATTCTCCTCTCTCCTGCTAGAGTTCCTGATCTAAAAACAGTGACTAAAAACAGTGACGGTGAGTTCCTCATCTTCTAGTAAGAGATTAGCGCCGTGAACCTTGCGCTCACTGAATCCACCCGCATGCGTCTATCTCACGAGGCCTATCTCTAACTAATCATTCCTCCGCTAACGTGGAAGTGTATCTCCACTGCCAACCTCACTCTCAGAGCTCCAGGGAGGAAAAGATGAGCTTTCTAACCTTTACCCTTAGAGACGGGGTACTCACTTGCAGGACTCTGGCAAGTGTCATGGTGTCCCAGAGACGACAAAGTGCAAGAGAGGAGAGATGGAGAATATATTTGATGCTCCTGTGCTCTGTGTGTTGTAGGAACAATGGCGTCAAAGGGGACAGAGACCTACAAACAAGCACTCCTATCTACTCATGACATCCTCAAACGCCCCCTAGTGCGGATTAAAGTCAAATCCTCTATGTAGACAGGAATGTGCAAGATTTGAATTCGAGATACACGGCAAACCTTTGAGCAAATGGGCCTTACTCTTTTCCGTTCTTCATCGCCCAGAGCTTAGTCTTGGGCTTGCACACTTATCCAGTGGCTAACAGATTAATTCAGGGTGGAGTAGGGGGTGGAGACGAATGAGTTGGTCAGGAATTTGAATGTGAGGAATTATAACAGTAGCGATGACACCCTTAACTTGAGCAACAGGGACTCCGTCAGAACTAACAACTCAGTCAAGAATGGCTTGTAGGTCACTGTGTGTTTATGAGGGTCTTTGGTGGACAGGGAAGGTGCTGAAGTCAGCCCAGCCACTGTCACCCAGGCGTCCTACATTCTGGCTTCTCTCAACAGCCATGAAAGGCAGATTTCAGTGAAAACCGTGAGCCTGCTAATCCCCGCTTCAACCCAGATATTCGCAAGCTGTGGGTTCCCTTTGTGAGTTTTGCCAGCTTCCACGTAGAGCAACCCAGGTAGTGCGTTAGGTGGACAGAGAGGATACAGAAGGACACACAGACTGGGGTCCAGATAATCAGCCTAAGCTGACGACAATTGCAGCAGGAGAATGTTCTCCTGCCAAGGGCTGGTTAGCCTTCCTGTTCCCAGCTTTCTCTAACATCAAGCATCGAGTCTCCAAGCCTTATAAAAGAAATAATGAAAGAAAAATAGCCGTGTTAAAGGTGAGGGTCACTTTACCCACCCCTCTGTCCCTGATCGCCTTATATGAGTCCCCAAAGGGGCCTTAAATCTTCACTTTAACCCAATCCTTCCTCTGTAGATGAAGAACGTGAGCTGCGAAAAGAAAGCGCACTCACCCAAGGTCATCAGGTTACAAGGTCACCCACTCCTAGTTCAGAAGCCCCACTGCCCTGGCCACTCCCTTCTCCAGAGCAGGGGTGGCCTTGCCCAGTGTGGTCCCTCAGCCAAAGGAAAGCCCCACAGACTATGATGTCTGAGTAACGCACTGTCCCTGCCTCGCTTAAAGCTGAACCACGACTGCCCTCCAGTGGCCATAAGGAAACTTCCTGCGGTGCAGGGTGTGCACTGAAATCAGCAGTGCCCAAACCAGCACACACACACACACACACACACACACACACACACACACCCCACACCCCCCAGCCGGGATCAAATCTCTGTGGTGGACAGCGCCACTTTGTGAAGGTTTCTTTAAACTACACGTCGTCCATATCCCACCCACGGTTGGTTCGGTCTGTCTTTACTATGGACAGTCCCAGCATCGCTGTCTTTCTACCTGATGGGCCCACGCGGCACAGAGTTAAATTTTAATTTTTTATTTCTTTTTTTTATTTTTCCATTCAAAAATTTACACTTCCTCCCCTCCTCCCATTCCCCTCCTGTTTCCCACTTACCCTCCTCCCTCCTTAAGAGAGGGCAGAGTACCCTGCCCTGTGGGAAGTCCAAGGCCCTCCCCCCTCCATCCAGGCCTAGTAAGGTGTGCATCCAAATAGACTGGGGTACCAAAAAGCCAGTACATGCAGTAGAAACAGGTCCCAGTGCCATTATCGATGGCCTCTCAGTCTGCCCCCATTGGCAGCCACATTCACAACTCTGAGAATTGAAGCAAGTTGAAGAGCTTTCCAATGCCACCAGAATGCAAGTTAAGTTCTGTAACCAGAAAGAAAATCAAACAGAAATCCTGTGGAGGGGAAAAACGTACGATGAAAATGGCCCAGATGGTCCGTCCGGCCTCAGCTGGAGTCTGAACTCTTGTGGGGACAGAGCAATAGAGCAGGCAGCTGGCATTTCATGCCCCAGTGGAGGGTTGAACGGTCTCTTTTTCCATCTGTGTGAAAACCAGAAGCAGGGAGCAGGGTGTGGCGGCTCATGGGCTCATGCCTGTAATCCCAACACTTGGAATGAGGGAAAACAAGGATCAGGAATTCCAGGCTACAAGCTTCAACTGTCTCAAAACCAAAAACAAGCAAAGAGCCAAAAGAGGCAGTGATGAGCCACTCTGGTCTCTGTGCAAAACCTCTTGCCTAAATAATAGCGAGATGTTTGTGTCAGGTTTCTTCCCTAACAAGGACCAGGGCCTTCTTAGGGACAAGTCATTTGCTCTGCTAGGCTCCTCCAAAAGTATGGCAGGAATTTGGGGTTTGAGTTTTAGTTTATTGTTAAAAAGACTTTTTTTTTTTAGAGGCACAATCTCCTTAGCTAGCCCAGATGGGTCTCAAAACCATGACCACCTTGTCTCGGCCTCCCAAGTTCTGGGGTCACAGGCATGCACCACTGTCTCTGGCTACAGAAAGTAAGGAGTAGGTGCCAGTCAAACTTATAGGGATAAGGAATCAACAGGTGGGGGGTCTGAGATAGGACCAGATCTCATTAGGGCATCTTTGATGAGAGGCTAGAACAGGAGACAGATACTTCAGGCTGATGTTCTTGAAAGGAGGGATGATTTAGTGAACAGTTTTCAGGTGAGATTTGTTTGGCATGTGGATAAAATAATAATAATAATAATAATAATAATAATAATAAAAGCTGCTAGTCTTCTCCCATCCAGGAAGGGAGCTGAGGTTAGTGAAACAGGGAGAGCGATGGGGTATGTTGGCAAAGACAGAGAAATACTGTGTCAAGAATATTCAATATTGATAAAATATAGCTATGTAGGAGGGTGGGATACCCTCAAAGATGAATCAGCAAGAGAAAAATCCAAGCCCAATCTGAAACCTGCTAAAAAACAGACTCAGGACTATTAGTATCCAACAAGCGGGGTCAACTCAAACTTGTACACTGAAGTTTCATTATGAAAACTGAGAGCAGTAATGGATCTATTTTAAAAGGTCAGCTCCGGGCGGATTGGGTGACCACACAGTTTCCTGTATTGGTTTGACCCCTTTCCTCCTACGGAGGAGAAATCCTGAAGCTCTTGCTCACATCCTGCCAGTCCTCACGGGTTTCATTCCAGCCTCCGTCAATGCGTTGGATTACTTTCTGGTCAGTTGGCAAGAGGCATGGTCCCAGTCCTCCTGGGCGCTGACCCATGGCTGCCTTCACCTCTTCCTGTGAGTCCCGAATATCCCCACACCCAACACTGCCAACCAATGGGAAGCCTCGGGCAGCCATGTCCTTGGAATGTGTTGGTTTTGATTGGCCAGTGTCCCTCTTGGAGGTTATGATTATCAGAGTTGGAAGATCTGAATCCAAAATATTGCCTATTTTGATTCCTATTCAGGTCTTCTTGGACTAAATTATTGGCTGTTAAATTTTGAGATGTTGTCATGCCAGAGTATACTGAAGGGACACACAGCACGGGGGTAGTTTGCATTAAGGGGCATACACAGACTATTTTGTCTCTTTGCTTTACAGAAGCAAGTAAATAGAAACTTGGTTTGTTCGTTACTTGGGTTGAGGATTCATGTGCTTTTAGCTAGAAGTCATCAGGTAGTAGTTCCTCTAGGGAGGTCTTGGGGTAGTGGCATCATGTCACCCCATGACATTGCATCATCGCAAACCCTGTGAGAACAGTGAAGCCAGGGAGAGGTCACCATTGTTCCACACTATTGGTCTCCTCCCTCTGATTTGCATGAAAACTCTTTCCTACCCAAAAAATAGCTTCTGATTTATTTGAATTTGAATCCCATGACCTAGGGATTCGATCTTTGGCACTGTGTTAACGCTGTCAGATTCATTCCCCTCAATCACATAGTAATTCTGGTCACTCAGGAGAATCATGGGAGGCTCTAGTAGAGTCTACCACCAGCATTTCTCTTTACCTCTACTTCTTCACACCTGTCCAAAGACAAGTGTGGCCCCAGGTCCCATCCCTGGCTACCCAGGAGATCACCTTGGGGCCTTTAAAATCCCTATGCCTGGGACTGGGGAACTTGGCTCTGCTATCTGGGTCTTGCGAGCATAAATACCTAAATTTGATCACCAAGGTTCACCTAGAAAATTTGGGCAAGGTAGGACACCTAGGAATCACAATATTTGGGTGGTAAAGACAGGCAGACCCCTGGGGCTCATGGGCAAGGGCCCAGTCTACTTAATAGGCTCCAAGCCAGTGAGAGACTTTGGCTCAATCAATCAATAAAAATAAGAGAGAAAGCCTGACTCCCAGAGACTGATTTAGCTGGTCTGGAAGCTCCTGGTGACCCCCTGAGCAGCCACAATAGAAAGCACCACTAACCAAATGGTAAATGAGACCCTACCGCGGTGATGCCGGCTCTGCTCCTTCCATATCACCGACGAAAACAACCTGTTTTCCAGGACTGACCATCGGCGCCTGCTGCAGCCTGGCTCAGGTGAAGGACATCTTGGCTGAGAACATCTCTGAGCTCCCGGAGGAGAAAACTCAGACCTACCGAGCTCTCCTGAAACACCTTCGGAGCCTGGCGGGGCAGCAGATCCGGAACATGGCGGTGGGTTTCCTGCCGTCCATCGCTGGGCTCACACTTGTTCCTCCTTCTCATTGAGACGTCAAGATAAGCACGGGCAGAAGTAGCATGCCAAATGGGGCAAAACAACAGGCCAACTGACAAATATTCTTAAATCGACAAATGATAGTTAGTGAAATGTTCAGGAAAATTCTGGATGAAATTCAACACCATAGCTAAGCCACAAAGGGCATCATGGTCTTGCTAATTTTCTGACAAGTCTATCAAAAAGTCTGATTTAATCTTAGGCTCCATTAACAGAAGTCTAGTACCTAAAGCAAGCTGGGAAACCTTTTACTTTGTGCTAGTCAAACCACAGCTAGAGAACCATTGTCATAAGAAGGGAAACGAGTCTTGGCTGGTTTTCCAAACACACATACGCGTCATACATCTGTTGAGCAGTGTGGTGGACATCCTTGCACCTGCGAAGTCTGCAGAGAACCTTGTCTTTGTGAAAACTCTCAAGATATTCCAGATGTCCATACATACTCACAAGAGCCTACCAAGGAGAGGGTGACAGTTGCATTTAGGGGTTGGAAGCAGAACCCAAGGAGTGATGGGGGGGTCAGACAAACTAAGCCTAAAAGCTGCCTTCTAATATTCATGGATCCTCGAGTATCGATGGTGGCCAAGACTCCTCTTGAGTCTTCCAACACCCTAAGAGGATCCGAGGCAGATGTCTATAAGGAAGGTAGAAGACCCGAGACACTAACCAAGCTGTCATTTTCTCTCCTCAGACCTTAGGTGGACACGTTATAAGCCGGCATTGCTACTCAGACCTGAATCCTATTCTCTCTGTGGGCAAAGCCACCCTCAACCTGCTGTCAGAAGGTAAACTATGTTCTGTGCAGTTCTTAGAGAGCTTTTTGTCTCTTTTCCTTATACTTGGGTTTTATTTTTGTGGTTGTTGTTTGTTTTTCAAACAAGGTTTCTCTGTAGCTTTGGGGCCTTTCCTGGAACTAGCTCTTGTAGACCAGGCTGGCCTTGAACTCACAGAGATCTGCCTGCCTCTGCCTCCCAAGTGTAGGGATTAAAGGCGTGTGCCACTACTGCCTGTCTACACTTTTACATTTTCTTAAAAAATTTCATTGAGTAGTAGCCTGGATCACAGACTCCCCGTTCACTGTGGGGAGTCCCTGTCATGAAGAAAATACATTGTAACAACAGGCAGAGGTACTTCCTGTTGAACACACACACACACACACACACACACGCATGCACACACGCATGCTCATGTGTTAGTTGATGTGCTCTTGCTTGACCAGGGGTGACAAACAAGAGCTGACTTGAGCGTAAGGTTCAGAGTGCTGGCGAGATGGCTTAGAGGGTGACAGGACAGTCTGCTCTTATAGAGGACCAGAGCTCAGTTCCTAGCACCCACACTAGGTGGCTCACAACTGCCTACAATTCTGGTCCCTGGGGGACTCAACATCTCTAGCTTCTGTGGAGACCAGCACTCACGGCACAGACCCACAGAGATAGACAATTATATGTTATATATAATTTTTAACAATAAAAACCAATCTTCTAAAGAAAAGAGGATGTGATCGGAAAAATGGCTCTGCAGTTAAGAGCATGTCCCGCTGTGGCTAAGGGCCTAAGTTTGCTTCCCAGCACCCATGTTGGACAGCTCACAACTGCCTATAACCCCAACTCCAGAATTGGACCTCCGTGGTCACCAACATTTACACAAACATAACCACATATAGATACCTGTACATAACTAAATATAATAAAAATCAATCTTTTTGAAAAAGAGAGTGAGGTTTGAGCGTGGTGGCGCACACCTTTAATCCCAGCACTCAGGAGGCAGGGGAAGCAGGATCTCTGTGAGTTCGAGGCCAGCCTGGTCTACATAGTGAGTTCCAAGACAGCCAGGATTGTGTAGAAAAACACTCTCTTGAGGGTGAACACACTAAAGGGGGACCCAGCCTGTTGCAGAGGGTGTGTTCCTATAGCCTAAGGGAGCAAGGCTCCTGCCTTCATTCTACATCCAGTCTAAGAAAACACACACACACACACACACACACACACACATACACACATACACACACACATACACACATACACACACATACACACATACACACACACACACACTACCCCCTCTATGGTACTCTTCTTCAAATACCCCTCCCCTTCCCTCTGGACTACCTGACCACCTATCCAATGCTTTCACCTCTGTCCCTCCCACCCCCTCAGGAGATCTGGACTACTGCCACCTCCCAGGCGCAGGGATGCAGAAGCAGCAGCCACACCTCTGCTGCTGCTGCGGACTTCCGGCTCGCTGCACTCACTGCTGGGAGTGGGGTGGGGAAAAGCTTAGGGGCTGAGAGGCCGGCCAATGGCCATCACTTGAAGACTGTTAGGAGGGAGGGCACAGAAGGTTAAGGATGCTGGCTGACCCAGGCTTTTCTCTGAGGTCACCAGGCCTGTAGTTTGGGATGACCCCAGTTTAACCCACAAAATGGTCAAAAAGCTGAAACTCTAGGGATACCATGCTGGTGAGGTCCCTGCCCAGGGCCTTCTGTTCTCGTTTTATTGGATGTTTGTAGTTACTGTTGATTTACAGTTTCTGCTCTCCCAACTTTGCCAGAGCTAACGCAGACCTCCGTCACTCCAGAGGTGTCAACTCACTGGCATAGCAGCGAGACAGGTGGACGGTGATCAGTGGGGTTTTCCACCAAGTTACAACAATACTGGCATTCCAACCAACACGGTGCCAATTGTGCAGAGGTGGGGGGTAAGGTGTGGAAATAGAACTCAAATTATCCCTCTGCTATGGTTTGATCTCTTCAGGGCACATCCTGTACCCTAAAACTTGCAATCCATATGTTAAAAGCCTGAGGATAGTGCTGTCGTCTCCCAAAGGGTGACTAGCTGAGCCCAGGGCAGATTTGACAAGCTGTTTACTTTAAAGGTGTGTTTGTGTGTCAGGAACACAAAACTGTGGCGAGCGTGAGCTGAACTCTGCTAGCAGCAAAAGTAAATCCAGTGCTAGCTTAAGTTTCACCACAGCCTTGACCTCAGTTCATATCCTTGGCTAAAGGATGAAAACTCACAGGGGTAGCAGGCACGGCGTGAGCGTTGACGGGAAAACAAGTGCCGCGCACAGTGGAGGAAAAGGGGATGCCTTAACAGAGTCACCGACCTCTGCATCTGTCACTCTGAGCAGAGGGCACACATCTCCACTTGCAGCCAGCCTCCGAAAGTACAGATCCGGCTCGCTTTCCTCCTGACCGCAGAAATGCCGTTTCTTTCCACAGTAGGCGCACGGCAGATTCCCCTCGATGGATCTTTCCTTGCTGGGTTGGCGAGTGAGGACCTGAAGCCAGAGGAGATTTTGACATCTGTGTACATCCCTCACTCTCAAAAGGTAAGAAACCGGCTGGTTTGTTTCTCCCAGTCAGTCTGGAGCCCGGTCACCCCTAATGTCTGAAGCCAGGTGGAAGGAAAATAACGGTGTCCCCTGAAACTGTTTCCTGACCTGCCACAAACTGGTTCAGCCACAAGCCTCTGGGACTGTCCTGAGCAAGTGGCTCCAGGATGTGGATTTTGGCAGTTGCCGCAGCTGTGGGGTGTGACCGGCAGAAGGCCTGTGGTCACGCTCCCCACGGGCAAAGGCTCCCTGGCTGAAGATGGAGCTTCTCTACCTGACACACAGGAAGCTGGAGTCCTAGCTTGGCTTTCCCACCCCCGAATTCCTGCCAACCCCGAGAGCTTTACAGGAACACATGGCCTCCAGATGTTCCCTGACCCAGCATACTGGGCTGCTGTGGTCACCCAGCCAATTATGGAGGTGGCCTAATGCTCTCACTCTCTGTTCCTTAGGCCTCTCTCCAAAGCTGTGCTTGACTCCAGAGGAGTAGCAATACCACACACACACACACACATGCACAGACATACACACACACACATGCATACACGCACACGCATGCACGCACATACAAAGCAGTGGCAGGTCATAATGAAGTCTTAAGTTACGTTCCAGCTATGGATGGTATTTGAGTCCTCCCTTCAGAACAAAAACTTGAACGTGCCTTCCCATCCGAAAGTGCAAAGGCAAAAGCTAGCAAACTGGTATAGCATTGGGCTGGAGAGAAGGCTCAACAGCTGAGAGTACTTACTGCTCTTGCAGAGGATCTAGGTTCAGTTCCTAGCACCCACGTGGATTCTCACAACCATCTGTAACTCTAGTTCCAGGGGATCTCACAGCCTTTCCTCGCCCTTATGGGAACCTGGTATGCACATGGTACACAGACATCCACCTGCCTCTGCCTCCCGAGTGCTGGGATTAAAAGTGTGCGCCACCATACCTAGCTCCAACTTTCTTTTAAGGGTATCTGGAGAGACTCCTCAGTTAAGAATACTTATGCATTTACAGAGAATCTGGGTTCTGTTCCCAGCACCTACACAGGGCACATAACTGTCTGTAACTCCAGCTCTGGGCCTTGCATGCCCTCCTCTGGCTTCCAAGGGTTTCTAGACACATGTGCAGCAAATAATTAACAAGGCTTATATACAAAAATAAAAATATAAATAAATGAATTTTTTTTCGTTTTTCGAGACAGGGTTTCTCTGTAGCTTTGGAGCCTGTCCTGGAACTAGCTCGGTAGACCAGGCTGGCCTCCAACTCACAGAGATCCGCCTGCCTCTGCCTCCCGAGTGCTGGGATTAAAGGCGTGCGCCACCACCGCCCGGCTATAAATAAATGAATTTTTTAAAAAGAACATTCTCACTCTGCAAGAAGGCAACCCAAGCGTCTCTCATTTAGCCAACTGCCCTCTGTGTCCCATTACATCCGTCTAAGTGATTAATTAGTTAGAGGCACCAAGAGGGAACCCAGCTCTTCATCCTGACATATCCGATACGCCCGAATGGCTTCTGTCTCCTCAGTGGGAGTTTGTGTCTGCCTTCCGGCAGGCCCAGTGCCATCACAACGCTTTGCCCGATGTGAACGCTGGCATGAGAGTCCTGTTCAGTGAGGGCACAGACACCATCGAGGACCTGAGCATCGCCTTTGGCGGGGTGGGGCCGGCCACTGTCAGTGCACACAGATCCTGCCAGCAGCTCCTTGGCAGGTCAGTGATGAGCGCTGTGCTTTAGAGGGAGCCTTGATGATGGGAAAAACGAATTGACCCTGACAGTTGTTGGTAAAGCCCTGGAACGATGGAAACCCAGACTTATTGAAGAAAAATATCACTGCTTGTTCCTTCTTTAATTTTGTTGAATTAATTGTAACTGGACATTTCTCTCCTGCCCACCTGTTCCCAAATACCTGGCAGTAACTTCCCAAATAATTGACTCAGAGTTATATAAATTATAAATACTTGGCCAATAGTTCAGGTTTATTACTAACTAGCTCTTACTTTATGGGTTTTTTGTTTGCTTTTTTTTTTTTTTTTTTTTTGAGACAGGGTTTCTCTGTAGCTTTGGAGCCTGTCCTGGAACTAGCTCCTGTAGTCCAGGCTGGCCTCGAACTCACAGAGATCCTCCTGCCTCTGCCTCCCAAGTGCTGGGGTTAAAGGCATGCACCACCACTGCCTGGCTAGCTCTTACTTTTAAGTTAACTCATATTTCTTATTTGCACTCAACCACATGGTGGTACCTTTGTTACCATGGCATGTTCGTCTCCTGTTCCCTCTGCACCTGGCTGGAGACCCCTGACTCCTCCCTTCCCATCGTCCTAAATTTGGTCACCCTGCCTGTACTGCCTGCCTGGCTACTGGCCGATCAGCGTTTTATTAAACCAATTCAAGTGACAAATCTTTGCAGTGTACAAGAGGATTATTCCACAGCAATTGATTCCATGTTGTTTGGCTTCAGTTAAGCCACTTTTTTGAGAGACACAACAACAGCCCAGGCCTGAGTCCATTCAGCAAGTGATGTTTTTCTCAAACATGTCCCTTTTCTCCTGCAAATGAACACTCAGCGGCCCTCTCCAAGTAGCCCCTATTCTGTTCTAGAATATTCTGATTCTACTACACTCTCGCAGTGGGGAAGGTTCCTTTCTCACCCAGGCACGATTCTCGTGCCGCTTGGAGCAGATTCCCAGGTTTTGATTTTTCCAAACACCTTGTTAACACGATTTCTAAGGAAAATCCTGGGAACTCTAAAATGTCGGTTTCTGTGTAATTAGACCGCCCTTTAACCGGTCCTTCTCGCCTCCCATGGTACCAGGCACTGGAATGCGCTCCTGCTAGACGAGGCTTGTAGGCACCTTCTGGAAGAAATCTCGCTCCCGGGATCAGCTCTAGGAGGCAAAGTGGAGTTCAAGAGGACTCTGATGGTCAGCTTCCTCTTCAAGTTCTACCTGGAGGTTCTGCAGGGACTGAGGAGAAAACTAAAGCTGTCCTCGGAGTCTGCCGTAAGTGCTCTGGAGGACAGTGACGACCGTCCTCACGCGTGGTCATGGGCTCACAGTTCTGCCGCCAGAAGGCCTCGCCCAAGGTGAAGTCTCCTGACTCACCCCTGTGATCCCAGCGCGCAGGAGGCTGAGTCAGGGAGATCACAATGAGTTTCAAGGATTGCCTGAGCTACAGAGTGAGACTTGTATCAAACTGAATAATAAATTAGAAAAGAGAGGCACCGTCAGAGTTGGTTCCTCCTGAGCGCTGTGAGGCCTTATTCCGTTCCTTGTGCATGGCTCCTGGTGGCACGGCCTAGCTTCTGGTGGCTTGCCGGCGACCTTGCCGCAATCGGCCTGCCATTGCCTTTACACAGAGCTGCCCCCGTGTGAGTGTTTAGGCCCAAACTTCTCCTTCCAAGAGGACGCCAGCCATAATGGCAACCAAATCTAATTCTTTACCCCCATAGTCACATCCCACCCTGTTTGGAGAGGTCACACTCTGAGTTTCTTGAGGCTTGGATTTCAACATAGCCATCCAGGAAGATGAAATTCAAACCATAATACTGGCTTCTCTCAGCTCCTTGCTGCCAGGAGCTCCTAGCTTAGCGGAACCAATTATCCTGTGGGGAGCCTGTTATCATTGTCTAGAAACCCTTGATCTGGGGTAGTCTTTGTCAGCCCAGCATTCCTCCTGGGATCTGGCCCTGATGGAGCTGATAAACCACCATCAGCTCTCAGTGTTTATTGTGCCCCAGCACCGAAAAGGTACCCAGTCTCTCTCTCCACTCTTTGTTTTTTTTTCCTCTTAAACTTTATTGAGGCATAATTTACAGTAACACAGGAGACAAATAATAAATTATAATGTAACCCACCCATTTTTAACTTAGTACACAAATGTCTACCTGTGGAGCCCAACGCTAACTAAATGCAGCACATTTTCTTCACCCCAAAGAACTCCCTCGCCCCCTCCGTGTCCTCATCCCCACCCTGTCCAGACAAACACTGGTCTGCTTTGTGGACCTGTGGCTTCAATTTGCTTAGTCTAGAATTTCGTAATCAAGATGAAATATAACGTCAAATTTTTATGCTTCAAAACATCGAAAACATACGTATATGAATGCCTTGATGGCTTCGTAGATTTTCTGATTGCAACCTTCCAGAAGAAGTTAAAATATTCACGGCCACGCTTGTTCCCCCTGCCTTGCACTCTCAGCCTCAACCCTTCCCTGACTGCGCGCACAGGTCTCCCCCTTCCCTATACTCTGTTCCTCAGCCACCCCTGCCCCATGGCCACTATCCCCAAAGATGGGGTCCCCAACCTCTGAATTTGAGATGGAGACCTGCGCTTCGTTTCTCAGTCAGGACACCAGAGTGGTCTTCCTGCCTCAGAAAAAAAGATCCTGGAACAAAAACATTCAGATTTTTCTTCATTTTGTGAACTATAGCTTCAAACTTATTCTGGGATGACTTATCCAGCCTAAACACACACACACACACCACCTCCGAACTCACTGGTAGACCTCACACACACACACACACACACTACCTCCGAACTCACTGGTAGACCTTACACACACGTACATACACATACACACACACACCACCTCTGAACTCATTGGCAGCCCTTCCATCCAGGGACATGAAATCAGATTCAAACCAGTCAGTCATCCAAGCTCTGGCTTGGATAGGGAGTGAGAGGGTACCAGAATCATAAAACGTGAAACCCTGCGGGGGGGGGGGGGGGGGGTTACTAAGCCGTCCCTTGGTACATTAGGAGCCATTCCACATAATCCAAACCCAGCTCGATCCAGACTGACTAGTCTTTCTCTAACCAGTCTGTCTCACTGTGCTGAGTCTTTCCAGGACAGCCAGCACTATCCAGCGATTGCAGACCGGTTCCTGAGTGCTCTGGAAGATTTCCAGGTCACACTACCCCAGGGAGTCCAAACATACCAGGTCAGTGCCTTTGAGTTCACTGAAACCCACACCTAGAGATAAGCTGATGAGAAATCGCTATTCACAGGGAGTCAGGAGCCTCTGAACCTCAAGAGCTGGCGTTGGAGGAGCACAGGGCTGCTCCACCAGAGGGATTCAAGGGCAGGTCATCTCTTTAAAGAGATATTCTGCTGGGCTTTGTTTAGTGTCTACCAGAGCCCAGGGGCTCCATCTCTAGCAGGAACTACCAGAGCCCAGGGGCTCCATCTCTAGCAGGAACTGCAAATGTTTAATCAGTCAGTAAATAAGAGACCTGCAAGGAAGGACGACAGCTTAGAAATGAGCTGTTCTTGCTGGTTGGTACACAGCCCTCCCCTCCCTACACACACACACACACACACACACACACACATACACACACACATACACACACACACACACCACTGAATGAAAAATTAATAAATAAAGGCATGACACTCAAAAATGTGGTTGAGGAGAAGGTTTACTGTAGCTATGAGGGAGACCTCAGCCAGAGGCATCTGGAAACATCCAGACTGAACCGGGTGAGCAAGCAGGACAAAGAGGCCGAAATTGTCAAGCAGAGGGGAGGGATTCGGGGCTACCACAGATGGAGGAAGCGGAGTGTCCATTCACCGATTTCAGAGGGGTTGCCACACAACTGAAATGACACCATGACGTGGCCATGATGCTTGTCATCCCACCTGCTCCACTGTTTGTCCAAGGGAACTGTCCTGCTACGCCCTGAGCCACCCAGGCCACCTGAGCTGGAAGGTTCCTGATCTAACTCTGTCTTGCTCTGTAGAGTGTGGATCCCCGCCAGCCTCTCCAAGATCCAGTTGGCCGTCCCATCATGCATCTGTCAGGTCTTAAACATGCCACAGGGGAAGCCACATTTTGTGACGACATCCCCAGAGTGGATGAAGAACTTTTCATGGCTTTGGTGACCAGTACCAGGGCTCATGCAAGAATCATGTAAGTAAAGGAAAACTTTTCAAGACCCTTTAAAATGTTGCCTCAACTGTGCCCTCTTCTGCAGTGAATGCCCTGACCCAGAGAGCTCCACAGGAGGAAGAGAGCATATCTAGAAATGACCGTCGGGGTGACAGGGGAGCACAGGAGGCTGCAGATATAGCTCAATCAGTGGACTGATGGAACAATGCCATGCACAAAGCCCGGGGTTCGATCCCAGCACCAAATAAGGCCAGCGCAGCTGTAAACCCTGTAATCCCAGCAGGCGGAGGCAAGAGGATCAGGAGTTCAAGATCCTCCTCACTTACATAGCTAGGTCCAGCCCCAGGTGGACTACATTAGACTGTCTCAAACACACACACACACACACACACACACACACACACACACAAGTTATGGTTCTTTTGTTTGCCTTCTAAGTCATAAAACCTCATGCCCGGCAGCCCCATGCATGGCTCAGAGCCACTCTGGTAACATAGAAACACCAACTTCATGATTAAATAGGAAACAAATTCTGTCCCACGCTTCCAAAGCCTTGTCTCCATGCCCCTCTTTGGCAGCTAAGTGTTACCTCCCGGCCCTGCAGCAGGTCTCCTGGATTCTACTCCGTGACTGTCCGTTCTGGTTGTTCAGGCTGGATACATTGTTCCCATGTTTTTATTTTGAACAATACTCTATGCCTTCCCTTGGCTTGGAGGCCCCTCAAAGTTAGATTATGTTTCTCTCCTTCTTTTTTTTTTTTTTTTTTTTTTTTTTTGTTTCTCTCCTTCTTAATCGTCTCCTTATCTTCAGCTCCATCGATTCATCTGAGGCCTTTGCCCTACCTGGTGTGGTGGATGTGATAACAGCTGAGGATATTCCAGGAGCCAATGGTGCCGACGATGACAAGTTACTGGCTGTAGAAGAGGTAGGAATGGGACACGTTTCCCCAGATGCCTGTACAAATCGTCACCCCAGGACCCCTGGAGGTCAACTGCCCTTGTCTCCTGGCTTTTTCCACTACTGAGATGCAGAAGTACCAGGGCCCTGGCTCCTCTCTACCCTGATGCCTTTATCAACCTTGCCTTTCTGAAGTTAGGAAATAACACATTAAGCAAAAACGAATCGTAAATCTGATTTAGCCACTATGTGCTTTGGGGTTTATTTACTTGACAAGGAATTGATCAATATCAGAAGAGAATGCTCTAGAAAGATCTAGAAAGGAGGGGGGGACCAGAACTCTCAAGAGGTCTCATTCACCTTCACTTGCTCTGTTTTTATTAAGTCATCTTGGCTATTGCTGGCCTTATAATTCCAACTCAACAGTCATTTATTGACCCCCCGCCCCGACTTAGAGCCAGAGCACCTCAGCTTCTTTTCCTGCATTTTCAACTACCTTGGGGTCCACCCTCTTTAAGGGAGGAATGGTTATAGCACGCTTCACCGTAGCACAGGAGTTAAACAAGTGCATACCAAGGTGCCTATCACAGAGGTTGGCATAGGAAGACTCTCACTGAGTTCTAACTACTCTCACATCCCAGTGAATCCCACACACTTTCTCCTCCCCTCGTGAAGATCAGTGGGGCCTTCTGTTTTGTTTTTTTTTTTTTTTTTTTTTTTTTTTTGGTGTTGTGTTTTGTTTTGTTTTTTTATCCATCAGAAGAGGTTGACTATCATTTATCAGTCTATTGGGGCTCCCGTAATAAAACTGTCTAAACATGGAGCTGGAGAGATGGCTCAGTTCTTAAGAGCACCAGCTGCTCTTCCAGAAGACCTGAGTTCGATTCCCAGCACCCACAAAGCCCCTCACAACCGTCTGTAACTCCTGTTTCCCAGTATTCAGTGCCCTCTGCTGGCCACTGTGGGCACGACATGCATGTGATACAGACAGGCAGGCGAAATACCCACACACATAAAATAAAAATAAATAAATCTCAAAAATATCTTCCTATTATTATTATTATTATTAAATTTTTACCCAAGTACATTTGACTCCAGTGTGGCTATTTCTGTTCAACAAGGACATTGAAGATGCCAGCCCCTGGTGAGGTTGAGTCTGGCTTCTGTTCTCTTCACTTTAAAATTATTTAAATTAGTTCATTTATCATGATGAGAGCATGGAGGCCAATGTGGTGGTCAGAGGACAGCTTTATGGAGGCGTGTCTCTCCCCACCTACCTTTACATGTGTTCCAGGATTGAACTCATGTCCCCAAGCCTGTACGGCAATCGCCATTGCATACTGAGCCGTGTCCCTGTCCTCTCCTGCTCTACTTACGTACTTTACAGGTGCTCTGTGTGGGCCAGATCATCTGTGCCGTGGTTGCAGAGACTGATGTTCAGGCAAAACGAGCAACCGAGAAGATAAAAATCACCTACGAGGACCTGGAGCCTATGATTTTCACCATCGAGGTAGGTAGGGCCAGTCAGTCTCCCTTTGGAACGGGAAAGTTGGGCTGGAGAGATGTTATGGTGGCTAAGATGGTTCAATGATTCTCTTCCCAGCACCCACATGATGTTCTGAGACAGGGTGTATATACATGGCTGTTCTGGAACTATATAGACCAGGCTGACCTCAAACTCACAGAGATCTACCTGCCTTTGCCTCTCAAGTGCTGGCATTAAAGGCATGTGCTCCTATCCTACTAACTTCTTTAGTCTCAATGAGCCTCACTTAGAATGTCCCAAGCTTCCCCGCAGTGTGGTACGTATCAACGCTGAAGAAACTGCTATGTGATTTGCCACAAAGCAAGCGCTCAATTAAAAAGTAGCCACTCTCACTGTAACCCATTAAAAGACTGCGAACCCTAAGGCTTTTGGAGTCCAAGAATCCAAGAGACAGGTGTCTTTCTGAAGTACAGAAGGACATAGGGGTTCAGGGGTGTTAGCAAGATCAGCGATGGCAGGTAAGTCGCTCCACAGATCCCAAGAGCTCCACATGGGGGTCGGTTCCTGCTCATGTCAGAAAGCAGGTGTGGGGAAAGAAGAAAGGGAGGGGGAAAGAACAAAGGTCTAGAAAGGCCCTGTTGAAATATGTCACATCCCCCAAAGGAATGACAATGTGACTGTCTTGCCCCTATCAGAATGCCTCAGCCTTCTCAAAATCCTGAGTGAAGAAGAGGCTCGTGCACATAGCTACCTAAGTATCTCTGGGAGAAGCGGAAAAAAGGAGCTCAGAGCCTCCCTTCCTGGCACCTCATACTGCATATGCCATCCCGAACCACCCCTCTGAGTCTAGACCTCAGTTCTGAACACGCTTCCTTCTTGATGTTTTCTTCCTCCTTCTGGACTGATTTCCTCCGATCTCTTGCTTACTCTGGAGCTCGTCAATGCTCTTTGTCCCACAAGACAACAATACGGGGAGTATTAGCAGCCAGCAGTAAAAAAAAAAAAAAAAAAGGATGACTGGCTTCGTGTTTCCGTCCTTTTACGTAGGACGCCATAAAACACAATTCGTTCCTGTGTCCTGAAAAGAAGCTCGAACAAGGGAACATCGAGGAGGCGTTTGAAAACGTGGATCAGATAGTTGAAGGTAAACAGTCTGGAAGAACCATTCGGATCCAGCCATCAAGGGTGTGTATGATTGCCCCTTGGGAGGCTTGCCCTCTGAAGTCCCGGAGCTTCCCCAAACTTAGACTCCTTCTCAGAACCCCCGTGCATCCATGCACCTGTGTATCCATGCGGTCTCTGGAGTTGAGAAACCAGTAACAGACTAGGAGAAAATTCCTAAAGTTTGATTCGTCAAGGGCAGAGCGATGAGACAGGTCCCCTTGATCTTCACGAGGTAAAGCTTCCTCAGTGGGTAGCGCTGCAGGCGGGCGGTTCACATTCCACTTCCGTGATGCCATGAGGCCCCGTGATGGCAGCTTCCAACCAGCATGCACCTCCAGGCGTGTCCCCGCCCTTCCCAGGAGAGGTCCATGTTGGAGGGCAAGAACACTTCTACATGGAAACCCAAAGAGTGCTCATTATCCCGAAGACAGAAGACCAGGAACTGGACGTGTACGTGTCCACCCAGGACCCAGCCCATGTGCAGGTAAGCTCCTGCAGAACCCCACCAGCGCCTGCCTACCGCCACCGTGGCCATCAGTCTCCGTAGTGAAGGGGCCGCCACTGCACTAACAGAAACTTAGAATCTAAATGTTTGGTGTCTATGATGCAGCTAAGACCCCTGAGCCGTTTTAAATTTTTCCTGTTCTCATCAACAATAAAAAGAATGATCCTGAGGCCGGGAAGTGGTGGCTCATGCCTTTAATCCTAGCACTTGGGAGGCAGAGGCAGGCGGATCTCTGTGAGTTCGAGGCCAGCCTGGTCTACAAAAGCTAGTTCCAGGACAGGCTCCAACACTACAGAGAAATCCTGTCTCGAAAAAAAAAAAATCACAGAAGAAGGGAAAGGAGGAAGAAGGAAAGGAAGGAAGGAAGGAAGGAAGGAAGGAAGGAAGGAAGGAAGGAGAAATGAGCGGACTCTCCACTCCCACACTGTAGCAGATGTGACTGGCCACTGCCCTGTAGCTCTAGCTCAGAAACCGGAACACTTGGCTGTCGTTTTTCTCTAAACCTCCTTGTCTCTCACAGAAAACAGTGTCCTCTACCTTAAACATCCCCAGCAACAAGATCACCTGCCACGTGAAACGCGTGGGTGGAGGTTTTGGAGGAAAGGTGGGGAGACCAGCTGTGTTCGGGGCAATTGCTGCGGTGGGGGCTGTCAAGTAAGTCTACCTGAGGAGCCGGAAGTGTGGGAGAGGCCAAGCTCAGAGGAAATCAACTCCAGCCGCAGGCATACCTTCAAACACTGAGTTGCAAAGCACAAAGACAGTCATAACTCAGTCGGGCGATAATTCATATCTATCGTGCCTAGAAGACTTTGTGCAGATTAGTAGAGACATGTGGGATAGATGGACGGA